>NC_138040.1:33545697-33899996 GCF_964106645.2 Podarcis pityusensis
CCAGCAGGGTCCTGGACAGGACTGAAGGTGCTGATCCAGAGAACAGTTGGTCAGGTTTCAGTACCATGGCCAGCGCTCCTGCATTTAAAGCAGAGGCAGGGAATTTATGACCCTCCAGGTGTTGCTGTACTATAATTCCCATCGTCTCATGGCTATTGACCTTGCCGGCTGGGGCTGATGTGAGCTGGGGTCCTACAACATCTGGAGAACCACAGGTTTTCCCCATTCCAGGTTTAAAGCAAGAAGTCAAGCTACCACAACCCTAACCTAGGATAACCTGCCAGAATTTTATGGTCTATCCAAGAGCGTCAGTGTGGAAGATCCACTGTGGTGCATCAGGCCAGCTTAAAGGGTCAGTGCCTTTTTTGTACAGTGACTGACTTCTTCTAGGGGAAGGGAACTGTAGGCCTCCAGATGTAGCTGGACAGCCATTCCCATCAGCCCCAGCCAGCATGATCAGTGGTCAGGGATGATTAAAGTTGTAGCTGTCGTAGTTCCACTGCTGAGCAACAGTGTGCAGGGCTTGGTAGAGTGTTCAGCCAAACAATCTGTAGATAAAGAGTTTCTGAGATACGCTTTGCAGAATCAGCATGTGAAGTCAAGTCTGTTCCAAGGGACTGCTGTGTTCTCCCACGAAAGGGAATGGTCAGAGAGATTAGGAGAGACAGCTAAGGGGTTACTGTGTCTGCTGCCTGAGGCAGTCACCTCACACTGTCTAACGTTAGGGCCAGCCCTGAGCCCTAACATAGGAAAAATTCATTTTGGCCTCTCCAGCTATGGGGACCAAGAGACTCACATGTCAGTGACTCTATGACACTTAAAGAAAACTGGAGATGTGTAGCAAAAGATCCAGCCACATGATTGTGCCACCGCCACCCCCTCCTCCACTCTTTACAATGGATTTGAATGTTAGCATTCATTCCTTTCTTCCCAACTGTCAGAGCTTTCAGAATTGCTGCCGGCACAAAAGCTTTTGCCTTAATTACTACCTCTCTGGATTCAGCTCTTTGCCTTAATGTAGATTCAGGTGTGTTTAAAGTAATTTTATTTCACTAATATATTTTTTTAAGCAGTTTTAAAATGTAGCACTTTTTCTTTCTTGCTTTTTTTGCATGCTAATGCACGATTTCCAGAATTCAACCCAGCCAGAAATTGTGGTTAAAAACTTTCAATTGTTCCAACGGAATAAAATTCATTTTCAAACTGAAGGAAGGTAACTGGGGGTTGGGCTGGGGGGTGCATTCAAATGGATGTTAAGATGCATGTTTTAAGGTGGGTGGTATTAGAATCTGCTCTCCAGATTTGCAAGAAGGAGCACTGAATGGAACATGATGGCTACATTAAGTTCAACTGTTGCCAAACTGGCTGGTTTGAAAGACTTCCCCACTCCCATGAGAACACATCTCTCTTCTGTACTTGCAACGCTAAAATAGCCAATAGATCTGATTTGAATTAAGCCAAGCAGCTTTTACCTTGCAATCCGTGCTTCTGACAGTACATTAGAGGGCCTGTGGGAGCTCTGGCCGGTGAGCCAAATCAGGCTAAGAAGGGGTCCTAAATTGATGTGCAAGACTGTTTCCCCCCAAGCCACGTCCCCCTGACCCACAGATATGGGGGAAATAAAAATGTGGCTGCAAAGGGGCACCAGGAGCCTCACGGAGCCTGATGGCTCCTTAGCACATGACATTTGCTGACATCACTGGCCAACTGATCAGGCAGTTGCACCTTCAGCAAGGATCTTCCTTTTGCAGCTTGGTTTGAGTTCAAGCTAGGTTGCAAAGCCATCCTTTCAGAGTGCTGGTTTGGACCTACAAAGCCCTAAACCAGGCATAGGCAAACTCCAGCCCTCCAGATGTTTGGGACTACAATTCCCATCACCCCTAGCCTAGCTAACAGGACCAGTGGTCAGGGATGATGGGAATTGTAGTCCCAAACATCTGGAGGGGCGGAGTTTGCCTATGCCTGCTCTAAACGACTCAGGACCACCATATAAATCGATCTAGACTCTGCGTTCATCACCTGAGACTCTTCTTTGTGTGCCTCCTTCATGTGAGGACCAGAGGGTGGCAACACGAGAACAGGGCCTTTTCTGCAGTGGCTCCCCGTCTGTGGGATTCTCTCTCCAGGGAGGTTCATAATATATCTTTAGGTACCAGGCAAAAATGTTCCTTTTCAACCAGGCCTTGGGCTGATTAATATTCTACAGCCTTTTAAATTTGTTTTTGTGGGGTTTTTTTGTTTTCTTTTGTTGTTTACATTTATGTTGTTTAGGTTTTGGCCATTTATTTGTGCTTTTGCCTTGTATTTTTTTGCAGCGAGGACTTGAACTCAAGCCAGGCTGCAGAGGAAGAAAGCAAAGAGTTGGGAGCACCCTTAGAATGCGCTCTGGATCTTTTTCGTTGACATCACAGTGATGTCAGATGACTGACAGTTTCACCCACTTGTCAAATGGCCCATAGGGGTGGTGTGTGCCAATAGGCAGCAAGGGCACATTCAGAGATGTTCTGCACGGCGGCCCTGCCGCTATGAATTCTCTCTCCCTTTCAGCAGCTTGACAAAGCCAGGGCAGCTTTTCTGAAGCTGGGCAAGATCTTTTTATGCGAGGATTGGCTTTCATGCACAAAGGTTAATCCAGCAGTGGACTGTCTCTTTCCTCCTTTTTTTTTTTCAAAGCAGCTATAATGTGTATCCAGGTGTTTGTTTTTTAACTGGTTTCCTTTAAGTTAAAGTAGGACACTTTTTATTTTATGGGGTATTTGGGGGTTTGTTTTGTAATCTGAGCCATCCGGTTGGGGTGAGTGATCAACTACATGCTGGATAGCACCGTTTCTGTGAAATGAACACTCTCTGCCCTGTTTGCTTTGTGAAGTTTGATAGCCAGAGTTCAGAAGCTGGTGGCTGCTTCCTGTATTACGTCTCCTATATTGTTTCTGTGCCTCGATTCTTACAATGGTTTTATATTTTATTGTCAGGTGGAATTGGCTTTTATTGGAGGTTAGCAGCTGCTTTGTGGAGGAAATTCCTCAAAATGCCTACATTTTTTATTTTTCTAAAATAAAAAGGTGAGCAGGGCATGGCTAGCCAAGCAATGGGACTATGAAGGACAGGATAATATTTTCTGCTTAGATTAGAACTATAGGAAGCTGCTGTATGTATACCTTCTTAGACAATTTCAGCCTTTCCCATCGTGGTACCCAGATGTTTTGACTGCAACTCCTGTTGCTTCTGACTCTTTGGCGTACTGGCAGAGGCTAATGAGAGTTGTAGTCATCTGTATATTTTGGAAATTGGCTCGTCTGTTCATCCTATAGTCTGTTTGTTTTCTGTGTGTTCGGACGCCTCTTGAGATATTGTTGCCAAACTGGGCATGAGGGTTCCTGAGCTGGGGTGGGTTCTTTTCATCAACACTTGGATGTTGAGTGCTACTTTGATTCAAGATGGTGGAACAAAGCATGACTTTGGCGTGACTTCGCCCATAGGTTTGGCCACCTCTCAAGATCCCCTTGCCAAACTCAACACAAGGATTCCTGAGGTAGGGGAAGGGAGGTCTTCATTGATGTTTGGAACCAGGTGCCATTTTGAATCAAGATGGCTGACCAAAATGTGACTTAGGTGTGACTTCACCAGGTTTTGGGTCAACTCAGAAATTATGCTATCCATTTAAAAATTGAAATATTTGTTGGTTTCTAAAAATTCCTGAGTAGTGCCAAACATTCTCTGCTAGTCCAAACGTAAGAAGAATCCTGCTGGAACAGGCCAATGACCCAATAATAAATTTGGCCATAATAAATATTGAACTCTGGCACACTGGGAAATTGCACAATTGGGTATTTGTTTGCATAAGATCCATTAAGTGATTCTGCTGAACAAAGTCGTATTCAGGACAGAGATCCATGAATGCACTTGTCAGGTTTTCCAATGGGAGGGCTATACTTTTCAGCCTGACAACACCTTCCTTACCAAGGATTGAGAGATGCATGGATGGAAGCTCATCTCTGATAGGCTTACCATACGTCAGGAAAATTCCTGACTTGTCCTGGTTTTGGGGTGTAAAACTGGCATCAGGGGAATTTTACCAAATCATCAAAATGTCAGGGGAAACCCATATGTACAGTATGGCAACGTGATGAAAAAAGCAGCAGAAACAGCTCCAAAAAGCTTAAAATCACTATTTTGGGGGGGAGGTCTTCCTGAAAAAAGCTCAACAACATTGTGGGTGTCTGGAATTTAACTTTTTGAAATATGGCAACCCTAATCTCTGACCTTGCAAAGTACTTCAGAAGCACTCAAAAACAAAGAGAATTCTTCAGTGTACCATGGAAGCTCAGTACAACTGCAGCACCAGATCTCAAATAACCTTCTGCTGGATTTCTGATTAGGCATTGATAAATGCATCAGTTTGCATTTTAAAAACAATATCTGCACCAAAATTTGGATGCTTTGCCCAACACACACTTTTTGCAAAAGTATAAATTTCCTCCAATTTATATTTTTGCCTTTTTCTCTCTCTAGTGTGTGTCCACATTTCCCTAATACATGTTCACTAGTGTACACATTTTGTGTGCACAGTTCCTTGGTTGGTTGGAGAACCTCAACACAGCATTACAACATTAGGAGAAGTGTTAGTTTCAAAGACTGCTATTTGGCTCATGTGTTGGATTGGAAAGTGTGAAAGACTTCTGCTCCCATCTCTGCTTTCCAGACTAGTGCGTCTACTTTCTTCTTCCCAAGTATCTCCAAACCTCAGCCCAGTGTTGGAAGCAAAGCTCTTCCTCTCCCCTTGAGACATGATCCAAGGTGGCCAAAACTTTTGGCTACCTGCGAAATCTCCCTAAACTCTGTCGACTCCTCTTGCAGAGCAATGAAAGCAGAATGGTGAAATGCCTGGAGACCAAATCCTGTGAGGAAAGAGCTGGGTATATTTAGCCTGGAGAAGAGAAGATTAAGCGGAGACGTAATAGCTGTCTTCAAATATCTGAAGGGCTGTCATGCTGAAGATAGATCTCCAGAGATTGGACTACAACTAATGGGTAGCAATTGCAGGAAGCCGATTTCAGCTAAATATCAGGAGAAACATCCTAACCAATAAGAGCTGTTCAGTTGTGGAACAGACTGGTTCAAGAGGTGCTGGGCTCCCTTTGCTGGAGGTATTTAAGAAGAGGCTGGATGTCTGTCAGGGATGTTGTAACTCCACCCTGCATTGAACAGCTGAATTGCAACTACTCTATTCTGAACTTAAAAATGGAAAGCGTAATGCTGGTGGTCAACAAAAGAGGTTTAAAGACTCTCTCAAGGCAAATCTAAAAAAATGTAGTATAAACACCAACAACTGGGAAACACTGACCTGCGAGCGCTCCAATTGGAGATCAGCCTTTGAAGATGCTCAAACTCAGGACAAAAAAGAGAAACGTGCTAAGAGGAAGGGGTGCTTGGCAAACCCTCACCATGATCAACCCCTGCCTAAAAACCAATGTCCCCACTGTGGAAGGACGTGTGGATCCAGAATTGGCCTCCACAGTCCCTTACGGACTCACTGTTAAAACCGTGTTCATGGAAGACAATCTTACTTGGCTACGAGTGATCGCCAAAGAAGAAGAATTGCACCCTGCATTGAGCAGAGGTTTGATTAGATGACAACTGAGATCCCTCCCAACTCTTAACACAAGAACATAAGGAGAGTCTGATGGCTCAGGCCAATGGCCAGTCTCATCCAGCATCCAGTTCTCACATTGGCCAACTAGATGCTCCAATGGGAAGCTCCACGTTATATTATCCCCACCCCAATGTTACAGAGGTCCTCCTTTCCCTGGCTCAGTGCACCTAGCAGCCAGTCGACTCAGAAGTACCACTGAGTTTCCTGGGGCTTCCTCCCAGGCAAGGGCACAGAGGTTAGCAGCCTAAGAGGATTTCTAGAGAATTCTGATGTTTTCTGGGCAACAGGAATGCCCTGCAGTGTTCAGCCCCGGATGACTTTGTTTTCCCCTTGGTTGACTTGTTTGAACAACACCCCTGTTGTGAATGGGAATCTCCCAGAAGCCCAGGCAGACTGTTCAGCCGCCTTCCCCATGGCTGGCTGTACCCCAGCCTCATCCATCTCCTTGAATAATCTCATCCCAGCCTGGGGCAGGAGAGGCACAAAATCCATCACTGAAACAGCCTTCGGGTGACTTGTGCTGTTGGGAGACAGACCCAATTTAACACTTCATTAAGGATTTGCCAGCCATTGATCTAGATTATCAGGGTTACTGCCAGCTAATTGCATCTTCCTATACTTATTAATTATATTTGGAGAGCAAGAGAGCGGTGCACGGCGCCTGTCTGCTATATTTAGAAAAATCTCCAGCAGATATCTAATTATGGAACAGATCATTCACTGGTGCTAGGTAAACCATTAAACCTCCCCGTATATATCTCACTCTCACTCTCTTTTTAACCAGAGGTAACCGTTAGGATAGATCTTCCGCTGTTCACGAAGCCTTCCTCCTGGATTGCCCTCCATTTCATGTAACTAACAGAAGCAATAGTCTTTGTAAACAGCAGGGTAGAGGTGCTTTGCTGCCATTCACCCTGTGAAAAGGGATCATTCCTAGTTGCAAAGTTGGAAGAGCCTCCTCTTCCAGGGCTTGGAAGTAGGGGTGTAGCTAGCAGCTCTGGCACCCGGAGCGGCGGGGGCAAGGGCGAATCGCCCACGGGGGCACCACGGCGATCCACCCACAGAGTCCGCCTGGTGGACGCAAGCCCCACGCTGCCATTTCAGGCAGCGCAGGGCCCCGAACCACCACGTCACTCCCAGGAGAGATGCGTGGCTCGGGTGCACTGCAAGCCAGACCCCGCGGTAAGTGCCACCTCCCGCGATGTGCCATTTTGTCACCACCACCCCCAGGGATGACACCTGGGGTGGGCAGCCCCCCCCGGTGCCCCCTTCCTACACCCCTGCCTGGAAGGTGGACTGCTGCACACTGGCAGAGCACTTGCTGTGTCACAGAATGCCCCTTGTTCAAATTCCGACCTGCTGCCAGTCAAGGTAGATGATTCTGAGCTCAATGGACCAATGCTATAGCTCAGTATAAGACAGCTTCTTGTATTGGCTGACTGATGAACAAGAACAAGGCAGTAGAGTGGACAGTACCACCTCAGGCTCCAAATTGAGGGGGGTGTAACATTTCTGAATGCAATTCCACATTTTTATTTTTATTTTTTAAAAATGAGATTGAAAACTATCACTATAAAGAAATAATGAAATGTGTTTAAGCTAGTTGGAAAAATAAAGTAGTATAACAAGAATGGCTGGAAGTGAAGTCACTTGGTGGGTGTCCGTATGGGGTAGGTGTGTAGGTATGTTGATATGTATAGTATAGGTAGGTATAGAGTAATGTAGGTATGTTTTATGCTATGAAAATTAGGTAGTGTGCTGTGTACGTGTATTGTGTAAATGTATATGTATGTGTTTTATATGTTAATAAAATAAAAGGGGAAAAAAGAAAACTATCACAGAGAGTAAACAGGGATCAAACTTTGTGCCTAATAAGTTTGTGTGTGTGTGTGTGTGTGTGTGTGTGTCACACACACACACACACACACACACACACATATTTCAAAGAGGAGGCTTTTTTTAAAGGCAGTTGGAGCATTTAAAATTAGCGTCCACCACACGTAGTTTGAAATGGTGCAATCCACTTGGCCACCCCATTCTAGCCTCATTTCCCCCGCATGGTCTGACCAAGCCTTAATAGTAATTCATGGAGCTGTGTTTATCATTCAGTGTCAAATATGTGAACCTCTCCGCACACAAAACGTGCAGTGTTGGACGTGTGGACATTCTCTCTGCAATGTATGATCTGTGATGGCCATAGCCCAATTCTTGTGACGGGTCAGTGTAGATTCTCTGTGTGCAAAGTAGGAACACAGCAGCCAGCCTCACCCTTAATCTAGGAGGGCCTAAGGGGCAGTGGTACTGTTGGGGCAGAACTCTAGGGCAGATGGTCATGGCCCCTCCAGCAGAATGAGCAGGAAATTAGTAAATACACATTACACATTGCCATCTAAAGCAGTGAGACCATTAAATCCAGAGTCTAGAATTACCTGTATGCAGCACCATGCACTACATCAGTCAGAAAAGCTGTAGGTGGAAGGGCAGATCAGAGTTTGGCAATTGCAGAAGGATCAAGGCCATTTCATCGCCTGTTCCCCAGGCAGCTGGAAGTTCCAGGCAGCCTCTGCTGGCTCAGTTTGTTTCGTTCAAGAGATCGCTGGAGACTTATAGCAGTCCCTATAAATAGCTTTTTTATTTTACTTTAAAAAATATGAAGGGAGAGAAGGAATTATAGGACTGTAGGTCCAGAGCAGGCAGCGTGAAATCCAAGAATGTGGGTAATCTCTGCCAAAATCAAAATGCTGCTCTTAAGAATGGGGTGGGGTTTTTTTTAGCTGTCTGTCACACAAAATGGAAAGTGGCTTGAAAAAATAACCAGTGGGGGAAAAGAAATGAACGGACTTTGCTCTAGACAGGGGAGTTTCTTAGGAAGTAAAAAGGTAGAGGGACCCCTGACCATTAGGTCCAGTCATGACCGACTCTGGGGTTGTGGCACTCATCTCGCTTTATTGGCCGAGGGAGCCAGCGTACAGCTTCCGGGTCATGTGGCCAGCATGACTAAGCCGCTTCTGGCGAACCAGAGCAGCGCACGGAAACGTCGTTTACCTTCCCACTGGAGCGATAACTATTTATCTACTTGCACTTTGCCGTGCTTTCGAGCTGCTAGGTTGGCAGGAGCTGGGACTGAGCAGTGGGGTCTCACCCCGTCGCGGGGATTCGAACCGCCACCTTCTGATTGGCAAGTCCTAGGCTCTGTGGTTTAACCCACAGAGCCAGCATCATAGGAAAGCGTTGGGATGAGGTTGGATTTCAAGGTCATAAGCAGATGACAAACATGCAAAAAAGATAGGACTCCTGCACCTTTAATCGTTGTGTAGGAGAAGGACATTTACCTGGTGTTGCTTGCATGACAAACTACACCTGTTGAAATTCCCTGTTCTACCCACAACTATTAAAAATATGAGAGCCCTGTTCTATTCCATATGTCAACCCTTTTGTCCTACTCAGATTCACAGCTCTTCTGTCGGCAACGACAAATTAATACTGGGTCCAGAGTACAGCACTATGAAAACCTCTCCTTCCTTCCTTCCTTCCTTCCTTCCTTCCTTCCTTCCTTCCTTCCTTCCCTCTATCCTAGCATATCGTCTACTCTGAGTGGCAGCAACTTTTTAGGGACTTTTCCATCACCTGCCGCTTGGTACTTTGAACTGGTGATAAGAGGAATGACAGTAGCCCAGTGGTGGAAGGCATGCTTTGCACAAGGAGGGGCAATTTTCTATCCCTGGTGTCTCCAGTGAAATGGACCAGGTAGGAGATGGTGGAGAAATCCTTGGAGAAATGCTGCTGGTCAGAGCAGGACTCAATGGTCTGAATCAGCGTAAAGCAGCTTCATCTTTGTTCAACAGCCAAATCTCACTTGAGCTTTCCGTTGCAGCGGATGTCAGAATTGGTCCTTCAGTTTCTTAAAGGGTTGGATTCTCACACTTTGCTCACTCCTTCCTTTTAGGGTGGCCAGCTGTAGGAGAAGACAGGGCTGTTGCCCATTCAACAGGACATTTCGGTAGAGGTAGCTTGCTGTTCTCTTCTACACAACTGTTAAAGGTGCCGGAACCCTGTCTTCTTTCTACAGCACCTGATTCCTGGAACAGGACTCTGCTAGAGTCGGCAGCGTGGTGTAGTGGTTAGAGTTTTGGTCCAGGACCAGAAAGACCAGGGTTCAAATCCCTGTTGAGCCATGAAACTCACCCAGCGAACTTGGGCCGGTCACCATCTCAAATCCTAACCTACTACACAGGGTTGTCGTGAGGATAAAAGAATGGGGAGGAGAACTATGCTTGCCACCTTGAGCTCCTTTCAAAAGAAGGCAGCAAATACATGCAATACATAAATACAGTGGTACCTCTGGTTGTGAACGGGATCCGTTCTGGAGGCCCGTTTGCAACATGAATAGAATGCAACCCACAAAGGCGCGTCTGCGCACACGTGGGTTGCGATTCACTGCTTCTGCGCATGCACATGATGTCATTTTGTGCATCTGCGCATGCGCGAGCAGCAAAACCCGGAAGTAACCCTTTCTGGTACTTCCGGGTCACTGCGGGACACAACCTGAAAAAACGTATCATGAAGCAAACGTAACTTGAGTTATGACTATAATAGGCTTGGGTCCTGGGAAAGGAGAGGTCTAGTACGTATGGTAGAGAGGAACTTCTCACTAAAGTCAGGCCTACTAGTCCTTACTGCCCCAGGATCTCCATCTTCAGAAAGTTGGGATTCCACCCCTTACGACCCATTTACATGTGGTTCAGAGACTCACCTGTGGCAGTTCAGAAGTGGGTATGGGCGCGACTTTCAACCTTCACGGGCATGCACCACTTTGTCACTATCCTTGATCGGGCCACCACAGCAGCAAGTGTAGCTGTGTGTGTGTTTGTGTGTGTGTGTTTATGTGTGTGTAGCAAATGATCTCTCTCTCTTTTTATGGCATTTCCACGCCCGGGTGTTTCCAAAGCTGGCCGCCTCGGCAGCACTCTCGGGTAGCGGACATCAATATTTAATAAGCAATATATCCGTATTTTATTGCTCATTACTGGCAAGATTATTTCAGTATATTACTCTTAGATATGAATATTTATGGTGTATTACTCGGCTCGAAGTTAAATGGCTTATTGACACGCTATTAATGCCTGGTAAGCACCGCTTTGCTCTCGCTCCCTCGTCTGCTAAAGTGCCCATGGGCGGGGCGGGTTTGGGAAGCTGTCAAGATCCTGGCGCTTGTGTTCTCGTTCTCTCAACGGCAAACATTGGGAGGAAACTGCACTCTAGTCCAGTCCCATTGGGGCTCACCTGGTGGTGGTTGGAAAAATAATCCAGACTCCACCTTAATTAGGCTGACCAAATTGTCACAAAAGAGTGAGCAAGCTTTTGAGTAGTACAGAAGTCTTCATCAGGGCGGGAAAACCTTTATTTGTTCAGGGGTCACTTTGTTTGTTTCTTTGTTTGTTTGCTTGCTTGCTTCCTTATTGCCCAGTGGGTTGGACTAAATGACCCCTGAGGTCCCTTCCAATCCTATGAGTCTTTGACCAGATTTGATTGTCTGCATCCTTCACCCTAAGGTTCCAGGGCGGGCTGCAACATTAAAAACTGTTTAAAGCAAAGCAGGGCCGCCATGGGGTGTTGCTCAGAGAGTCCCTAGGGTCAGATGGAGTGCCTTGGAAGATTGCATAGCTGTCAACTTTTCCCTTTTCTTGCGAGGAATCCTATTCGGAATAAGGGAATTTCCCTTTAAAAAAGGGAAACGTTGACAGCTATGAGATTGCTTCTGGCACTTAAGCCCCAAATCCCTAAAGCCCTGTTCTGTATGCCCAATGGTGAGATTTGAGCCTATGCATATTGCATATTGACCACTGTGCAAACACGGATGCCAAGCATTTAATTTGATAAATAATAATGCTGTTGAGGTATTGCTTTCGTTTGTTACTATGTATGCATCTATTGTAAACCTTGGTGTGATCCTTGATGAAGGGTGACATAGAAACTTAATAAATACACTACTACTCATAGAAACAGAATCGTGAAGGGGGGGGTTATTGAGTTGCCTTTGCTTTTATTAAGTATTTTGTGTTTTTATATTGTAGTTTTGTGTTGTGAACCACCCTGAGATCTGTGGATAAAGCGTGGTATACAAATATAATATAATACTAATAATATAATAATATATAAATATAAATAGAAGAAGAAGAAGACACAGTCCTGCCCTTGGCTGTCAGACATTTGGGAAATGCTGCCTTTTTAAATTAGAGGGTGGATGGCCAGCTGTCATGGATGCTTTAGTTGAGATTCCTGCATTGCATGGGGTTGGACTAGATGGCCCTCGAGGTCCCTTCCAACTCAACATTTCTGTGATTCTATGCAAATATGCCTTGTGTGTCTCCGGTTCTCCAGTTGGTCATGGTTTCTTTTGACAGTTGTCTCCGATGAACTCGAGCCAGGCTGGTGTACAGGGCATACTTAAACTAGGGAGTTTGGCTCCCTGTGATGTCCACCAACGTGTATGGTTTTAAAAGAGGGTTAGGCAAATTCATGAGGGATAAGGCTATCAGTGTCTACAAGCCCATGATTACTATGGTCTGCCTCCACTGTCGGAGGCATTCTGCCTCTGAATAACATTTGCAAGTGAGGAAAGCACTGTTGCCCTCAGGCCCTGCCTGCAGCCCTTGGGCCGGACACTGTGAGAAGGTAAAAGGTAAAGGACCCCTGGATGGTTAAGTCCAGTCAAAGGGGACTCATCTCTCTTTCAGGCCGAGGGAGGTGGCGTTTGTCCACAGACAGCTTTCCGGGTCATGTGGCCAGCATGACTAAACTGCTTCTGGTGCAACTGGACACCGTGACGAAAACCAGAGCGCATGGAAATACCATTTACCCTCCCGCCACAGTGGTACCTATTTATCTACTTGCACTGGTGTGCTTTTAAACTGCTAAGTTGGCAGGAGACACTGTAAGAACAGCATACTGGACCAGATGAGCCTTTTACTTGATCTGGCAAGGCTATTCTTACTTCCTTATCAGAAAGCAGGCAGCTGACTTGCCTTCCTCTTCCTCGTCTTCCTCTTCCTTGCATTCTTTCCAAGGATTGCTTCCACATGTGCCTCACGACTGTGCCGCTTGTCAGGTGTCCGGGATCGTAAAGTCTAACTAAATGAATTGTTGTTTCTGCCTCTGCCGCTGCTTCCCCTCTTTCAGCATCCGCTGCTTATGTGCATTTTACAAGCCGAGGACATCTCCCCAATGCAATAAATAGCCTCTGACAGGCAGTTGTGCAATAAAGCCCTGACGGTTCCCTGTAATGGTTATAAAACGCTGAATTATTTGGGCGAGGAGCGGCTGATTAGGGAGCAACTCGGAGGCAGGATAATTAGTTGTGCAGTGGTAAATACAGGAGGCAACCTAAGAATTGGTGAGTTAGGGAGTTCTTAATAATTCAGAGGCACTCCTGGGGCAGTAGAGATACGAAACGCTGAGCTGGTGTGCATTCTAAGGGCTCCAGTTGTGGGGAGATGCAGTCCATCCATCTTTTTCAACCACAGGTTTGGTGCTGATTATCACGAGAAGCTGGTGCTCCTAAGTGCCAATCATTTTTATTTTTAAAAAAGAGAATCTTCCTGAATCCTATCATACATTCTCCATTGCTAACCCAATTTACAGCACTGGATTTTGGGATCACGTCTAGAATACGGATATTCTGTAGAGTTGCCAGCAAAGTTCACTGAGCTGAGAAACAAGCTCCGAGGACTTGGTGATTATTAACTCAGAGGACGGGAGAACATTGGAAGCCCCTGAATTCTTCTTCAGCTCTGATTGAAATCTGAGCCGGAGAAGATTTTCCAGCTTAGTCCTGCACAGATGGGCTGCTTCTGGGGGGACACAGGGACCAAGGTGTCCTGGCCCCAAGGTATCCCTCTTCAAAGCAATTCCTTATGTAAAGCCACAGAGAAACCACTCTTTTGTTTTGCACAAGGAGTGCTTTGAAATGTTCCCCCCAGGAAGAGTTAAGGATATTTCAATAGATTTGGAAATTGAGCTACTTTCTGATATGGGTGTGGGGAGTAATTCTGTTCTTTGCCAAGTTAACAATGTTAGAAACTCAGATATAGAAGGTGGGTGTGAAATGGCTCCTTAAACCAGGATTACCATCAGCAAAACGGAATGCCTTGTTGCCATTATTCAGTACCACTTTTTGGTTCCTGAAATTCATTCTGATTGTGCAGATAAAATATCATGGATAGAATTCTACAGGAAGTGTTGCTAGTGTGTGAAAACAGTCAAGATCCAAGGATGCCCAGGCATGCACCTCCAGGTGGTAGAGATGTCAGGGGGAAATGCGTCTGGCACCTGGGGAATTTCAAACGCTGCAAGCCAGCTTGAGCCAGAGGCAGCCCACCCACCTCTTGTTTCCAGTCCCGCAATCTGTGTCCTTGTGGCCAACAAACAGGGTGAATTCAGAAATGTAGACAGTAATTCTATGCATTGTGCGTCCAAAACATTTTGGGGTCCAGCCTTGTCACAGTGAACCGTGCCATTTTAACATCAGGGTTACAGTGGCCCAGTGGGGCTACCTTTGAAAAGTGCTCAGAGAACATTGACTGATTCAAATTCTGGCAGCCCAGTTGTTGAGATGGACCCAGTGCACTGATCACATGACACCGGTCTCAGCTATCCGTAGGTTCACTGGTACACTTCAGAGTTGTGGTTATAACACCGAGATGAAAAGGATAGGATGGATTCAAACATGGAGCATGAGAAGCTGCCTTATACCAAGTCAAACTAGGTCCTTCTTCCTCAGCATGCTTTACACTGACAGGCAGCAGCTCCCTAGGGATTCAAAGAGAAGTCTTCCCTATCCCTATCTGGAGTTGCCGTGGATTGAACCTTGACCTTGTTTTTGCAAAGCCTGTGCTTTGCTACGACCCTTTCTCTTGATGCTCCTTGGGTCTGAAGCTTTTATTATCTGCATCCGTGGCACCAACTGTTGACTAGTTCGGCAGGCAACTTTGCACTGGAGAGGATGCTATTTACCGCAGTCTTGCGTCCGTTTGGAACCCGTGTCCCAAGAGATGACGCCTGCTGGCATAGGAAGTTGGCGTACTGCACTTGGCAAAAGTGAGGTGTGTTGCCCGGGAATCTTAGCGCATCCCTCCAGACCATATGGCAGGGCTGGCCCTATCAGGGCCGAGTAGCAGAGGGAGCAGGTGGCAGGCTGGGCGTTGTTTCCTGCGTAGGAGTTGCAAGTTCCTGCTGCCCTGAAAGCCAGGGCCAAATACGAGAGAGGAAATGAGCTGAAGGACAGCAAAAAAATACCACTGCTGTGCCCTATGTGTAAAAGAGTGGGGTCAGTTATTGCAAACAGGTAGGAAGCCTTGTATCCACAGGGAATGCTTTGCTAATGGTTCTCAATTTGGGGAATCACCTGGGATTGTAAACCTGACAACCGTAGTGACCCTGATCTTAGGGGTTTTCTCCTAGATTGAAAATGTGCCAGTTTTGGTCTCTGGCTGAGATGCCCATGTTCTGCTTTACCATCATTATCCGGCACTGCAGTCCTTTCAGGCTTCTTCATACTGCCACTGCCAAGGTTCTTTCCTCCTTCCCTCCAAGCTGTTCCTTGGTGCACATGGTGGCTGGGAGAAACACAGCATGTGAACCAGGGGGAGAGGGATGCTTCGGAGTAAAAAGAATATTAGAAATTGGGGCAGAAGAGCCAACGTCATGACCAGTAACACTAACACAATAAACCCCATGTCTGTTGCAGCCAGTGTCTTTGGTGAAGTGTGATTGGTCTGTGGAATCAGCTGACAGAATGGTCAGCTGACAGGGCTCTGTGTGGCACTACAGGTGCCCTTGCGGAACCCAGTTCAGTCAGCAAGGCTTATAGCCGAATATAGTCCTTGTGACACAGGAAGTAAAGTGCCAACGCATGGCCAATGGGAGCCCTTTCAGCTATGGCTGACAAGGCTACCGCTTGGTCTTTTGTGGTTTCTCTGGAGTTGTTTCATCATTGGCTGAACTGTGCTCCTCATGGGTGCCATTTCTGCTGCAGCATTTAGCATTCCAAGGACCAATCAAGCTCCACCAAGCCTTCTAAGACTCCAGCCTTGGTCTTAAGTCTCAGAAGCTTGTCACGTTATTTCTGTGTGATTCTCCTGTTGCTGTGCAAACGGCAAGGATTGGTGCCTCCAGCAAGAAGATCTGAATTTGTTTTGTCTGCATCTGATTTAGTGTGTATGTGCATGTGCACAGAGAGCTTTTCTCCTGGGGTATAAAGGGGCCCGTGAGAACCCTTGTGTACAACAGAGAATTAATTCCAAGGCACTTTTAAAAATTCCAAGTGTGAACAGGCGCTTTTTAAAATGTGGTGGTGGAACAGCCAAGGAAGAAAGGAAATCTGCAAGTGTCTCTCTGATGCCTCATCCTGTTTTTGTTATTTCCCCTCAAGGGGACCCTCAAACTCTTCTCTCTTCCTTGCAGTCTTGCGAGATGACTTCCGCCAAGCTCCCAGCGATGTGGTGGTGGCAGCGGGCGAGCCAGCCGTGATGGAATGCATCCCACCGAGAGGACACCCGGAACCCACCATTTCCTGGAAAAAGAACAACATCCGCATCAGCGATAAGGATGAGCGCATTACGGTGAGACCGAGGGAAGCCCCGCTTGAAAAAGGCAGCCCTGTACCTCTTTCAACCTAAATAATTTCTTTGGGTTTTGCCGTTCTGTTCAAGTCTGAGAACTTTGGAGGAAACATAGGAATCTACATAATAATAATTGGTCCATCTAGCTCCACATTGTCTACACTGACTGGCAGCAGCAATGCAAGGTTTCAGATAGAAGTCTTTCCCATTTATACCTGGAGAGACGAGAGATTAGACTTTGAACCTTCAAAGCTTGTGTTCTACCGCTGATGCTACAGTCTCTCCAACCACCTGCTACCTGATCTTTTCAACTGGAGATGCTAGGAGCTTGGACCTTCTGCATGCAAGGCATATAGCACGGAGCTTAGGCCATGAGAGGCAAAACATCCTGGATAGGGCAGAGTAGAACTGGATGCATGGTTAGGAGCAGCAAGCAGGTAGCCTTGAGCGTTGATGGAGTATTGCCTAAAATTCCACTGAGGTCTGAAATACTCTTGCAGGAAAATGTGTGATCTCAGCTGGTTCTCCGTAGAGAAGGTCAGTTCCCAGTTTAAGGTGCAGAATCCGTTTTTATTCATATAGCGGGATTTATATGCTGCTTCATCACCCCTAACCTCTATGTGGTTTAAACAGAATATAAAATGTCCGCTAAAACACATTTATTAAAATCAAACGTTAAAAGCAAGTTAACCTAAGCATTTATCAAAATGTAAGTGAAACCAGCCATTGTTACTTACATTTTGATTAATGCTTAAATTAAGTGTACATTGGGGTGAGAACCCTCAGGCCCAGGGGCCAAATTTGGCCCTCCAGTCTTCACTATCTGGTCCTCAGATTTATTCCCAGCATGCTCCACTCACTGGCTTTGATTCCCACCCTAAGTGTTTTTGGCTGGCTGGAATGTGTCCTTGAGCTCTGAGGATGCCTCTGGATTACCTGGACGGAGGATTGAAACAGGTGCGTAGAAACCAACATACTGTGCAAAGGTAGCATTGACATTTGTTACTCTCCAGCGACGTTTGCCTCCGGCCCTGTCTACCACTTTGGTGTGGCTCTCAGAAGGTTCTCCCAGAAAGAGATATTATGGACCGTGGGCTAAAAAATCCCCAGTTCTCTCACCTGATATACATAATGAAGTTGGATGTGTGGGCTGGCTTACTTAATAGGAAGCCTTTAGCAAACAAACTGTATGGCAAAGGTGCCTGCCTGATATCTTTGGGCAGGGAGTTCCAGAGGCACACACTCCAGTGAATTTCTGGGGAGGTGTATTCCTCATTATAGAGGATGGATGGCGGCTAATGGATTGAGGTTGAATCTTGACAAGACAGAAGTACTGTTCTTGGGGGACAGGGGGCAGGCTGGTGTGGAGGGATCCCTAGTCCTGAATGGGGTAACTGTACCCCTGAAGGACCAGGTGCGCAGCCTGGGAGTCATTTTGGACTCACAGCTGTCCATGGAGGTGCAGGTCAATTCTGTATCCAGGGCAGCTGTCTACCAACTCCACCTGGTACACAGGCTGAGACCCTACCTGCCCGTGGACTATCTCACCAGATGCATGCTCTAGTTATCCCCCACTTGGACTACTGCAATGTGCTCTATGTGGGGCTACCTTTGAAGGTGACCCGGAAACTACAACTAATCCAGAATGTGGCAGCTAGACTGGTGACTGGGAGCGGCCGCCGAGACCACATAACACCAGTCTTGAAAGACCTACATTGGCTCCCAGTATGTTTCCGAGCACAATTCAAAATGTTGGTGGGCCACTATACCTGAAGGAGCGTCTCCACCCCCATTGTTCTGCCCGGATTCTGAGTTCCAGCGCCAAGGGCCTTCTGGTGGTTCCCTCACTGCGAGAAGCAAAGCTACAGGGAACCAGGCAGAGGGCCTTCTCAGTAGTGGCACCTGCCCTGTGGAGCGCCCTCCCACCTGACATTTAGAAGACCTCTGAAGGCAGTCCTGTTCAGGGAAGTTTTAAATGTGTGACATTTTAATGTATTTTTAATCTTTGTTGGAAGCCACACAGAGTGGCTGGGGAAACCCAGCCAGATGGGTGGGGTACAAATAAATTATTATTATTATTATTATTATTATTATTATTATTATTATTATTATTGAAGTTCTCTGCAAGAGGAAGTTTCCCAGGGGCTGCTTCTTGAGAGAAGTGGGGCCCCACCAATACATTGGCCTGGGAAGCTTGTTTGTGCAGCTGTCTCTAAGCAGGATTTCCTTTTGGCCCCTCTGCTCTAGATCCGAGGTGGGAAGCTGATGATGTCCAACACGAGGAAGAGTGACGCTGGCATGTACATCTGCGTGGCCACCAACATGGTTGGAGAACGGGACAGCGAGCCTGCGGAGCTGGTGGTCTTCGGTATGTAGGAGCAGGGATCTGGCAGGGGAGATGGGAATCGGACAGAGAGGAAAAGGCAATGTGGAGTTCTCAGGGTCAAAAAGGAAGGGGAAAACCCACAAGGCAAGATCTGTGATAAGTTCTTCTGTGAGTTTTTTTCTATAGCTTGGAAGCAGCCAGGGAGGGGTGTGAAAATGAGAACAGAATGGTTAACTTTCCCCCCTTTGTTTGTTTATTTATTTATTTAGAATTCTTTTTTTAAAAAAATAGATTTACAGTGGTACCTTGGTTCTCAAACTTAATCCGTTCCGGAAGTTCGTTCCAAAACCAAGGTGCACTTTCCCATAGAAAGTAATGCAAAACGGATTAATCCGTTCCAGACTTTTAAAAACAACCCCTAAAACAGCAATTAAACATGAATTTTACTATCTAACAAGACCATTAGTATCTGGGGAAACCTGGAGAGCACTTTCTTCCATTGAAAATGAGTCTGCAAATGCCTTTACTCAAAGCCCAGACCTTTTGCTTGACTATTCAACTTTACTTTTTTTAAAAAGCAAAAAAACAAAAACAAAAAACAAGTCTCCAGTCTTGTGGAAATATAAAGAAAATGTGAGCAGGCTAGATTCTACCCAATTGCTCGTTACTACTGGAATCAGTGATGAAGGGCTGAACATTTCTCAGTTTTTTATTTTTCTCTGGAAAACCTTCAGTTTCATAAGGTCTTTACAAACAACGAATGGACGCCAATTGCAAACAACAATGTTAGGCAAGCATGGTAGTATCAAAGTTTGTTGCTTTGTTTCCTGAACACAAATAAAATGAACATGCTAAATTAGATCAGCCTCTAGGGAATCAGAATTTTTTCCCATGCAAACTGAGCATTTCCCCATGCAAATTAGCCTTGTATCAGAAAGCCCATATCACAGGGCCATCCTACAATTTGTTGTTTGGTTTTGAAAGTTTTCTACAGCATTGCAGCTGGCTATTTTTGGTTGCAAGGCTAGTTATGTTGCTTTGCAGACACTGCTGTTTTGGGGTAACTCAAGTACAGTGCATCCATCTCCAGTGCTTCTGTGGCAGGAAATGTCTTCTATCTGAGCGAGTCCTGTCTTAAGCTTAAACCTGATATTGCGATTCAGTGCCCCTTTCTTGGTGCCAAGGGGCATCCTGTGGGCTTTTTGATGATTATGTGAATAGAATACAGAGGTGGCTAAAGTTGTCTATCAAGCCAGGACCATCTCCAGGGGACCCCATGCAAAGGGGCCTCCTATGTTGGTGGGGGTCCCCAGGCATGAACATCATCATCATCATCATCAAACCTTTTATTGGCATCACATACAAACATCCAAACAAATCAATACAGAATTACCACTTCCCCAGTGGCACAAAACATTTGCTAAAAGAAAGGAGGCAGAGCAGTCTATTGTCACATCTCTAGGTCTCCAGGGAGATCAGACGTCTGCAGGGTATTTCGATGACAAAAAACCAAGTAGAAATATTTAGCCACTAACTTGGTGAGCTCCTGATCATTCCCCAGTAATAGAAAATGTATGACCTCCAACTCTGGTTTCCATTTGGGGATACAGAGTTGATCTAGAAATTGCTGACGGAGTTCAGCATAGTTTCCAATTAAGAACCATATGAGCCCAGAATTCAGAACCTACCACATTAAACAGAGTTCATTCCCAGGTAGGTGGGGGCGCTTTAATGGGTGGAGACCACCCAGGGGAGAACACTGAGATGAGCGCCCATGAACCATCTCATGAACTACTATCCGAGAGGGCACCACTCTATGTGGGAATACTCGTGGACCACAGCCTGCTGACTGCAAGAACAGTGGGCAGGAACAGCAACAGCACTCCAGAGGCAGCTAGGAACCATCATGGTCATTTCCCACAATGCCATGGAGTTGTTCCAGGGCATTGTGGGAAAATAAAAAAGACTGGCCTAGCTGAATGGCAGACCTCAGCGCTGGTAGACCTTGCCCAGGGCAGCAGTGGTAGGCCTGCCTCTGTGCTGGTCCTGTGCCTCAAACACCATTTCCTGCCTGTGTCCTGACAGAGCGACCCACGTTCATCAAGAGGCCCATCAACCAAGTGGTGCTTGCGGAGGACACCGTGAATTTCCACTGCGAAGTGCAGGGGGACCCTGTGCCCACATCCCGGTGGCGTAAGGAGGAAGGGGAGCTTCCTCGAGGGAGGTAAGTGGCGCCTTTTCACCTTCGGGGCTTGCAGGATGGGCAGGCGGGTAACTTGCAATCCCGGTGGGAGATAGTAGACTGCAGGTTTGGGCTTGGCTGTTCCTTTGCCACACACTGACCCAATGGCCTGGGGCCACACAGCATCTCTCAGCGCCATTCCCCATCTCTAGAACGAGGTCTGTCAGCCACCTTCCACTTGAGAAGAGCTATGAAAATTGCTGGCAATAGCAGTAATGGCTGGGAAGAGATTGAGGGCTGGATCTGCTTCACCGTGGAGCCGACGAAAGGTCACTTCCTCACGCTTCCAAAAGGGTAAACCACAACACTGTTTCAGATACCCTCGTCTTGGTTGGCGAGGAGCAAGTCTGCTTAATTCCCCGGACAATGAGCCTGACAATGCCTATTAGCGCAGGCGATTGCACAAGGTGCTGTGCAATTAAAGAGAGAGCCCTCTTTATCGCTCTTCCTCCTCCCCGCCCCCAAATGTATCAATGTGAAAATGAAGCGCTTTCTTTCTTTCTTTCTTTCTTTCTTTCTTTCTTTCTTTTTAGACAAGGGTTCTGATAGGGAAGATGCTCCCAAGCTGGCAAGGAGAGAGATTAGATTGCCTGCACCACTGACCCTAAAAATTCGCTTAAGATTGTTAATATGGTTAATGTGGCATAGAACATGAAGAGGAGAGCTCTTTTTTCAATTCAGTTGATAGTTCCTGGGGAATGTGGCTATTTAGGAAGGATTATCTTGTGGGTTTAGTGTTTCCAGTTCCAGTGAACACTTGCAGTTAAGAAAAAGGAAAAAAGTGTGTATATTAGTTGTTGACAGTTGTCACAGAGAGGAACCCATAGCATTCAGAATGTGGCAGATGGAGTTGTATTTATTTATCAGTATCTATTACTACATTTATATCTCTCTTTTCCTCCAAAGTGCTCAGGGTGGCATGCATGCTTTCCCCCTTCCTTATTTTAACATTACAACAACCCTGTGAGGTAGGTTAGGCTGAGAGACAAGCGACTGGCCCCAGGTCACCTAGGGAGCTTCATGGCTGAGTGGAGATTTGAACCCGCATCTCCCAGTTCCTGCTCCCAGGTCCAACTACTACACCACAAACACTGCCCCAATGTATCTGTCACAGCAACCCTGTGAGGTAGGTTAGGCTGAGAGACAAGCAACTGGCCCCAGGTCACCCAGTGAACTTAATGGCTGAGTGGAGATTTGAACCCGGGTCTCCCAGGTCCTGCTCCAACACTCTGGTCACCGCACCACACTGGCTTTTGGCTTGAGAGAAGCCATTGTTCAGTGGTGGGGCACATGGTTTGTATACAAACGGCACTCAAAAGTTGTGACCCCACATCCGGCTGACCATAAATCATATCATTCAGGAGGTACACACATTACTTTGGATGGCTATCATCCCTGAGTGTGTCTTGAGTCATGAGGGGTCACTGGACTCAGGAGTGGATTGGCAGACTGAGATGGACTAGGAGGAGGAACAGGAGGATGATATTGGGAGCGGGGAGGGCTGAGACTGGGGATCAGAGGCTGGAAGAGGCAGGTACCTACTTTCTCCCAGGATATGGCTGCTCCAACTGAGGAAGCCCCAGCTGGGGAAAAGAACACAACAACAGAATCTGTAAAGGGCACCAGTCGACAGCTAAGGGGGGGGGGGGAACTAGAGGCAGAAGGAGAAGGCACAGCCTGGTCACCCAGAATGCAGTGCACCCTCCCGTCACTGTCATCATGCACATCCTCACTGATGCAGTTTGTGTCAGCGTACTCAACAGACTTGCAAGACTTGCACAACAAGAGTCTTGCGAGTGAGCTTGTTTTGCTCCATCTTTAAAAGCACGTGCGAGTGGAGAGAGTATGTGTTGACTTTCTTCACCAAAGAAACAGAAACAGACTTCAAGCACAGTTCAGACTGTAGATGGGGGTTTAGATGACGGGATGTTCCTTCCCCCAGCCATGAAATAGAAGAATAGCAGCACTTCCTTACACTTAGCAATTTGGAGTGTCAGGGGAAAGGCTAGGCTAAAACCCTTCTTGACATGCTGGCTTTCTGTGCGCAAGGCTAATCTAAAATTCTTCTTGGCATGCTAGCTTTCTGTGAGCAAGGCTAAGCTAAAGTTCTTCTTGACATGCTAGCTTTCTGTGAGCAAGGCTAGGCTAATGTCAGAGACTGGGCAGAGGAGGAATGGTGGCGACTGCCTCCCCCATCCTGACCCTTCCAAGGAGAAGGAAAGGGAAGACAGTATAGCTCAGGCATAGGCAAACTCCGGCCCTCCAGATGTTTGGGACTACAAGTCCCATCATCCCTAGCTAACAGGACCAGTGGCCAGGGATGATGGGAATTGTAGTCCCAAACATCTGGAGGGCTGGAGTTTGTCTATAGATTTACAACAGGGGTTTGAAGAAGGTAGCAGCTCAGAGGCAGATGAGGGGAAAAGCTGGGAAATCATGGGACAGCTGGAACAACACCCAGCTGACACGTTGCCATTAGAAAGCATTCCAGACCCCCTCTCTCCCAGAACCTGGTGAGTCTTGAAAGTAGGAGAGCAAAGAGCTCCAGGACAGAGGGCAAGTAGCAGTACCCATAGAGGAGACGAGGAGAATGAGGAATGAGGAAGAGGGAGAGATGGCGGGTGGAGATTCACTCGGGACAATGCCATTATCCAAGAGGCTGGCTTCTAGAGCCTCTCTCTGTAAAGATTGAAATAAAAAATAAAATAATAAAGTTTTCCTTGTCTTTCCTGGGCAACCAGCTGGGAGTCGCTGACAGCATCCTGACAGCTAAACTGACACGCTAGCTTTATATGTGCAAGGCTAAGCCAAATTGACATGCTAGCTGTCTCTATGCAAGGCTAGACTAAACCCCTTCTTCCTGACTTTCTGTGTACATGGCTAGACCAACACCCAGTTCCCCCCTGGCATTTTGGTACAGCTGAGACACAAGTTTTCCACTTCAGTTAGAGCTGGGCTTCGGTGACGTGACAACTCTTCCATTCTTTTGCTTCTTTCCTTTAATTCCAAGATCGGAGGTCCAGAATGACAACACTCTGCGCATCAGCCGGGTGAGTGCAGAGGATGAGGGCACTTACACGTGCGTGGCAGAGAATAGCGTGGGCAAATCTGAGGCCTCAGGCTCCCTTAGCGTCCACGGTGAGTATGTCTCAATTGGTTGAAGATGTTTGTTCCTGAAGAGGGTGCATTGTGGGGTGATGAAAAGATAAATGCAAGAAAGGGTAAAAACACGTGTCCACTCAGCTCACATTGCCAGGGCAGCTGCTGTATGTAGCTTAGTAGCACCAAATCCAGCGTCGAAAACTAATGCAAACAGAGTCAACTAATCACGACTAAGGTGCACAGGCTGTCGGGAAACATTGATTCGGCAAAAATTCACCCAATAATTCAAGGAGAAGTGGTTTTGCACATTGCCCCTCACCTCTTTGTTTTTCAGTGATTCGTTTTTCCACTTCATCAGCACATTTTTACCTGAAGTAAGGCCCACTGAGCTCAGTGGAGTTTTCTCTGGGTAGACACACATAGAATTGCACTTTCAATTTCTGCTTCCACGCTAACTCGGGCTTCTTTTTCTTTTCTTTTTGGGTTTGCTTTCAAATAAAGCAACTTCACATTTTTGCAAGGCATTTTTGGTGTGTGTTTTTTTTATAGAGAGCAAGAAAAGAAATCTAAATGTAGAATATGTTTTCCCCAGTATTTTCATTTTTAAAAAAAGGATGCATTTTTAACAAGCCTGCTTCGGTCACTGCTCTAAAAGTGTGCATTTTTCTATCAATACTCAGTTGCTGTCCGCTATAACGGTAGGCCTAAGTGCACAGAAGGCAGCCATTTTTTAATGGTGGCGCCATTTTGAATTTCTCAATGTGCGCCTGAAAACCCGGCATTCTGAGAAAAGCAAAATGGTGACCGCCATCCTTCCAGAGCTCTGATTCATTTCTCCCCCACTCCCCAGAACAATGTCACTGAAAAAGTTATTAATTGAAACACCTTGTTTCAAACTGGTTGAACCACCTTCTATGTCATTTTATTGCAGTCTACTTACATAATTCTGTCCACCTGAAGTTCCCTTCACATTCTGAATTGTCTGATCTTCTCCATGGAGCAGTGCTCCCAAAGGACAACCTGTTATTCTCCTGTTCTGGATTTCCAGGACTGTTTTATTCACATTACTAAACATTCACAGTTGGTCTCAATTTTCAGTTGGCCATATCTCTGCCACCCACCATTGATAGATTTTTGATGCACACAAGCGTGTAGATACATTAATTACAGCACTACACAAAAAGAATGGTATGATCATATCAGGATTCCCTTTTGTGCAGTGATTGTTCAGTGTGCATGATGTTTATGTGCCGTAAAATGGAGATGTCAGCTGAAAACTGGGGCCAATGTCACATGCGACAATTCCAAAATGAATTGCAGAAATGTTTCCAAGTTAAACTGGAATGCAGGCAGGCTGGAACACAGAACGCAGAGATGGCACACGGAACAACAGAGCAACATTGGACACCCATCCAACTTTAAAAACCAGGCTTCCTCTTCTTCTGAATTTTGCAAATGACATCCTGTAAAAACGTTCCTTCTAACTGCGGCTCGATACGAGTCAATTGTGTGCTGTAGCACATATAGGCCTATAAACTGATGGGTCTCTTGGCCGTGGGATATATTGCATGAGATGTGTATAAAATAAAGGACGGAATAAGACACCGTGTGTTTCTAGGCAGAGGGGAAACTGAGTTGCAACCTGCAAAGTGTTGAAGGGGTAAAGCATTCCTGTTCTCTTCCCTGAAAAGTGGGATTAACCAGGAAATGGGGCAGATTTGGCCCTCACTCCCGGAGCATACCCCTTTCCTTATCCCATCGGATGCTTCTTACTGAATTAAATAAGAAGTAGCTCTTAGAAAGACCATTCTAGTGGGACCAAGCCTACCCCTTGCTCCTGAGAGTGTATGGCAAATCTCCACTGATAAATATCCCAGGTGCGCTTAGTGCATCACTGTATTCATAGTAAGGTAAGGTTCAGCTTTGGGCTGAATAGTCTTCTGGGAGCCTTCCCCACCACCTGTCACTTCCTGAAGCATTGGGGGAGCTTCCTGTTCATATCTGCTGAGCAGGGCCCAATGCCATCTCTAGGAAGAGGCAGGATGTGCCAATTGAGAGCCCTCATAGGTGGCATCAGATCTTCTTGGCAAAGTGGAAATGGTAACATGGTTAAGGGGGTGGGCCCTCTGCTGGTCTTAGACCTCCAACAAATGTCCAAGATTGCCATTCTCTGCAATTAGCTCCGCCCTAGACTTCTGTCCCAAAGTTTGGCCCTGGTGGGTTTCTCAGTTTGCTTCATGCTCTTGAGATCAATGGCCACAGGAATACACGTTGTAACTGGAATTTGTTTCACCTGTAACGTACAACAGCAACATCTTGGCTGTGGGTCCTGCAGTTCCTTGCATTCTCTGCTAATTCCCAGTCTGGGTTTAAGAAGGTGCACAGCTGCTTATTAATGTGTCCTAGAGCCACATTATTTCCTCACTTAACATATTCCATTTTTGCATTTTACCTCTGCTCTGTCCCAAAGGTTCAAAACAGACCACCCTTCTATAAAATCCCATAGCATGAAATTGAATTTTATCTGTAATAAAAATCTCAGTGAAGTCTCTGGCAAACTGCAGAAGAATAAAACCTAAACTAAACATCCATCTCCTCTCCCAGTATTAACTCTGGTCACTAAAGCTCAGTCCAAACAAGAAGACTTTATAGCATTAGCAGAGGCTTCTCCAGCTTTGGCAGGTCTCTAAAGGGAGGGAAATCTGTGGTTGTAGCATGCCACGGAGTACATCTGTACTTCATATCGCTTTGGCAAAGAGATCGGCTCAGATTTGGCCTTTGGTTAGCCTTGCACTCTAATTCTGGGTCTCCCTACTTGTTGACGCTTTAAACATTCATGCCAGATTAATTTGATCCAACTCATCTCATGCTTTTTTTATTTTTTTGTTTTTTTTCATATGTTCTCTTTGGTCCAGTTGGCCCATTCCGTAAGTATTCATTTCATCTCATTAACACTGCTGCATGCTGGGATGACTAAGGGTTGGAGTTCCTTGGTCGGTTTTGTGCATGTGCCTTCTCCCTGCTTTTCTTTTCATTTATTTTTTTGAAACCACAGTGAGAGCAGTTTTTCCTGTGTGAGTTCTGTGTTCTGGTTGCCCAGTGCTAAGAGGAACTCATTGCGCCTGGTTGTCTAATTAGCCTTGCTTGCCCAGCCTGGTGGCCTCTAAAAGTTGGACTTCAGCTCCCATCAGCCCCAACCAACATGGCTAGAGGTCAAAGATATTGGGAGCTGGGAGTCCAAAACAATTGGAGGGCATCAGGAAGTGGAAGGCTGGTATAGATCTTTGTGCATCCCTCCATCCCCATCATTTTCCAACGAAACAAGGTGGTACAGCATTTGGGTACTCTCCAGCACTGTTTTTCTAAGACAGTGGTGGCCAATTCCCATCATCCCTGACCACTGGTCCTGTTAGCTAGGGATGATGGGAGTTGTAGTCCCAAAACAGCTGGAGGGCTAAGTTTGGCCACCACTGTTCTAAGATAAGGCTAAGATGCCCAATTTACCATGTAATCCTATGCACTTGGCATACTCCTTATCTTAACCCCAGGTAAGGATGCATAAGATTACAGACCTGCGTGTAATCCCATGTTTCTCTACTCAACAGTAAGTCCCACTGAGTTTAGGGAGACTTACTTCCTGGTACTTGCATGTTGGATTGCTGGCATTAGTGTTTTCATTCCTTTGTGCTCCCAGGATTCAAGTGCCATCTGAACTGGACCATGTTTTCAGCAGTTGGTTTGTGGAAAGAATACATAGGATTGTGCTTGGCTTCTGTCTTCCACAATGGGCACATTTCAGTCCTGACTCTCTTGGAATCTTCTCTGTTCTTCAACAAGAGCAGCCAATGTGGTAACCTCCAGGCATTGTCAGACTCAAAGTCCCATGAGCCTCAGACATCATGGCCATTGGCCGGAGATGATCAGAGTTGTGGTCCAGGAACACCTGGAGGGCACCACATTTACTACCCCTCTTCTAAGAAGAATGTAACTTTCCCACTGATAATCAAGTTTCCTTCCCTTGCCTATACCCTATTTTGCCAAGACTTTATCAACATTGATGAGTCTCACGGGAAAGAGTTTTTCCTACCACCATTTGAAGCAAGGTGATTGCTGCATACATGGGATAAAACAAATTGTGTTGGAGATGCTTGCGACTTACCTTTCAGTGAATGAACTGATTTCAGGATTTGCCCAATTTCCCAGTAAGTGAGAGAACTGGACAAATTATAAAAATAAATTCATTTCCTCCGCCTCCCCCCCCCCCAGTGTTCTCAACACATACCGCAAAGTTTCCAGACTTTTGACTTTTTGCACACGAAACCTTCTGGTGCAACCCCAAAAATTATGCTTGGAACTGCCTTCCAGACCAATGGTTTGATATCACTTCACTTGCTTCATTCAGAGTATTCTGCAAAACCCACCTTCTCTGCCAATCCTTTGGCACGACCTTTGCAGCCCCCCCCCCCAGCACTGCCCCTGTTGCTTTCCTGTTTCCCACCTGCCTCGAGTTCCTTTTTCCTTCCCCTGGGGTGAATTTTAGACTGTAAGCTCCTTAGGGCAGCGACCTGACCACTTGCCCTCCATAAAGCACCCTTCACACTGTTGGCCCTAAATAAATAACAAAAAAGGTAATTGCAGAATATGAATTTCCCCAGTCTCTAAGCGCTTAGCTGCAATAAAAAGGAAGGGGAGGGGATATCTGCTTGTGAACTAGTCCATGGCGCCATGCCTTTGCCTTCAAATGCATTTTTGTACTGTGACATCACTTGTCAGGTCGACAGGCTTGCCGTGCATCTGTGGCTTACATAACCCTAATAGCAACCCTGGGAATAACTGCTGTTGCCCTTTCCTTTGACGCACAGCAGCCCCATCAAGGGCTTATCTTCTCCTTCTACCCTTTTCTTTTTGCCAATAAATCACCCTCTCTAACAAAGCACGCTTCTCTTCTTGTAGCTGTGAAGATAAGGGCCCACAGGTGAGCGAGAGATGCCAGGTGATAGGAGACGCTGCCTGCCCTGGTCCCCCCTTTCTTTGCTAGGCAGCCAGCAACCCAGTTCAATTTCCTGCCTGGAGGGGGGGTGGGGGGTTGGCCAGCCATCATCTCTTATCTCCATGCTGAATTTGTGGGCAGCAGGGACCATTTTCCTTAGACGCCCCAAGGTCGTTCCTGCCCTCTGAGTTTCTTTTTTTATCTTTCCCTTTGAAGTGGGGTGAGGCGTCGCTGGAGGGGCAGTAATGAATTTCCTGAGTCACAATATCCTTTCCATCATCCAGACTCCTCCAGCCTTTGAAGTGGCGCCTGGTGCAGTCCGTGTGTGTGTGTGTGTGTGTGTGTGTGTGTGTGTAATCTGAGAAGAGGGCTTTCCCAGCAACCATTAACCAAAGAGCTGAAATGGACCCCCCTCCCTCCCTCCCATTTACATTTTTATTTGATTGTGGAGCAGGTGGCATCACCAAGACAGCAGGCTGTTGCTCTGGAAGGTCAGAGGTCTCCTGCCTTGCATCCAGGCACATGTTAAGAAGGTCCCTGCTCATCCCCACCCCCTTCTCGCAGAATCGGCCCAAGGCAGCTGATCTCTGATTTCAGTGCCAGCCAAATGACCCTTCCTGTGGCTGCTGGCTGCCAGGTTCCCTCATAACACACACACATCATTTGGTGAAGTGATTTCCAGGGGACAAAGCCTGACCTTCAGCAAAGGAGAAGTGGCCTTTGCCAGCCCAAAAGAAAAGGCTGGCAGATTCTTTTCCTCGCTTCCCTCCCTCGCAGGATTTATGGACATTAAACGTGGGGAGGGAGGGAGAGGGAGAGAAATGGAGAGAAAGAGAATGAGGTTGTTCCGGACACTGTGATGAAACCTGACCCACAGCCTCAAGTTACAATACCCTACACAGACGTTTGTAGAAGTGGGCCTGACCCTACCCTCCAACTTTTGATTTTTTTTGGGGGGGGGGGTTGGTTACCCACAGTGCTTGCGCCAAGCGTTGGAAAGTCAGGATGATAAAAATCAAGGCAGGAAATATCCTAAGCACCTGATCACCCCAAGGCTTTTGTACATTTTGTGCTGGTAGTATGGCCCTAAAAATTTGTTTTTCCAACCTTTGAAGGGTGAGATTTTAGAAACCTTTCAGGTTTCGGAGTGTGCTACCTATCTGAGACTCTATCTCAGTCTTTTGTGTGTGACTTCATTTATTTCAAATATGTATAAAATTTTAAAACAGCCTTTGCTTATGGGTCTCTTAACGTGATTTGATGAGCATGGAAGTAGAAAGACAAAAACTACACAGGATTGTGTTCGCTTGGGGTTGAAGCAAAGGGTCACTGTGCGCTCTCAGATGTTAGGATCTGGAGGCAAAGGAGAATGATACAGATGGCTGATCCAATATCATAAATCAAGACGTGCTAAATATCTTTGTGGCAACTTGGCTGGAGTTTGGGAGGATTGGATATGAGAAACCCGAGTTTCATGCTCATCCATGATGCTAATTGAGTGACTTTGCACAACATGAAGGCACCCCATTCAGACAACATTGAGGCTGAGTAAGTGCCACATCCACACATTCAGTTGGACATCTGAATGGAGCATCATACACCAAGGGATAACTCACCTGCAGTCTTCCAGACAGTGGACTTCCATCACCTCTGACTATCAGTGACCCATATCTTTGGTCCAACCCAATTCCAGTGAAACTTTGGTAACTGCTGTCATGATTCATCACTGCTGGTTCCTGAAATAGCAATCACAGTTACATGTCTCATGCTGCCAACTTTACTGCTGTTTCTCTCCACCACTATCAAGCGCAGTGGCTCTTGTGAGCCAACCCAGGACCCGGAATAGGAGCAACGTAGGGGGCAATGGAACTGGGCATTGCTGCAAATTTAACTCCTGTCTGCATAGATATAGGGATGCGGGTGGTGCTGTGGGTTAAACCACAGAGCCTAGGGCTTGCCGATCAGAAGGTCGGCGGTTCAAATCCCCACGACGGGGTGATCTCCCGTTGCTCGGTCCCTGCTCCTGCCAACCTAGCAGTTCGAAAGCATGTCAAAGTGCAAGTAGATAAATAGGTACCACTCCGGTGGGAAGGTAAACGGTGTTTCCGTGCACTGCTCTGGTTCGCCAGAAGCGACTTAGCCATGCTGGCCACATGACCCGGAAGCTGTACGCCGGCTCCCTCAGCCAATAAAGCGAGATGAGCGCCGCAACCCCAGAGTCAGTCATGACTGGACCTAATGGTCAGGGTTCCCTTTACGTTTACCTTTAGGGGGCAATGGAACTGGGCATTGCTGCAAATTTAACTCCTGTCTGCATAGATCCACACATACGCACCCCTTCCCATGAACCATTTCTGGCGCCAGTCAATAACTATTAAACATCAGGAGGATTTTTCCCCATTCCATGGAAACACTGCCAGAAAAGACTTCTGGATGGGGGAGGGCTGGTTAACAAGCAGTCACACACCCCTTGCGATTAGCATGCGGGTAACCTAGCACTCACAACTTCATTAAAGTAAGGCTTGCAGTGATCAGCATGACAATAGTACACCTGAAGCTCCTTCCCTCCCTTTCTTACAGTGCCTGGTGCCCTATAAATACTTTACAGCTTTGCAAGAGGAATGGGGCATTGTCTCTCTCTCTCTCCTTCTCTAGGTAGTTTCGGAGGGAGGGCAAAGAGGAGATAAGGCAGGCGATTAGCATTTGTAAAACCCCAGTGCCATTTGTCTTGCATTGAGAGGAGAGAAAAGGTTCCAAACAAGGCAGAGGTGCTCAGGGAGGAATTTAAATCTGCAACATTATTTATGGCCCGGTGGCTGATTTAGAGGGTCTTTTTTTTTCTTTTCTTGCCTCTCTCTGTCTCCTCCTTTCCTTTCTTCCATTGCAAGATGATATCCTTTGCATGCATTTATAGACTGGGTTTTAAATAAATAAATAAATAAAAGTCCAAGCCTATCTGGAAGCACATTAATATGTTTGATTTCCTCTGTGAAGTTATAGCTTGTGTTGCTTTATCATACCCCAGTGGTTTGCATTTCTCCTTTCTTTATCTCTTCCCTTGTTAAATGCCTCTTGCTGTTCTTGCTTTAAAATCTTCTGGGTTGCCCATATACTGTGAAAGCAGGTGCTCCAGATATCTAGAAACATTGGAAGCCACCTAATGCAGAATCAGACAGCTGGTCCAACTAGTTCTTTATTGTCTGACTGGCAGCATCTCTGCAGGGTTTCAGATAGGGGTCTTTTCCAGCCCTACCTGGAGATGGTGGGGCTTGAACCTGGCACCTTCTGCACTCAAAGCATGTGTGTCGCACCAGCAAGCTCCACCCCTTCCCCAAACGAGCGAGCTATAAATGAGTCGGAGCCAGATAGAAGAGGGTCAGAACCCACACAATCACACACAACATACAACACAATTTTCACAACCCCATTCCACAAGAGGACCAGCAGGTCATTCAATCCATCTGGATTAAAAGAGGCTAACTCTTATGAAGCTCATTGGCTGCTGCTATAACTATTATTAGTTCAAACCAGTTAAGAGAGAGAAAGTAATGAAGGCCCTGTATTTGACTGTCCAGACATTCTTTTTCCAGAGGTGAGATTTCACATGACACAAGAGGTTCCCAGTGAATAGGTAGTTATTTCCTCCCTATTTTATAAGAGGGTGAAAAGATAGCTACACAATACATCTATTAATAGACTCATAGAATTGTAAGGGAACCTGAGTAGCATCTCGTCCAACCCCCTGTGATGCAGGAATATGCAGCTGTCCCATACAGGGATTGAACCTGCAACCTTAGTGTTATCAGCACCATGCTCTAACCAACCGAGATGTCGGGTGCTGTCAATGTCTTTGGGGCAGAACCTTTATTTTCAAGCACCTGCAAATAGCCCAGAGACAGGACAGCAGAGTATAGCAACCAGGAACAAGAATGGAGAATTGATGTCCCTCCAGAATCAGCAGTTCTCAACCTGTGGGTCCCCAGATGTTGTTGGACTACAACTCCCATCATCCCTGAGCTCTGGCCTTGCTAGCCAGGGGTGATGGGAGTTGTAGTTCAACAACATCTGGGGACCCACAGGCTGAGAAAGGCTGCTCCAGATGATGGTGTTGGACTTCAGCACCTGCCCCTGCCATCATGTCCAAACGTCAGAGATGAGGAGAGCCGTGGTTGATCTAGAGGAGCACATCTACCCAATCCCAGGGCTATAGCGCTGGGTTTGGAAAGGAAAAACCTAGGGCTGGACGGGTCCAGGTCTTAACTCCCCCAAAGTCTTAAACCTGTTTGTCTTTGTCTTGCCTCTCCTTTTCTCTCAGTTCCACCACAGTTGGTGACCCGTCCTCGGGATCAGATTGTAGCCCAAGGCCGCACTGTGACCTTTCAGTGCGAGACCAAAGGAAACCCACCGCCAGCTGTGTTTTGGCAGAAGGAAGGTAGCCAGGTAGGTGCAGCCTTACCCAATTCAGCATGGCCTCTTGCCTTCCTTTTGTGCAAATATGTGCCCGCGTGCGCATGCTGAATCTTTCGGCTTGCCTTGGTTCTGAGATGCAGTTGTCACGTGTGGTCAAATTCCATGCAGAAGTATGATGGGGAGGGTATAATGTTAGGGATGGATGGGGGAGTCTCTGTGTTGGAGAGGTGGGAGGCCCCATTAGCTTAAGCAGTACCTCAGGTTAAGAACAGTTTCAGTTTAAGAATGGACCTCCAAAACAAATTAAGTTCTTAACCCGAGTTACCACTCTATTATTATTATTATTATTATAAATTGAATTTATACACCGCCCTATACGAGGAGGTCTCAGTGCAGTTCACATAAAAGATCAACATAAAAACCAGAATACAGTGGTACCTTGGTTTTTGGACGTCTCGGAAGCCGAACATTTCAGCTTTCGAACACTGAAAACCCAGAAGTAGCTGCTTCGGTTTTCGAACACTTTTTGGAAACCGAACGTGCCATGTATCTTCCGTATTGAGTTTTCTGGATGGAAATGCTTCTGGAAATGCCTGCTTCGGTTTTTGAACATTTTGGAAGTTGAATGGTCTTCCAGAACAGATTACGTTCGAAAACCAAGGTTCCACTATGTGTAATGACAATAAAAACAACACCACCACCCCGATAACACCCCCCCCCAAAGGAACGATCTGTGCTGCTGCTGCTGCTGCTGCTGCCGCCGCCGCCAATAATGAGTCCCATCCCTGAAGATCTGTTGGAGAATCTCTCCTCCTAGAGAAAATTGGTGACATTGTCCTCCTGGCTTCTCTGCCATGAAAAATGAGAAGAATTCTGAGGGGCTGTAGCTGTAGCTTTTCTCCTGTTCTGCCCACCAAGGGTACAGGATGCGGTTATGCCTCTACAGCAGGGCTGGGGAACTGAGCCCGATCCTTCCGTGGGCCAACATTGACTGGTGGAACAGGGGACTGGTGACAAATTGAAGCGGTCTCACCTTTGAAATACATCTGAAATTGGTTTCAGTGAAGGTCATTTGGAAACGGACTTCAAAGCAGTGGCAGCCATGCCTTCACCTGCTGTCACCTGTGATGTGGCGACAGCAGGGAAAGTGGACCTAGTTTGGGGAGAATGGCCTTCCAGGATAAATTAGGCCCACGAGCTAGAAGTTCACCACCCCTGTGCTGGACAGGCTTCATACTTCCTGGATCCATGCTTCATTTTGCTTTCTGTTTTTCTACTAGAACCCCAAGCTCTACCAACCAGAACCAGGTGCAAAATACATAGTTAGAATTAAAGGGCATATATAATCTTTGAGCATATTCTGAATTCACAGGCCCTTCACACAAAAGTCTATTGCTAACTAAATTTCTTTATTCCAGTAGCCTAAATTAGGTAGGGTTGCCATATGGCCGGAATTTCCTGGACATAACTGGGAATCGATTGTCTGAAACAGTGTCTGGACAGGAATAGCTTAAATGTCCAGGAAAATCCAGACATATAGCAACCCATGTTGGAAGCATAGCTTTTGGTGAATTTCATTAAAAATAGCTCAAAAAGGTCTTTTTTTGAGATTTCACAAAAACAACTCAACAACTTTGCCCTCCCCTCAAAAACAACAACAACTGAGCAACTTTGTGTCCTGATTTCCACTTTTTGAAATATGACAACCCTAAAATAGGTGAGAAATGTCATTTTGGTTTCAGGTCCTAGCTGGAACCACAAAACGAACCGTAGTTACCTGATTTCAGACATCACAGTGAACTGTGGTTAGTTTAAAACCCAAAGCAGATGCTTCTAATCTCTTCCTCTCGCATGTAAAATAGGGGAGGGGGAGGCACATGAGCCCAAGACTTGCCACAGCTCATTCACGCAGCAGGAAACCACAGCTTCCTGTTATGTCGGAACTAGGCTGATGAAGGGGAAAGCTTTCCAAGAGGATGGCATTTCACTCACGGCAGGCATAACTTCCTTGCCCCCCCACCTACAAGACATACTAATATATTTCATTACAAATACAAGGTACCTTTTTCTTCAGCATCTTTGGAGATTCACTCATTACCTCTTTTTGCTCCCATGACAACATCCCACAGAAGCAAGGGGGGGAAACTATTGTGTCTCTCAAGAGGGAGACATTCTGGGAAATGGGCAGTGGGGAACTGGACGGCAACCCAAGGCCATATTGGCAACCAAGGGCCACATTCTTCTTGCATGTTTCCAGGGGATGGGAATTGAAAACACTTCTTTTCCATTTTATTTTCTGCAGATCCTGCTTTTTCCTAGCCAGCCCCCTCAGGCGATGGGCCGTTTTTCTGTGTCTCCAAGCGGCGAGATGAACATCATGGACGTGCAGACTTCAGATTCAGGCTACTACATGTGTCAAGCCATTAGTGTGGCGGGGAGCATCCTGGCGAAAGCTCTCCTGGAAGTGGAAGATGGTAAGTTATCTGTGAGTGGAAGATAAATTTTTCACGCCTGGGACAGTTTGGAGCGAGAGGCGCTGATGTACACTGACTCCACACAGATTTAAATGGGAGGAAATGCTTCCCTAATCCTGGGGGGTGGGGTGGCGGCAAGGCAAGTAATGCACAGACATGCTTATCATGTTCCTTCAAATCAAATAGCCGCTTATTAAGGAGGCAGGGAGTAATCCCAAAGTTTCTCAGCCTCTGGGGATGACTCACAGTTTAGCAATTCTTGGATCCAATTTCATTTATTACTTAGCTGGAAGTGAGAGTGGCTCCTGTCTTAAACATGGTAGTACTGTGTGTGTGTGTGTGTGTGTGTGTGAGAGAGAGAGAGAGAGAGAGAGAGAGAGAGAGAGAGAGAGGTTGCAGCCTTGACCCCCCTTACCTGGGAGTAAATTCCTATCAATTTAGTAAAACATTTCCGAGCAAGATAGTTAGAATCACGTTGTCGGTGAGAATCGTGAAGTCATAAATCACAAAAAACAATTTGTTAGAGAGTCACAGTGGCTCAATTCAAATGATCCTCCAAACCATGGTTCAGAGCAGAGGTTTTTAACCTTTTCGAATCCACGGCTCCCTTGACCAACTACATTCTTTCTGCGGCTCCCCTTCGAGGAAACACACTCTGAGCCTCAGAAGCCCAGTTATGTCACCCCTTGCCTGTAGAGCTGGCAGCCCCTCGCCCCTTTTCGAACACCCTCCCTTGTGGAGTCTTCCCTCAGCCTCCTCTCCCCTCTCCTTGGGTGTCTCTGAGTCTCCACCCCCTGCCTCAAAGAGAGGTGCCTCATGCCGCCCCATAGGGGCTGGAAAAAGGATGCCCCCCAGCCTTAGCAGCCTGACAGAGACTGGCCAAAGGTGGACATGAGGCAAACAAGCCTTGGGGCTACAGGTAGGTAGCCGTGTTGGTCTGCCGTAGTCGAAACAAAATAAAAAAAATTCCTTCCAGTAGCACCTTAGAGACCAACTAAGTTTGTTATTGGTATGAGCTTTCATGTTCATGCACACTTCTTCAGATACTTCTCCAGCCTTGGGGCAGCAGAGATGTGAGAGGGCATCAGAGGAGGGAGGGAAGGAAAGAGGGACAAAGGCCGGTGTTGCCCAAGGCACCCTGACTCTCATTCAAGGCACCCCATGTTGAAAACTGCTGGTTTAGAGGATTGGAAATAAGCCTCTGGCATTAGCTCCTCTCACCACTTTCCTCTGTCTCACAGCTTCCTCTCCATTTAGCGATAAGCATAGTTTGCTGCAATGTCCAAATTAGCCAACTAGGTTCGCACTTGCCCTCCAAACTTGAATCAGATCCCATAGTCTGATTGCTAAATTGTCTGTTCCGCACCTGTAAGCCAGGCACATCCAACAGGTACATCGCAGATCAGCGGCGTAGTGTGAGTTGTCAGCACCCGGGGCAAGGCAAGTAATTTGCGCCCCCTAACCCGGGGCAAGGCAAGTAATTTGCGCCCCCCCCAACCCCTAACCTGTCGATCTGAGTCGAGTTGCTGCTGGCGCTGCCGCCCAAACCACGCCGCTTGCCCGGAGGAGGAGGGGGGCAGAGAGGCGAGGAAAATGCAACATGGCCCAGCAGCTGCAGCAGCAGCAGCGGAGGCGGGGCTGTGAGGAGGGGCTGCCTGGCACGTCCTCCGCGGCCCTGACGCGCGGGGCTGAGAGCCGCTGCCTGCCGGACGCCTTCAGCCCGGGCGCGCGCACAGCTCGTCGGTTCCACGAGACATGGGGCTCTGCTACAGCCTGCGCCCGAGGCTCTTCGGCGACTCCGGAGGCAGCGAGCGCGCCCCCCCAGATGTTGCGCCCGGTGCGGCCGGCCCCCCTGGCACCCCCCACGCTACGCCACTGTCGCAGATCACTGTGGTAGATCACTGGTAGATCATTGGCTGTGGTAGATCACTGGTAGATCATTGGCTCACCTCAAAGAAGCTCAACAACTTTGACCTGAACCCCCCAAAAGGGGGTAGATCACTGCCAGTTTTTAACTCTGTGAGTAGATCACAGTCTCTTGGGAGTTGGCCACCCCTGCTGTAAGCAATCAATATTTTAACACAGCAGCACCTGCACTCTGGAACCCCCTGCCCATTGACATTAGGCAAGCTCCTTCAGTGTACTATTTTTGGCAGCTGCTAGAAACCTTCTTCTTAAGGCAGGCTTACCCTGATACGTAAAGCTGGTACGTGTTTTAAAGTGTTGTTGTTTTTTGTAACATATATTTTAACAGCTTTTTTTTTTTAAGGTTAACTTGTTTAAAACTCTGACTTTTATAGATAACTTTAATGTATGGTTTTTGTGAAGTACTTAGAGGGGATTCTTTTTTTACAATTAAGTAGTATACAAATTCTGTGAAATAAAATAAAAATGGATGGGCAGGCATAAACCATTACAGTGGTACCTCGAGTTACATACGCTTCAGGTTACAGACTCCGCTAACCCAGAAATAGTACCTCAGGTTAAGAACTTTGCTTCAGGATGAGAACAGAAATCGTGCTCCGACGGCACGGCAGCAGCGGGAGGCCCCATTAGCTAAAGTGGTGCTTCAGGTTAAGAACAGTTTCAGGTTAAGAACGGACCTCAGGAAGGAATTAAGTACTTAACCCGAGGTACCACTGTATTGGCCTATTCAGACATTATCATGACAAGTTTCTGTTCCTGCTGAACAGGAAGTGGGGAAAGCTGTTGTAACAAAGAGGATGGCATGAGCCCCTGGCTTGTTGATAACCATCCATTCTGTGGTTTGAACCTGTTATGCCATTATTATTTTTAAAATGTAAGAGGGTACCCTAAGGGTCTGTGGGGGGGAGGATTTCTGTTCACGTTCTCTTCCATCCATATTTTTGCATATGATTCACAACTATTTTTTACTGTCATCGCCCCATATTTAAATCAACATCTTGCCTTTGTATCTAACCAAAAATAATGAAATGGTGCTACTAACATGACCCGCAGCGTCAAACTGAAAAAATAAGTTGATGGAATCTTAAGTAGTTTGTTACATTAGAGCAGTTTCTCTCCTTCTTTTAAATGCATATCTGAGAAAGTAATGATGGGGGTGGCAGCTGGGGGAAACGAGAGGATAAGAGGGCAAGACTAAAACAAATGAGTGGAAATTTCAGAGAGGCTGTTGGTTGGGTTTGATGACCTCAAAGATCCCTTCCAGCTCTAAAGGTCTGTGATTCTAAGAAAAGACTTCTCAGGTACATGGGCTTTGCAGCCCCCCCCCCCCATTACCAATAATAGCCTTAAGAATTTTCTCCTGACATTTCACTAAGACCTACAAGGGTTGGGCTTCATAGGATCTGTCCATTTGGGTTACATGTGAGCATTGAAAATATCATCTCAGACAAATTCTAAAATATAAACAACCAGGATATTATTTTTCTTATTTTTTGCAGGAGGGGGCAACAGGCTCTGCAAACTTAGATTTTGTTGTGTCTTGTTGGTTTTTCTTGTGTATGGAGAATTCACCAAATCCAGCTTTAGCCCTGCTTTCATTAAACATAGATTCTGACCTCACCATCTGACATAAAGATTTAGTGTTCTTTTTACTGATGTCCAGACGTTTGGTGCTAGCATATTTTTGGAAATCTCAGGCTGAGCTACCCCTCAAGATATGGTTCAACAGCATTTGGGATGTAACTATCTCCTAGCGACTAACCTGGCTTAGAAGAGTAGCAAAAGGTGTTGCTTAGAGAGTTAGCTTTGTTGACGCACCTTTCTTTTATATGGAAGGGAAGAAGATAACAATTCTCTGCCCCATCAGCTGAAATTTGTCGGTGGTGATGCTATACAGTGGTACCTCAGGTTAGATACGCTTCATGTTACATATGCTTCAGGTTACAGACTCCGCTAACCCAGAATTATTACCTCGGGTTAAGAGCTTTGCTTTAGGGTGAGAACAGAAATCGTGCTCCGGCGGTGCAGCAGCAGCAGGAGGCCCCATTAGCTAAAGTGGTGCTTTAGGTTAAGAACAGTTTCAGGTTAAGAACAGATCTCCAGAACGAATTAAGTTCTTAACCCGAGGTACCACTGTATTAACCATTAATGACTTAAGAACATGTTTTAAATGACACAACGTACTCAATGCAATGTTGTTGTTTTTGCGGAGAATGTATTATATAACTAGGCTTGTACCCAGTTATTATTAAAAGTTTTATTATTTTGGAAAATTAATTTTTTTTGAAAAAAAAGAGAGAAAAGACATGGTGTATCCTAAAGAATGACAACAGTGTGTAGTTCATTCTCAGTAGCTCAGTCAATAGACCATGAGACTCTTAATCTCTGGGTTGTAGGTTCGAACCCTGCTTTGGGGGGGGGGGAATTCCTGCATTGCAGGGGGCAGGACTATATGACGCTAGTGATTCCTTCCAACTCTACAATTCTATGAGTACCAGTTAAGAACATACCTCTCCCCCCCAAAAAAATACTGATCCCTCCAGAGCTTTCTGAAAAGGGAGGAAGTGACCAGCTATTCCTTTAGTTTTGTTGTCCCCTAGTCTCAGTGTTTGTTTGGCCATTACCTGAATGAAGGACCCAGTTGCCCTCGACACCTTGTTGGACTCCAGCTCCCATCAGCATGCTTATTGGTCAGGGATGATGGAAGTTGTCATCCAAGTTACGAACATCCACAGGTTGCACACCCGTCGGCTGTTAACTGGAGGAAATTTCACACCAAAGCACTGAAGAACCTTTCTTGAGCCCTAAAGGTAAAGGGACCCCTGACCATTAGGTCCAGTCGTGGCCGACTCTGGGGTTGCAGGGCACATCTCGCTTTATTGGCCTAGGGAGCCAGCGTACAGCTTCCAGGTCATGTGGCCAGCATGACTAAGCCGCTTCTGGCAAACCAGAGCAGCGCACAGAAATGGCGTTTACCTTCCCACCGGAGCGGTACCTATTTATCTACTTGCACTTTGATGTGCTTTCAAACTGTTAGGTTGGCAGGAGCAGGGACCAAGCAACGGGAGCTCACCCCGTCATGGGGATTCAAACCGCCGACCTTCTGATTCGCAAGTCCTAGGCTCTGTGGTTTAATCCACAGCGCCACCCACGTCTTTAACCCTAGCAGTCCCCTTTTTCTTCTTGCTGCTAATATCATTTTGTCTATGTTTCCTTGGCAATATTCAGATGCCTGGAAAGCAGAGAAGGGGCTTGGCTTGATCAGAAAACCTTTCACTTTTATTAAAATCACTGGAAAGAATTGCAGGGGTGGGGGAGGTTCCGAGGGAAAGAGAAAGAATAGCTGTGTAGGCAATTTCCTTCATTACCACCACCTAACAATAGGACTTGGGGGGGGGCTTCTCCCCTGCCCCCCCCCGCGCCTCCCATTCTCCCAAGCAAGCTGTGCTTCATCAAAATCAACAATTATTTAATGAAATGTTGTCAAGTTACGTAGGTAGAAGTGGGAGTAGTAGGAGGGTGGTGGGTGGAATTTCATGGCGTATATTCGTAAATAACAACTTAGCTACAGAAAGAATAGCACAATCAAATTGCTGTCACGCTGGGCATTTGAGCAGGGTATACTTTATTAAGAAGCTATCTTCTCTACAAATCCAATATGGTGCAGGGCAAGATGTCATAAGAGGCATGTGTTGGTAACCTCAAGACTTGATTACTTCAGTGCGCTCTGTGTGGAGCTACCCTTGGTCCAGGGGCTCCAGTTTTGTGAGGATACACTTATCGCCAGCACATTAACTCCAGTGCTCAAAAGTCCACACATGATGCTCATACATTCCTGGGGAAGGTTCAAGGTTCTTGTGTTAATTTGCAAGGCCCTTAGCAATTTGAGCCTGGGACACCTCAGAGGCTGCCAATCCCCTATATCCCTGCCCAACCACTAAGGTCTCTGCGGGTGACCCTGTTAATGGCTCAGATGCATGACTCATATCCACCAGGAGCTGTGTGTTTAGAATTGTGGGCCCAATATCATGTGATTCCTTTGCAGTTGAGATCCGTATGTACATAAAACCATACAAAAAAATTAAAATCAGAAACAAGCTATTCTGAAAAGATGCATTCTTAATTGCCCGCATTACAGTGGTATCTCGGGTTACATACGCTTCAAGTTACATACGCTTCAGGTTACAGACTGCTAACCCAGAAATGGTGCTTCAGGTTAAGAACTTTGCTTCAGGATGAGAACAGAAATCGTGCTCCGGTGGCGCGGCAGCAGCAGGAGGCCCCATTAGCTAAAGTGGTGCCTCAGGTTAAGAACAGTTTCAGGTTAAGAATGGACCTCCGGAACAAATTAAGTACTTACCCCGAGGTACCACTGTATGCTGACAGAGTAGAAAAGTTATTTTGCGGGTGTTAAAGAGAGCTGGGGCAGGGCAATGCCTCAGTAGCACCATGGACAGCTCCAGTCAGGGCCCAGCCTGCAGCTTTAACATGACAGCAGAGCTCAGATGTTGTTTCAGCAACAGCCAGCCTCCGACTGAGCCTTAAATAGGAGCCTTAAGCATCCCAGTGGCTAGCTCCATCTTCCATGAGAGGAGCACCTTCATTTAAAGGGACAGAGCCTGCTTTAGAAGTCATTGACTTCTGTAAAACGAGAGAGACCATGGCCTTCTGAGCTGGAGTCCTTAGAGTCAGAGGAGAGCGATGCAGCCTCCTCAGGCCAAAGAAATACTAGCACTACAACCTCTTCTTCCACAAGTGTTGCTCGTGTAGTAACACTTGCGTTACTGGTCATGTCCCGAGAGGGGTTCTCCCCCCCCCCCAAATCCCCAAACTCATTCCCCGCAAAGAAGGGAGATCTGACTAGAGAGTCATTCCAAGGGCTAGAGAGCCTCAGAAGCCGCCATATCCATTCTTGTGCCAAATAAGCCTTGTTGAACCATCACCTTGTTGAACTGGTGACCTGGAAATGAAAGGCTTTGTACTGCCTTATTCCCCTACCTCTGAGCTTCTCCCCAGGGAGCAATCCTCTACTCTCAACTATTATTATTATTATTATTATTATTATTATTATTATTATTATTTTATTATTTAACAGAAACACCTGATCCATTGGCAGCAGACAATTGGGAGGGATTAATAAGACAAAGGAGGTTGTAACCCTGAAATCCTCATTTAGTCGCAGCATCACCAGCTGGGTTTCTACGGCAACAAGAAAAGGCACACACTTTCCAAAACTGCTCCAGCTCACGGGAGACGTGGCTCTGTGTGTGTTTGTATGTGTGTTGCGCATTGACACTTCTTCGTGTGTGTGTGTCCACATCAGGCACGTGATTTTGCCAGGGAGGAATCAGCGAGTGGACAAGTTGCCACCTTTCAGCGTCAACACTGAAGAGCTAAATCACGCCTTATCTCCCCCTGCCCTTCCCCCTGACACTCAGGGAGGAGGGAAAAGGCAGCTGGGACTTGTGTACAATCTCGTGGGTTGCACCCACATGCCATCGAATATGATGTCAAGCCGTTTGTCTGCTGCGTGGGAGATTTGGCGGGGCAGGAGGGGAGGACGTGCCGGCGATCCGTCTCCTCGGATGAGCGGCGGGCGCAGGGCCCTCATGCTGGAAGCTTGGCAGGTGCGACAGATGATCCCTGTCTGAAGCCAGCTCCTTTGCCTTGATTGATTTTCTCTCGCGTCCCCCTCCCCCTCCCCCTCCGCCCCCTTGCGTGCGCTTTCACTGCTGATTGTTACTGGGAAATTCAATTGTGTGTGAACTCTCGAGCGCCCTTTGTCCGTTCGCTGCTTCCCAGTCGATAGAGAGTAATTAGGGTTGTAAATAATGGGCAGAGCCTGTGAGCTCGCTGGGCTGCTGGGCAGATGTGAAGCTTGGCCACCTCTGGGGTTTTAGTTTCAGGGGATTAGAAGGGGCCAGATCTCTCATGTATGCAACATAGAAAATCTAGCACTGATGCCCTCTCCCCTTGAGTCTTGCTGCTAAGGAGGGCAGCAGATCAAGAGCAGCTTTCCCCAGCCTGGGGCTTTCTAGATATTTTGGACTCTTATTCCCATCAGGCCTCAGCCAGCATGGCCAGTGGTCAGGGATGATGGGAATTGCAGTCCAACAACATCTGTAGAGCAGCAGGTTATGGAAGAAATCACCAGGGTGAAAGATGTGAGGGTAGCAACCATCAGGAAGTGATGTAAATCGAGGTGGCATTTCAGCCTTACAAATTTAATATTATTGTTATTAAATATTGCATAAGGTTAAATACATTTTCTTTACTGTTTGGGAGATAAGGAGGTATGTGCACTTAAAATATGCCCCTTTCTTGAGGAAGGGCTGTAGCTATATGATAGAGTATAACCTTTGCATGAAAATAATCCCAAGTAGGAGTGGGAGAGACCCCCTTTTGTAGGATTGCCATATTTCAAAAAGTGAAAATCCAGACACAAAAGTTGTTGCTTTTGTGTGTGTTTTTGTGTTGCCTTTTTTTTTCTTTTGCAAAGGTAAAGGTACCCCTGACCTTGAGGGGCAACCCAAGCATCCACTGTATTTTGGCCCTTAGACTAGGGAAAAAACCTCATCACTTCTGCCTTAATAGCAGAAGTGACAGTAGCTTAAAGGTAAAGGGAACCCTGACCATTAGGTCCAGTCGTGGCCGACTCTGGGGTTGTGGCGCTCATCTTGCTTTATTGGCCGAGGGAGCCGACATACAGCTTCCGGGTCATGTGGCCAGCATGACTAAGCCGCTTTTGGCGAACCAGAGCAGCGCACGGAAACGCCGTTTACCTTCCTGCCAGAGCGGTACCTATTTATCTACTTGCACTTTGACGTGCTTTCGAACTGCTAGGTTGGCAGGAGCAGGGACCGAGCAACAGGAGATCACCCCGTCGTGGGGATTTGAACCGCCGACCTTCTGATCGCCAAGCCCTAGGCTCTGTGGTTTAATCCACAGCACCACCCACATCCCCTTTCTTTTGCAAAGTAGTTGCAAAAATCTCCAGAACTGACACTGCCAACATGGGTTGCCATATATCTGGATTTTTTCGGACATTTTAGCGATTTCTGCCCGGACGCTGCTTCCGACTGCAGGTATGTCCAGGTATGTCCAGGAAATTCTGGACATTTGGCAACCCTACCCTTCTGAAACCCTAGAGAGCTGCTGCCAGCCCGTGTAGACAGTGCTGAGCTAGATGGACCAATGTTCTTGACTTGGAAGAAGGCAGCTGCCTGTGCTCCTCTGTGTTTTCTTTCATGTCAGGGAATGAAAAACTGCACCAAGGAGATTTACTTCTCTCCTGGCTGTTATGTTGACTCAACGTTTCACAACGGTATCCGTTTACCGAGCAAAAGCGTTGGAAGTCCCAGACAGTTCAGAACAGCATCAAAACCTTCCTGTGAAAAGGGGAACCCAAGACAACACAAGGAGTTCAAAGGATGTTAAACCCGACACCACATGAAACTCCCTGTGAGTCAGAATCCTAGATGGGGGCGGGGGAGACGGCTTGCCCTGCTCTTCTCCAAAGAGTTCAAAGCCATTTACAGATGGTCCTAGGGTGGCCATTGCTGGTCATCTCATGAGGTCCGCAGCTCACTTGCTCTGCCCTCCTTCAGCCTCCACATGCCTGCCTTCCTACTTACAACAGTCCTGGGGGTCACAAACACAAGCTGGAGAGCCTCAAGATTGGCAGTGGGGGGGGTGGAGAGAGGGGGGTGGGGAAAACCCCTAGAAAGGGGAAACATCATGAAGTCTAAGCCCTTCACGGCATAGGACCCTCGTACCTATGGGACCGCCTCTCCCGGTATGTCCCACGGAGGACCTTAAGGTCCATAAATAGCAACACCCTAGAGGTCCTGGGCCCTAAGGAAGTCAGATTAGCCTCAACCAGAGCCAGGGCCTTTTCAGTACTGGCTCCGGCCTGGTGGAACACTCTGTCTCATGAGACCAGGGCCCTGCGGGATCTGATCTCTTTCCGCAGGGCCTGTAAGACAGAGTCGTTCCGCCTGGCTTTTGGCTTGGAATTAACTTGATCCTCTCTCCCTCTTTCTTTTTTCTTTTTTCCCTTTTCCTTTTCCCCTTTTTCCTTCTGTGACGGAACTCCTACTTGGGGACTTCCCTGGCTTTTTTCTGGCCTACGTAGGATCAGTCTAGATAGTTAGCCTTGGTGAAGACTTGACGTTTTCACCCCCAAAAAAGTTTTTTAGTTTCTGCTGAAATGAGGCTGCATTTTAATGTTGTATTTTAATCTTGTTTTTTAAGTTGTATTTCAATCAATTGTTTTATATTTGGTCTTAGCAGCCCTGAGCCCGGTCTTGGCTGGGGAGGATAGGGTATAAATAAAAATTATTCTTCTTCTTCTTCTTATTATTATTATTATTAAGCGCACTGTCTGACCTTGGAGTGATAGTTGATTCTTAATGGGAGACCCATGGAAAACTTGGGAGGACGGAATGGGATGAAGTATACTGGAATAGAGCAGAACTGGCTGGCTGGAACCCCGGGGCACTCCACACAGCAACATTTTGTTGCAGGCTCCACTTGTTCTCTTGATTCTCCATCTCTTACCTCTGCCTTGCAGTTCCCCTGCCCCTCTTCACTGTCTGTCTATGCTCGTGTCAGTTTGCTGACCGAAGGATGTAAGGACGATATTTCAGCTTCGATTCATGACTTCTTCTGCAGCTGGCTGAGGCCAAGGGTGCCCTCTTAATCCTTCATGCCCTGCTCTCTGGCCCCCTCCCCCCTTCCACCCTCTCCCCCCTCCATTTCCCTTTCCTCTCGCCGCTTGCATGACTTGGTTTGCCTCCGTTCAATAGGGCTCTTATTTAGTGTCATTTCTCATAGTGCCAGAGCAATCTCCCTCCAAGCGCATCTGATCAATGGCATTGATCCACAATAAAACCGGCACCAACGTCAAGCGTCCGGAGAAGCACAAGCGCTAAGCACTTCTTAGCTAGGGCAGGCCGGGCGCTGAGTTCATTAGCACAGCCGCTGGCTTTCTCAGACAAATGAATGGCAGTCCCATTAATAACCAAGTCTTTTGTCTGGAAGCCTGTGTTTAATTGCACTGTCCATAACTGTTTTGCTGTAATCGTAGATCCAGTCTGTTATGGCCGATGGCAGAGGTGGCCAACACAGATGTTGTTAGATTCCAGCTCCCATCATCCCTGATCCTTTGTCATGCTGGGTGGGACTGATGGGAGTGGCAGTCCCAACACCATCCAAAAGGCACCAAGATGACTACCCTTGATCTATGGTCAGGCAAATAGCGTTGTATTCGGCGTTAGCCCTATTTAGAGAAGACCCAGTGAAATCAATGGATACGACTAACTTAGCTTCATTAATTTCAGTGAGTCTACTCTAAGTAGAACTTAGTTGAAAACATGGAGAGGGGAGAAGGCAGGAGCAGGCCCACTAGCCTTGCTGTAAGCTGCATATGTTCCACCAGACCTCCAAACAATGGGTTGTGTCCAGTGCTGGTCCTTCTCAGAGCATGTGCGTTGATATCAATAGGCATGGCTAACTTTGGCCCATTAATTTCAGTGGGTCTACTCTATGTAGAAGTTAGTTGAAGATGACCCAAGTTGTATGGGCTCTTTATATATGACCTCAGACTCTGCAAGAAGCCAAGTCTCCGACCACATGGAGTGAGGCATCACATATACAAGCTGTATGTACACACCTGGACTCAGTTCAGAGGTTCAGTGGAACACATGGAAGTTAGGGGCAAGCCCAGTGGACATGATTCTGCTCTGGCTCTGTGCATTCAGTGAAAACAGATTGTTCAGGGCTGAGCAGGGCTAATAAGACTGTTAGCTGACATACACTACTTAAAGGTGGATGAGGTTTTAGGGGCGGGGTAGCACCTCTGGTGGAGGGAACTATCTTTCTTGGGTAGTTTGTCCACCTTTGGCCCCCACCTGCACTCCGCCCTCACCTGTGGCTCCTAGAAGCTGTCAGCATGTGACAGTGGCCACACCCTGAGAATGGCTTTGACTGGCTGGCTAAAGCAGGTGAGGACAGCTAATGGGTCTCAAACCCTCAATGAGTTAGGGACTTTCCCTGCATGCAAAGACAGGCTCTGGCAGATTGAGAGGATGAGACCAATAGTGAGTCCAATGGTCAAGAAGATGGTTTTTCCACATACTGTAGAGGGAATTGAGAGGCAGATGGGGCTCATCAACCTGGGAAGGTAGCCCATCTGGAAGAAGGAAAAATCTGATCCTAAACCTCTGCTGCCTTCTGTGATATCTTTGGGAGAAGAAAAGGCTACACAAATCCAAAGTGGAGTCCCTAAGATGGTTGGATGGCGTCATGTGTGCCTTCTTCTGGCAACTCCTGCAGCCAAGCTGGTGCCAACTGTCTTGCTCTGCTTTCCTGTGGACCACATCTGCGAGGCCAAGAGGAGAGTCTTGTCATCCAGGCAGCCCAGAAGCCCCATAAACACTGCCCAGGCTTGTGGCCTCTGTAGGTCACTTTGGTGCTACTAATGCAGTGGTTTGAGTTCACTCCTGGAGGCACATTCCATTGTCTCTCAAGACAGACGGATGTCAACAACTACTTAAAGGGTTGGTTTGTGGCGTGGCTGTCAGTAAAGCTTCTGTGCAGACCTCTGGAGTTGACAGATAGCTGTTAGTGCACCAAGAAGTCCTCCCTAAGGCCCAAGTTACCCATTACAACTACAGTGTAGCTGACTGCTGCATGATATTAGCAACATGAAAAAGTGGCAATCACCCCAAGGTTGCCTTAGATTAGTTACACCATTCGTCCAGCTTGTCAGCTTAGACTTGTCTTTCTGAGTTCTCGAGCAAAACTCTTACCCATTGCCTGCTAGCTAAGATCCATTTAACTAGATATTCTGTGGACTGACCCTGTGACCTTATGTTTGCAGTACATGTGCTCTGCCACTTAGCTATGGGCACACAAGTGTGCAGTCACAGAGAGCATATTGTAGGTTCCTCAGACAGAGGTGTCTCTGCCACAGGATAGATTGATGGCCACAAGATGCATTGATGGCGGACAGCTTTAGGCAAATACATAGAGGATGAATCAATAGCTTCTTCGTGGTTATGTAGATCCTTGTGCTCAAAGACAAGCCACTGAAGACCAGTTCCTGAGAGCAGCAGCAGGAGAGGACTTTGCCTTCATGCCTTGCTTTTATCAGTTTAGCAGAGCCGTCTGGCTGAGTGTTGTGGGAAGGCAGGTTCTGGGCTAGATGGAACTTGGGTTTGAGTCGTACATTCTTATGGAATGTCAGGATTCAAACCCACAGCCCTAGAGACACAGACACAGTGAGAGTGCAAAACCTAAATGAGCAGACCTTGCTTTCTAGGATGCTGCTACAGTGGAGATGCTTTGCTGCCAAAAGAAGTCCATGGCTACGGCCTGCACCAAAAAAAATCACGCATCCACTGTTTCCTGGGGCTGCAATGGTGCAAAAATGTGGTTACAAAGCACATGGATCCACATGGATCCTCAGGATTTTTGCATTGGGTCACCCCAAATTCACCATCAGATCACATAGCATGTCCATGGCTACAGCCTGCACCCAAAAAATCACGCACCCACTGTTGCGTGGGGCCGCATGGATTCTCAGGATTTTTGCATTGGGCTACCCCAATCTCACCATCAAATCACATGTCTGTGGCCACAGCATGAACCACAAAAATCATACATCCACTATTTCATTCAGAATATTTTTTTTCTTGTTTTCCTCCTCTAAAAACTAGGTGCGTCTTATGGTCAGGTGCATCTTATGGCGCAAAAAATACAGTAATTTTCAGTGCTCATTCTTCAGTTGGTAAGGTGCTTTGTTTATTGCAAGGCTCATAGCAAAATCAAGGCAGAGGCCAAGAGCCAATTTCTTAAAGATCTTTGTATCCAAAATCAAATATAACTTGGTTCCCAATAAGCAGGAACCAATGAAAGGCTGTTTCCCCCCCAAAGCTGATGGATGAGCACAGCAGATTAGGTAAGCAGAAATCAACAGGGGAGTGGATATGATGAGTGCATGAATGATGGCCCCATTAAATTACCAGGGGGGAGCGGGCAAAACCTACCTATGCAGTCCCTACCCATGACATCTTCAGCATCTCCAGCCTGTACATTATGTGTGGACAACTGAAGAGGACAAGTCTGTCTTGCAGGCTTCCATGCAGTCTGGAAACCCAATCCGATAAGCAACACACAAATAAGGGGGGGGGGTTAGAGCTTAATAAATGCTCTGATCCTCCACTGACGGGTGCAGTATATGAATAAAGATGACAGAAGCTTTAAGGCAAGCTTCACTCTTTTGCTTGATCCGCTTTTAGGAAAGCACACCACCTAATCAAGTAGCGAAGTATGTAAAGCACATTTACATAACTACAATCCAGAGCAAAATGGATTTCCTTTTTTACGCAAAAGGCACAATGCGATTCTTGCAAATTAGTGGAAACGTTTCCCAACATCTCTTCCTTTTTGTTCCTTAATTTTGTGTGCCGAGTCTTGCCAGGCAAATTCCTCTAGTGTAAACAACGCAGCAGGCAGAAGTATTTAATAACAGCCAAATTGATTTCTCATTACTAGGTTACTTCTTAGCGTTTTGTATCACTGCGCCGATACAGATTTCTCTTATTGTGTTAAATAATAGGCAAGTCCATAGGAAATGATTTATGGTCTTCCCCCATGTTAATTCCACATGGGCACCTTGTCTCTGAATAAGAAATCTCTTAACGTGTTTCCTCTCTCATAACAAGCAATTTCTGTGTAAAACGTAGCCTAGTAATGGCTTCACTTTGTTTGTGATGACAGATAGGCAGAAGAGAGATGGGAAAGGAAAGCAAGAATTATGCTTTTCAAAGTGCAAGCAAAGATGAAGGCTGTTTTCCTGCAGAGTTAAGCCTCTGGAACTGTGTGTTCTTGTGTGTATTTGAGGAGGAGTTCACTGTTGATTCCCTCCCAGACATTTTTTGTAGTTTTTGCATGGCGTCTTGGGGTTCTCAAGTTTTGGATGGCGTCTTGAGGTCCCCCCCCCCCCCAGCCTGCTAATACCTCCCTCTCATGCATGGATGAATCCATTTCAGCTACATAAGGAGTGGCACTCACAGTGTGAACATTGGAATTAGAGGGACTGATATAAGATGCTTGGAGCTAACACTGGGAAGGAGGCTGCCGTCATGTTTGGCATGCAAGAATCCAGCTCCTCAACACTGTGGAAAACACAAGGCTGAACCAGCTAGACTTGCTGCCTCTTATTATTTCCTAGTCTGCTTTTGGGGAGAGGGAATCTTCTGTGTATTCCCTCTATTAGCTGTGAGAGGAAAGTTTGCACACATAATTTAGTAACTCGCCAATTTCTTTCCTGTGCCTTCAGAGCAGGCAGGTGATAGCTCAGATTAAAGGTGTGCATTGACACATTTACTGCTGCCTGTCATTCCCAGGCAGTACATCTCCAGGTAATCAATTAATACTTGCCTTTAATTGACTATTTAATTACGCGTTACTAAACAAGCTGATGGATATGAATCCCATCACCTGTAACTTTGGTGGCGGCAAAGGAGCAAATTGCAATCTGTCACATAAAAGGCGTATAAGATGCTGCAAAGATCACTTCCCTTCTGTGGTGGGGGGGGCGGGGGAGAAGAACAGAAATACAGAAATGTCACAGCCCAGCGGAAATGAGAGCAGCCCATCACATGAAAGGAAAAATGCTACAAGTGTTGGTCCTGTTTGGGAAATAATAGGAAGTTACACCACAGTATAATATAGGGGTTAAGTACTTAATTTGTTCTGGAGGTCCGTTCTTAACCTGAAACTGTTCTTAACCTGAAGCACCACTTTAGCTAATGGGGCCTCCTGCTGCTGCTGCACCGCTGGAGCACGATTTCTGTTCTCATCCTGAAGCAAAGTTCTTAACCCTTTATTTCTGGGTTAGCAGAGTCTGTAACCTGAAGCGTATGTAACCCGAGGTACCACTGTACTATTGACAGGGCCAACCAAGAGGAACAGCAAAGGCTGTGAAGCTGATCAGCAATCAAACAAATTGCCCAACTCTGTTCATTTACAGCAGGGGTCAGCAGACTTTTTCAGCAGGGGGCCAGTCCACTGTCCCTCAGACCTTGTGGGGGGCCGGACTATATTTGGGGGGGGGGGGAATGAACAAATTCCTATGCCCCACAAATAACCCAGAGATGCATTTTAAATAAAAGGACACATTCCACTCATGTAAAAACACGCTGATTCCCAGACCAACCGCGGGCCAGATTTAGAAGGAGATTGGGCCGGATCTGACCCCTGGGCCTTAGTTTGCCTACCCATGATTTACAGGCTTTTGTACCCTGCCTTTTAGCCCAAAAGGCTGTCAGGGTGGCTTGCAAAAGTTAAGTTCTAAGATGGTCCTTGCCCTCAGGCTCAATCTGAAGCACAAAAGTGTGGTTTTGTACACAATGGAGAAGCATGGATTTTATCTGCGCACAGATGATTTGCAGTTGATTTAATCTTCAATGGCATGTTTGTATTCCCAACATGATGAAGTGATTCATGCTGGGAAGTACCTTAGTTCAGTGGGAGAGCATCTCCTTCGCGTGCAAAAGATCTCAGGTTTAGTCCCCAAATAGGACTGGGAATGTCCCAGACTGAAGCCCTGGGAAGCCGCTTCAAATCAGTAGATGATACTGAACTGGATGGATCAATGGTCAGGTCCAGTATAAAGCAGCTTCCTTTCTTCCTATGCTAGAGTGCCCAACTAGCACTGGGAAGAACTGGGTTCAAATTCCATGAAATTTACTTGGTGACTTGTACCATTTTCAGGTTAACCTGCCTTGCAGGGTTATTTTGATGACCAAGGGGGGCAAGATTAGGAACAGAAGAAGGTCCTTGCTGGATCAGACCCAAGCACCTCCTTAGACCAGCATCCCTTTCCCCCACAGCAGTCAATCAGGTTTTTTTAGGAAGCCTACAAATGGTACTTGAGGACAGTAGTCCTGTTCCTTTGTGGATCGCTAGCAAATGGTATTCAGAGACATGTTGCCTTTATTGTATGTGTATGCATGTCATCCTGAGCATGGGATTAAAAATAATTAAGAATCACTATTTAATTAATAAAGAATAACAACCTAGGTAAGTACTTTAACACAGCATCCATATGCAAGCTGCCAGGTTCAGAATTCTTGCCTTCATGATCTTGCTGTCTTTCACCCTCTCATTTCCCTCTCCTCAAATCCCAAGGTAACTTCTATTGGAAATGTCTGCCTGCTGTAAACTTTTTCACCTGGGCTGCAGCTGAGACAAATGCATTAAATTTCATACGTGCCCTGCTGTTTTTGTTTTGCCTTGCCTTGCCTAATAGTGACCTCGGACCGTATTCCGCCTATTATTCGCCGAGGACCAACCAATCAAACACTTGCCATAGACTCTACCGCGCAGCTGCAGTGCCATGTGACTGGGAACCCCCTTCCCAGCATCCAGTGGTTGAAAGATGGACAGCGGATCGTGGGCAGCGACCCTAGAGTGAGCCTATTGGACAATGGAACTCTACAGATTATGAACCTACAGGTAGGTTCTTGCTTCTCTCCACCTTAGCAGCAGACACAAGTTTTTGTTTGTTGTAGCAGCAGAACTGTTTTATTTTAGTATCCCTGCCATGCTCATAAAATTGACAAATTCGTAAGAGCGCATCCATGTTCCTGGCATTTCTTATTGTTGGGCTTAAGAACATAAGAAAAGCCCTGCTGGATCTAGACCAGTGGTGGCCAAACTTGGCCCTCCAGCTGTTTTGGGACTACAATTCCCATCATCCCTGGCAACTGCTCCTGTTAGCTAGGGATGATGGGAGTTGTAGTCCTACTGTAGGTAGGAGTAGAACCATGTACAAATGTGCATAGCCTGGGAGGTGATATCAGTTGGTTCACAGGTACATATATTGGGATGACATCCGCTGACTGACAAGTGGTTGACTCTATCCCCCTTTTCTGACGCAGTTAGTTATCATTCCTCCCAGCAGATGCAATTTGCATCTTTAAATACATAGGTGCATTTAGCATCACATCCAGTTATACCCACAAGATGGCACATCAGTGGTATATGGCCTGTGTGGCAATATCTGTGACAGCAGGAGGATTCATGTGCCCATCTTTTACATGATAAAATCAACACGAGTTCTCTCCCTCGTACCCAGTGGCCTTGAGTTCATTTGAACCAACCTTGTGAATGCTCTGATGTGTGTCCAGATCATGGCTTTCTACTTCACGGTGAATTCTGCCCCTCCGGCAAACAAGCATCCAGCAAGCAAATGAATTCCACAGTGTAGTTAGGGGATGAATTGCTTGCTTTCATAATCGTGGTAAATTGCTAAGTAATGAAATTACTTGATAAAAAAAGGGAAGCCTGTAATTGCCTGATTCAAAACTGTATAGGAATTGTTCAACCCTCCTGAATGCTGGCTCAGAGAATGGACTCATAAGCTTCTGTGTGCTTATTAAGACATTAATGTTGTTAACAGGCAGTAAGCAATTGCTTTGTTTTACTGGCTAAAAAGCAGCTGAATGCAATTTTCTTGCTCTTAACAAAGTGAATATCAATAAACAAAGAGCCAAGCCAGCCAAATCAGTCCCTTTGCGACACAGCTGAGTCTGAAAACACACTTTGCAGCAAATTCCATTATGGGGAAAGTTATACATAACTTGTCGCTGGGAGCTCGATCATAATTAACCCTCTTTAACTGAACCTCTCGCAGCCACAATTCTCTTTAATTGTCAGCTCCTCTGCTGAAGACTCTTCCGTCTTCTTCCAAAGACTCAGAACTCTGTAAATGTCTCATTGTGGTGACATTTAAAAATAAACCAACCGTTCCATTAGCGACGTTCAAGGTCAACTCGCAGAGTATTGCCAAGTATCTCCCAGACATAAGCTACACAGCATTTGTGGGGAGATTTCTCACATTCTGAGTTAACATTTGCGATGTGTGTGGTCTCCTATCCCAACTCAGGGTCAGGAAACTGGTGTGGTGGTGACATCTGGGCTCAATTCAGCATGCTGGTTTTGATCTTCAAAGCCCTTCTTGGCCTGGGACCCTTGGTATCTGAAGGATGACCTCTTTCCATAGTTACCTACCTGACCCATGGCACCTGCCCTCTCGAAGTTGATTCCCTACCATGAACCCCAGTCAAAATATCTAGAGAGCACCAGGTCAGGGAAGACAGCTTGAGATCATGAACGGAGACCCTTCTCCAAGTGATGTATCCAACTGAGATACAGTGGAGAGAATGGGTGCTTTCAGCAGTGCCTCTCTCTACAGCCTTACATTGCATTTGTACCCCAGCTTTATCACCAAGAAACTCAAGGTGACATACATGGTTCTCTCCTCATTTAATCCCCACAACAATCCGTGAGGTTAGGCTGAGAGGCAGTGACTGGCCCAAAGTCGCACAGTCAGCTTCATGGCTGAGTGAGGATTTGAACCCTAGTCTCCCAGGTCCTACTTCCTAGTGCCAGGAAAATCCCTTTTGTATTTTGCCAGGTCTTTTCAGCTTGACGCTACGCTGCGGCGTTCAGCACAATTCTTCAGCTCCATGACTTGATTGTAACTGATCATCCCTGGAATCTTTTCATCTCTTGATCTCTCTTTCAAAGCGGTTTGTTTTGATTTTATGGTTCTTCTTTGATGCTGCTTCATTTGTCTCGTGGTCACTGCAGATTTTAATTTGTCTTGCTTTGTACTCCTGTTATTTGGTGGCTGATGGAATTGAATGGATGGATGTATATATACAGTAAGGAAATACTTATGCAATTGGATTTTGTTTTGTAAATGGCTTAGGTGCCACCTTGGTGTTAAACCTAGGAGAGGGCCTTTTTGGTGACTGCTCCCAGATTTTGGAAGTCCTTTTGTAGAGAAGATAGATTGGCTTACTTCTTGTTGTCCTTCCATCAGCAGGTGAAGACTTTCTTGTTCCAAGAGGCTTTTGGGAACTGACTGCTTTTAATGAAAGGGCTGGTACTGTGATGTTTTTATTGTAATGACCTTGTGTGACATTATATATATCATACTAAACATTCTACTAATGTTTAATTAACAATGTTTAATTGTTCCTAAATGATGGCTTTTTAATATGTTCTTAGCTGTTTCTATCTTAGCTGTAAGCCATTTTGAGTCCCTGTCAGGCTAAAAGGTGGTATGTAAATAAATATAATAATAATAATTAATAATTAATAAATAAAAATAAAAATAATAAAAATAAATCAGCAGCAGCAATACTTTCCTCCACATCGGTCTACCCATGCACTGAAGATTGTTGTCTGAAGCCCTCCTCCAGGTGCACCCAGTTAGGGCAGGCTTTAAGGGATGGCATTGTGGGGCACCAGCCCAAGCCCATAGCCCTACAGGGGTCCCAATCCCACTCTCTGGAGACTCCTGCTGCACAGCCTCTTGTGTTCATCTGCCATTGCCAAGCATGCAAGCAGTGACAAGAGTTAAGGAGATACAGCAGTATTCTCCACCTTCTTTGAGTTCTCCTTCTGGGCGGTTGCATGGATTGGGCCCAGAAGGAAAGGGTCAGCAAATGGACAGCCGTCCCTTGGAGAGGGGCCCACAGATGGTGTCTTGACCCACCTCCCCCAAAAAATATATAAACCCACCTGGAGCCAGCATGGCCCTCACCAGCTGAAGCAAGGTAGCCCAGCAAATAGCAGGATGTTCAACCATAGGTTGATAAGATGCTTTTTAGTTTTGCAAGGTGGGAATTGTGATACAGCAACAGCCCTCTGGAAACATCTGGAGCGTCAGGCTCCAGAAGAGGGACATCCTAATGGTCAGAAGGGCAAACTGTATCACTCTGTGGCTCCAGTATTTACCTCTATGCGCAGAGGGACCTGGTGGGACACATCCCATGCATTTTGATGCATTACAGTCATGCGTAGTTTTACAGCTCCAATTCCCCACGGGTTCTTTTTTTTAAAAAAATGATATTTATTAAAGTTTCAAAAAATACAAAAACAGAAAATAAAAATATAAGAAAATACAAAATACAGAAAAAAGAATAAAGTTTTTAAGATATAGCAAAAAAAAATAAAAATAAAAGGAAACATACAAAATAAAAACAATTAAAAACACATCGTTAGTTTTCCATAACATATCTTCCTTTCCTTTATTTCCCCGGACCTCCTCGTACCTCCCTTTTTTGTATTCCAGTTCAGTTTGTTAGTTCAGCAAGTCCTTACCATTAAGCTTTTACCCATTTATAAAACCTTTTTTCGTATCTCTTAAAGCATTACAGCTGGAAACCACTTAGTTTCTATCCAACATCCTTCTAAGTTTCCTTAATTTTACAATATTTCTGTAAATAGTCTTTAAATTTCTTCCAGTCTTCTTTCACCGACTCTTCTCCCTGGTCTCGGATTCTGCCAGTCATTTCCGCCAATTCCATGTAGTCAATCACCTTCATCTGCCATTCTTCCAGAGTGGGTAGATCTTGTGTCTTCCAATACTTTGCAATGAGTATTCTTGCTGCTGTTGTGGCATACATAAAAAACTTTCTATCCTTCTTTGGCACCAATTGGCCAACGATGCCCAGAAGAAAGGCCTCTGGTTTCTTCAGAAAGGTATATTTAAATACCTTTTTTATTTCATTATAAATCATCTCCCAGAAAGCCTTAATCCTTGGGCACGTCCACCAAAGGTGAAAGAATGTGCCTTCAGTTTCCAACATTTATTATCGGGCAAATGATAGATTTTTGCAAGCTTGACTGGGGTCATGTACCACCTGTATATCATTTTCATAATATTCTCTCTTAAAGCATTACATGCCGTAAACTTCATACCTGTGGTCCATAACTGTTCCCAGTCAACAAACATAATATAGTGTCCAACATCTTGTGCCCATTTAATCATAACAGATTTCACCGTTTCATCCTGAGTATTCCATTTCAACAGCAAGTTATACATTCTTGACAAATTTTTAGTTTTGGGTTCTAACAGTTCTGTTTCTAATTTTGATTTTTCCACCTGGAAGCCAATTTTCTTATCCAGATTATATGCCTCCATTATCTGGTAATAATGAAGCCAATCTCTCACTTTATTTTTTAATTTCTCGAAACTCTGCAATTTCAATTTGTCTCCTTCTTGTTCCAAAATTTCCCAATATTTCGGCCATTTGGCCCCCCACGGGTTCAACCAACACCATGTCGCCTGACATCTTCACATAATCTCCCCTGCTACAAGCTTATTTATGTATATTTACAATATAGCAGGGTAGGGGGTAGGGTAGGAGATGATGGGAAATGTGGTGCCTCTCACCCCAGTGGGAAATCCAAGTTGTAAACCATACTGTTGCAATAAATGAATTGGACTGTGCATGAAGTAGCACCCCGTAACAGTTGGATAACCAGGGAGAAAGGCATTTTGTGCAAACATGGAGCCCTCAGAACCCCTCCTAGTGGTGCAGCAATAAAACTGCTAGCACATTTGCAAAGCTAAGCAGGGTCCGTTTCAAATTGGATGGGGAACCACGTTGCTGAGATTCCTGCATTGCAGAGGGTTGGACTAGATCAGGCTTCCTCAACCTTGCCCCTCCAGATGTTTTGAGGCTACAATTCCCAGCATCGCTGACCACTGGTCCTGCTAGCTAGGGATCATGGGAGTTGTAGGCCAAAAACATCTGGAGGGCCGAGGTTGAGGAAGCCTGAACTAGATTCTATTATTCTAAGGTAGGATTGGCCAGACATTTGCTTTCTCACCGTTAAGATGTCCCTCCAGAGCTCAGTACTATTGATAAATTGGGACACAGGTGGCGCTGTGGTCTAAAACCACTGAGCCTCTTGGGCTTGCCAATCAGAAGGTCGGCAGTTCAAATCCCCACAACAGTGTGAGCTCCCGTTGCTCTGTCCCAGCTCCTGCCAACCTAGCAGTTCAAAAGCACACCAGTGCAAGTAGATAAATAGGTCCCGCTGTGGCAGGAAGGTAAACGGCATTTCCGTGCGCTATGGTTTCCGTCACGGTGTTCCGTTGTGCCAGAAGTGGTTTAGTCCTGCTGGCCACATGACCCAGAAAGCTGTCTCTGAACAAACGCCAGCTCCCTTAAAAAAATATATATATATATTTATTAATAATTTCAGAATTACAGAAAAAAAGAAAAAAAAAGAACAACACTACAATACATAAAAAGAAGAAAAAACGCAAAACATAGAAACCAATACAATACAATAAAAAATATTAAAAAAGGGAAAAAAACAAAACACAAATCCCATATAACTTCCATTTGCTTGTTTCGTTGACCTCCTCGCACCTCCCTTTTTGTATTCTAGTTTAGTTAGTTATTTCAGCAAATTCTTTCCATCTTTCTCAATTTTTATTAAATAATTTATCTTAACAATTTAACCTATTAATTAACTCAACAGATCCTTTCCATCTTTCCCCATATTCTGTTATTCAAATTACCTTAATTTATTTAACCTTATCTTACCATAAAATACCTTAAAGCTTGAAACTTAATACTCATATATACATAACCCCTGATATCATTTCTGCTAGAGTCATATAGTTTCATTCCAACATTTTCCCTAATATTCATTAATTTTAGGCTAATTCCCTAAATAAAAAGTTTTCTTTATAAATTTTCTTCCAATCTTCATCCAACGTCTCTTCTTCCTGGTCTCGGGTCGTGTCAGTCCTTACTGTCCATTCCATCTAGTCCATCAACCTGGAAGCCTTATGTCCGAGGCCCTTAAGTCTCTTCCATGTCCCTTCTGCAGATCTTCTTCTTCTTGTTTATACTTGCACTTTTCCTTGTCTTTTGTTGGTCTCTTTCTTAATTTCTTTCCTTTCTCGTTGAGGAGTAGGTCTCTGGGGGGTTCCAACCCAAAGTTATCGCCGTCTCCCTTCATCAAATCAGCCCATTCCCCACAGTCCCACTCCCCACAGTCATCAATATAATCCAAAAAATATTTGCGAGCATATTTCGAAGTCTCTCCAAAGTTAAAAGCCTCCTCAGCTCCAGACTCCCCCTGGCCCACTCCAACTTCAATCTTCAAAAACAACGGTTTATGCTCCTGTGGGGCCTCGGGCCTCTCCATTTGTATTATTTGAGGTGCAACCGCAGCCTCCTCCATTATCTTCTGCACTTGCCCAATCAATACAGGTTCCTGAGTTGGACCCTGGATGGTTTCTGTATCACTATTCACTAATTGTCCACAGTTATTGGCCACAACAGTCATCAAATCCATTTTCTCATGCATCTGTTCCAACAAAGCACTTGTCTTGCATAGAGCAAGCACCAAAACTTCCTTCCAGCTCATATTTAGTCAAGGTCAAAAGGACTAATCCCACGATCTTAATCTCACAGCTGTGGCTGCAGCAACAATTTAGCAAGCTCCCTCTAGAGGAGACAATTTCTATTTGTATCCATCTTTTTAAGGCAAGTCCAACAAAGGAAAATTACTTTCATTTTTTCAGATATTTTGTTTCTTTAGAATGCAAAAGGCAACATTGGAATCAGTTTATTTCTCTTCTTTAGCTATCTGTCAAAGTATTCCATTCACAGTCAATGAACCTCTCCAACAATTTCTGTCTCTGACACCCCGTTCCCAGGTTAGAGACGGTGGAAACTTATCTTTCTTCACTCCCTCTCCTGCAGGCGTTACACAAAGTCCCCCCCCCCTTTTCTCCTGCTTCCAAGGGGGTTTCAGTAGTTGTAAATGAAGGAAATTTAGGCTTTTTTAACGACTTTCCAGGCTTTAGCTTACAAGGTTTTTGCTTCAGTCTATATACAAAAAGCGGAAGGCGGACTTCCTGTTTTGAACCTTCCCACTTCGATGTCAAATTAAGATATTTCTTGATCCAATTTTCCGTTTCTACTCACGGGTACTTGTTTTAGATCCAATTGTCCACAGGAAAAAGTCAGCGCTCTCCGGCGATGGCTGTGCGGCTTCACTCCGTGAAAGTAGCAGTCAGTTCGCAGCACCGCGCCTCACCCCACTTCACTCCGGAATCCCAAAAAGGGGTTCCCCGTGAGTAGGGGGCGCTCCAGGTGCCCTGCCGAACCCCACGTTCCCAGGCTTCCTCCGCCTGGGATTTCTAGCGGGTCCCCACCTTCGCCGCGGCGGGAAGACCCAGTTTCCATGGAGCTAGTTCCTCCGGTCGGAGGAATGCCGCCATTCGCCGATGGCGCTAACCCGGAAGTCCCAAACGCCAGCTCCCTTGGCCTGAGCTCCGCAACCCCGTAGTCGTCTTTGACTGGACTTAACCGTCCAGTGGTCCTTTACCCTTTTACTTTTTTACTATAGATGAGGAAGTTAGGCAAGGTGCAAGTTTACCTTGATCTATTAGGATGCTTTGGGGTTGGGGGACCATCAACAGCTAATTGCTGCAGATCTCCTATCCACAATGAGTTTTCGAAAGAGGCCACTATGAGAGTGAGAACTGACCTGTAGCTACTGATGGGATAGGACCGAGCTGCTCTCCCATCACCACTATGGCTGCAATCTTCATGGATGGGGTTGTGGCAGGGTAATAATGAGGTTGGGACTGTGTGGACACACTGTTGGGAGCCTGGCCCTGTGCTCCTCTCCAATTGCCAAGGGCCGTGTCAGCCAGCCAGACTCCCCGTTGCGCGGGTGGGCAGGTGGCTCAGTGCTGCCCCTCTATGCTCCAGTGAGGATGGGGTTGCTGCGGCAGTGAGGGATGGGCTGGTGCAATCCCAGCCCAGCATGTGTGGGCCTGCCCTGGACACCAGCAGCCCATGCTACACCACTGCATTTGGCACAGTCATGCAGTTGACATCATTTCTGGTCTGGCCCTTGTTCCGCTGTCAGTAAAGCCACATGGCTCGTTCTTGGGAGGCTGAACACCACAAAGGAAGGCAAACTCCTTTGTTCTTATTGTGCCCTTTGGGTAAAGGCTATAGCATCTGCTTTTCATGCAGAAGGTCCCAGGTTCAATCCCTAGGTAGGGCTGGGAGAGAGCCCTGCTGAAATCCTGGAGAGTTGCTTCCTTGGTGCATAATTTGAACATAGCTCTGGGCTGTGAGGAGGCTCCTGACTCCGAAGAGCTCAGGTGGAGCTTTTGGGGGCAGTCTATAGCTCTCTCCCCTCTACCAAAGAATCCCAAGGTGGGTGTGTCCAACTTGCCCTTTCGCTGCACCGGAGTCAGATCAGGCGATGGGGTAACATGGAGGTTATTCATGAATTACTTATCAAAACACAGAGCTCACGCTAAACATTTGTTTAAAAATTGATGCCGGCAGTCAGCGGGGAGTGAAATATTTCACGTTAGTTTTGTGCCTTCATTGTGTCAGAGTCAGAAGGTTAATGCATCTGCCGGGTCCCAGCGCGCCTAATAGCATCGTTTTATAGCAGTTGTGGCTCTTTGCCCAGGAAAAAATTAGAGCTGTCAGGTGGACTGGAGGACTAGCATGAGTTAATGGTCCCCCAGGACGGGCCGCCTCATCAGGCCACTCTGATTCATGGGGAAAAGTGGGGCAGCCGTCCCCAAGTTGCAGCTTCAGAGCCCACCTGGTGGGGACATTAAAGCGATCCCCTCTCTTCCCGCTCACTGCCCCATAGCAGTGGCAAGCTGCAAGCCATTCTCAACCTCCATTTCAGTGCCTTTGCTTTTGATTCTCCATGGGAGAACATGTGCTATGCGTGCAGAAGATTCTAGGATTGGTCCCTGGTACCAGCAATTCAAAAGATTAGGTAGCAAGAAATGGGGCAGGTCTCTGCCAGAGACCACGAAGATGTAGCTGCTGTCATTCAGAGTAGCTTATCCTGAGCTTGATAGACAAATAGGCTGAGCTGCCATAAGGTAAGTCTCTATCTTATATTTGCACTCATCCGCCATCAGTTCAGTGTTAGAAACTCAGATATATAAGCTAGGCGCCAAACAGCTCCTTAAACCAGGGTTACAGTCACCAAAACAGAATGCTTCTTCGCCATTTTGGGGCACGACGGTTCGAAAGTCGTATTTTTCAATAAGTATTTTTGGTTCCTACAATTCATTCTGATTATGCAGATAAACTATAATGGACAAAATTCTACAGGATGTGTTGCTAGTGTGTGAGAACAGTCAAGATCCAAGGATCCCCAGGCAAGCGTCTCCAGATGGTGGAAACATCAAATGCCATCCTGGCTCCTGGGCATCTTCCCTTGGTCGCAAGTGGCCAATAGCCAGGTGCAAATATGCCGGGCAAATTTCAACCACTGCCTGATTGGTCAGCCCTGATTTGTAGTCTGTAATGATGTGGTGGTGGTGGTGGTGGTGGTGGTTTTAAATCATTTGTTTTGTCGCTTTTTAATTTTATAATTGTTTTATTGTTCTGTGTTATGCACTGTATTGTGAGCTGCCCTGGGATCTCCATTTGCTGAAGGGCAGTTTAAAAGCTCAGTAGATACATACATACATACATACCTGCATAGATATGTGCATACATTTATTGGTATGTCACCTTCCCTCCAGCTGAGGCCGGTGTGCCTGCTGCAACCTCTCGCAGGCAGTGACAGCCCAGCCATAGTTACTGAAGTCCTAACAGGACTGGATTTCTCCAAAGAAGCAATTCTCAGAAACATCAATTAGTTCAAAATCCTGTGGCGAGACTGCCAGCCCTGGTATGCAGGTGGCGCTATGGTCTAAAGCACTGAGCCTCCTGGGCTTGCCGATCAGAAGGTTGGCGGTTCAAATCCCCACAATGGAGTGAGCTCCCGTTGCTCTGTCCCAGCTCCTGCCAATCTAGCAGTTCAAAAGCACACCAGTGCAAGTAGATAAATAGGTACCGCTGTGGCGGGAAGGTAAACAGTGTTTCCGTGCGCTCTGGTTTCTGTCACAGTGTTCCATTGTGCCAGAAGCAGTTTAGACATGCTGGCCACATGACCTGGAAAGCTGCCTGTGGACAAACACCAGCTCCCTCAGCCTCAAAGCGGGATGAGCGCTGCAACCCCATAGTAATCTTTGACAGGACTTAACCGTCCAGGGCTCCTTTACCTTCTTTACCTTTTACATTTATCCATGATTCTGAAGCACCTCCACTGGCTGCCAGTCCATTTCCAAGTAGAATCAACCTGAGGGTGCCTGAGGGATCGCCTCCTCCCAGATGTGAAGGGCCGCAGCTCAGTGGCAAAGCATTTACTTTGTGCACAAAAGGTCCCGGGCTCAATTCCTAGCAGCTCCAAGTAGGGCTGAGAAAGGTCTTTGCCTGAAAGCCTGCCAGTCAGTGTAGACAATACTGAGCTATATGGACCAACAGTCTCACCCAGTAGAAGGGAGCTTCTTATATTCCTATTTACCCATGTGCTAAGATGAGGCAAGGTTTACCTTGCCTGGGCTGGTTCACTCCCTTCATGGGCAGACACGTTTTCCGGCATCCGCACATGTGCAGACATGATTTCCGGTGCCACGGAAGCGAGTACTCATGCCATACCACACCAGTTTAGCGCAGCACGTGGGGACTTTCCAAGAGGGTGGCTCGGTTCGGGGGCAGCTCGTGGGCTAGTTAAATGACCCCTGTGGGCTGCTTGTGGCCCATGGGCCTTAGGTTGCCAACCCCTGCGTTAGAGGATCTTCTCCAAGTACTCCTCACTTCTGAGGTTAGGTGAGTGGCTCTTAGTGAGATTGCCTTTTGGCCATGGGGCTCTGTCTGTGGCGGAGTTGGGCAACATGTGGCCCACAGATGTTGTTCGACCCCGATTCCCATCAGTCCCAGACCCAGCTTCCACACTACTAATCTGGAGGATGCTCTCCCTATTCCTTCTCTCCTTTCAGCAATAGGCAAAGACCTTTTTAGTTTAATTTTCCCAGGCCTTTTAAAATGTCATCCTGAACTTCTTCATTTTTTAAGTGCCGTTGTGTTTTTTCACCTGCTGCATTTTATTAGCTCTCCCTTTTTAATGTATTTTTTTATTCTCATTGTTTGAATTGGGTGGTGTTTTTTTTCTATCTTAAATGTTAGCTGCCCTGGAAATATTCATATTGGCAGGATACCCACTTTAAAATAATAAATAAAGCAGCCTTTATCATTAACCGTCTATGTGGGAGGGAGGGATTATGAAAGATAACTACTATATGGCAAGTAGTTTTATTATCCCCATATTAAAGATTAGAGGGGTGAGGCCAGGGCAGCTCAGTGAATTTGCACCAGAGGAGCAATTAAAAACGGAGGACGTTCCAGCTCTTGGGCCTTCATGGGCAGCCATACTTGGAATGCTGTGTGCAACTCTGATTACCAGACCTCAGAAGGGGAATTGTAGAGCTGAGAAAAGTGCAGAAAGGGGAAAGGCACATACATAAGTTATAGTATTCACAACCAAAATATGTGGGGGTGGCTTAAAAGTGAAGCAGGTAGACAAATCCGTGGAGGTTATGACTGCTTGTTATGATGGCTATATACAGTGCTATTTTTCTAGAAAAAGAGGTGCTGGAACTCACCATGACAGTAGTGGAAAGTGGCATGAAGATGAACAAGATCACTGGGGTTTGTCGTATTGCAGTCTCCTTCCATTAAGTTCACACATCCTACTTCTCCTAGTGTTATGTACTGAGTTGAATAGGATCCAAAATGCAGCAGTCTGATTGGTCCTAGAACAATAGGATCCAAAATGCAGCAATCTGATTGGTCCTAGAACAATAGGATTCATAATGCAGCAGTCTGATTGGTCCTAGAACAATGCAGCAGTATGATTGGTCTGCAGGAGCCACCCAATCCAGCTCCAGATGGAAGTGAATCCACAACCTGATTGGCCTACAGGAGAATTCCGGAATTAGCCAGTCAAGTGGAGCCCATTGTGTAAATAATGTATATAAAGCAGATACTTTGGGGGAACATTCATTCCTCCTCACCACTATGAGCTGAATAAAGAGCATGAAATCCACTCTCGACTCCGAGTATATTTCACTTAGTACTCTGAGAAAATGCATAGGACTTCTTCTTAGGATGAAATGTGGATTCCCCTACCCCATGTCCCAATACACAAACACGGAAGGAGATCTATACAGCATCTACTGCCTGCATACCAGACGGTGAAACGCTCCCAAAGCATGAGCTGTGGCTGCAGTGAGTTGTCAGTGGAAATGAATAACATCCTCCCTTTTCTGCATGTTCCAGGTTTCAGACTCAGGGTTGTACGTTTGCATCGCTACCAGTTCAACCGGCGAGACAAGATGGAGTGGGTTTCTGGCAGTGCAAGGTCAGTGATGTTGAGGGAAGGGCAGGAAGTGGACTCAAAGGCATGAGGTTTACATTATTGGACGTCTTCAGACATCCTCTACATGCATTAGCTGGGCACCCGGGGAGAGGCAGTGAAGATGAGCATGCATTGGTATCCATGGGATTGGGGGGGGCGATGTCAAGGGGGCAGTTGCCTCCCCACAGAAGAACCACAATCCCCAGTTTCCCAACTGTCATTTTAAAATCAGGAGTAAGCTTTTAGCACTTGTAGAACCTGAGATACGAGGCAAAAGGTACAGACACTTTTTACTCATAGTTTGAGACAATAGCCTCCTCCCGACTTTCAGTGTTTTACTTTGCTCCTCCCCTTGGAAAAGTTGCTACAGGCACCTATGATGTAGCCATCATTGTTCCCGTTGCCCTCTGTGACTTGGAGGACAACTGTTAGAAGCAGGGACCCTCTGTCCATTTCCCCAAGTCCGTGGGGCTGGACCTTGGAACTGTGATGAGAGCAACTCAGACTGCAAACCTATGTAAGAGCTGGAGGCTCCACCCCTTTCTGCCTGTCAGTCAGGCCCTGATTCTGCACGTGGTTTCCCCCTCCTCCCGAGTAGCTTCACATGCAGCTTGCTGGGCAGTGCCTGGTTTCCATTGCCTCTCATCCTGTGGCTCTGGGGGAGATGTGGGGACATGTTGGAGAGCCAGACATGTTGGAGATCTCAGGTTCATGGTCTTGGCAGGCCTGAATCCTGACACTCTCCTGAACTTGCAGAGTGTGCATCTCAGAGCCCTGGAAAGCCTGGGTTCTGAAATGCATGAAGAGCTTCCACAAGCCCAGGATGGTCCTTGCTTCACACAGTCAGCCTCCAACTCAGGAAGGGCGACAAGAATTCCCCTCCATGCCTGCTGTGATCCTGATAATCCCACCATCAGTTAATGTTATTTGCATTTTTTGAAAAATAAACTTCACATTGAGTGCACAGATGCATTTAACATTGCATCTAGTTTTGGCCCTTAGCTATGTTAAGCTTTGAATTGTGTTTCTTCTGCAGCAGAAAGGGGTCAACTTCAAAGCATGCATCACTATTCAGTATAAAATGCATATTCTTTTAACCTGGTTGGCTGTGTATCCACCACTTGCTACACTCCATGCTAGGATGAGTGGATTAATTTTTTGGCCCAATCAGCTGTTGTGGGGTTTGGACTCACAAAGCCACAGTCATCTCTCCAGGCCTGCAATTGTAGGCTCACATGTGTCCCTGGAGCGGAGGACTTTGCCTGCCTCCTAGCACAGAAGCCCTGTCTGCATTCTCCTGTGTGAACAGTTCATTTAAAAACCAATAAACTGCCCTCTGATTTTAAGCCCAGCAAGCACATTCCTGCCTTGGAGAGCCATGCCAGGCTGTTAAATGTAAAACCACCTCAAGGAATAAATGTTGATGTGGAGATGTGATGATGAGCCAGGTTTCTCAGACCTCACAGAAGGTTTTTTAGGGGGGTGGTTTCCCTTGCATGCAAGGAGAGCTTCCATTTCTCCAAGGTTGGTTTTGGAAAACAAACACCCCAGTAAGAAAGCAAAGTCTCAATCCCACTACAAGCCCCCGGCGCCCAGTAATTTGGGAGCTGCTGCTCATTTACAGATGTGCTGGGAAAATAAAATATAGCCAACATTAGCAGTTCTTGAAGTGGCTGATTCTGCCTTCTAAATGAAGAGAAGGTTCTTTTCCCCAGGAAAGGTAGGGGCATGGACATTCCCTCACCTTGCCCACAGCAGGTGGTTGTCTTGGCTTTACACAGGGGTTGCCGAAAAACCACATCAGTGCATTCTCAGGTCCTGTTAAGAACGCAGATAGTTTATATCTTAATTGTTCTGAGCATGCATTCTTGCTTTGTCAAGGTAAAACACATTGATAGACCACAGGTTTTCTGGCTGACAACTATGCAAGCAAGCTGTGCAGGGCTGAATTCAGCTTGCCCCTTATATAAAGGCCCTGCGCAGGTGACCCAATCCCTGATCCTCCTTTTAGGGCTCTCTGCCATTCTCATTCCCTTCTTCCACATTTGCTTCTGCAGAGAACGGGGCTGACCTCCAGACTCAGCTTCCGGAGCCAAGCCTTCTCCCAGGTCCACCCTCTGCACCTCTGGTCACGGACGTCACCAAAAACAGTGTCGCTTTGATCTGGAAGCCAAACCCTGTGAGTGGCGGAGCCGCTGTCAGTTCATACATAATCGAAGCATTCAGGTAACTCACGTTGTTACTCAAAAGTCATCCCACCTACCTGCCCTCACCTGCAGTGTCTTTGGGCACAAAATGGAGAGGCAGTTTGAGGGTGGTAGAAAATGAACAGCTTGTTACAGGGTTGAGGAGTCATTTTTAACCTGAGGGCCACATTCCCTCATTCCCAACCCTCTGAGGGCCAGCAGTAGGTGGGGCCAAAAAGGTAAAGTTCATCAATGGGCAAGGGCACATTCTCTCTCTCTCTCTCTCTCTCTCACACACACACACACATACACAACACCATCATGTAAGCACATGGAGAGCTCCTCAAATGACTCATTTATTGGGTCTCATCCTGATTGCTTGCACAACATGTGCATAAAGGTTAGACCTCATCCTGTATGTATTGAGCATGCAGATCAGCTATTGGGTAGGTGGTTGTCTTATTGCCCCTTCCCTGTTCTTCAGATTATCTGAGGAGCAGGGAGGGGAAGAATTTCATCTCCATCACAATGCTGAGCTGGACCCATGGCCGGCCCCACATTGCAATGGATATGAAAACTGCACCTTCCCACTCTTCAGGTCATTCCCCTCCCCAGCCAGGCATGTAGTGTAAGAAGCCAGCAATTCCAACCTGCCTTTGTGCAAGCAGAAATGTTTCCATTTTTCTGCAGCTCAGCTTCTGCTAAATATTAAATTATTTGTCTTGTTGCCCACTGTTCAATCTAATAAAATTATGTATGTAAATTAAATGTAACTAATGGTGTCATTATTGCCACACCATTCATTTCAATGTGAAGGAAACACACTGTAATTTCAGTTTGGGGGGTGGGAGGATCTGTCATCAACAACAGCGAATACTTATTGATTATGGACATGTAAGGAATGTCCGGCATTGACAATTTCCTCTTCATTTTCTGTTTTCTCCGACATCTTTAATCCTGGTTTAGTTGATGGGCAGATCAATTCAATGCATTCTGTTGGTCTGGTAGCCACTGCCACTAGCATAACATGAGTATAACGTAGCCAGAATCCTTGACACCTCCAGTCGGCAAAAACAGAGCATAATGTTTGTGTTGTAAATGTGGGATTAAAAAAGGAAGACCCTACCTTGCTTGCTGCTTGCCCTGCTGTCAGGTTGTGCAAGAATTGGAATTCTCATTGCGGATGTCCAGGTCAAACCAACAACTCTCATTTACAATACATAGTGTGTAACCCCCACTGTGGCTTTTGCTGCATTTCCTTTCCCAATCATAGCTCCTAAACAATCTCTCTCTCTCTCAAAATGTCACTCTGGGACTCTCCTGCTGAGGCCAGTTGCGTTGCACAAAATGCAGGAAGTGGCTCCACTGCCTGTGTGATCCTGACATCGCTGTAGAAGCCACCCTAAATAAATGTGCATGCATCCGGATGATCTGAATTAGGATTGCTTGTGCAATAATGTGTTCCTTTCTACAGAGGTAGGAGTCCTGTCTGCTTTGCTTCTGGCTGAACCCACCATTGTCATGTGCTCCCCTAGAAGGCTCTGCAGAAAGTACAGTCATACCTCGGGTTACAGCCGCTTCAGGTTGCGTTTTTTCGGGTTGTGGACCGCCGAAACCCGGAAGTACCAGAACGGGTTACTTCCAGGTTTTGGCGGTCGTGCATGCACAGAAGCGCTAAATCACGCCTTGCGAATCGCAACCTGCGCATGTGCAGATGTGGGTTGCGAACACTGCGGGTTGCAAATGTGCATCCCGCACGGATCACGTTCGCAACCCGAGCGTCCACTGTATTTTGGCCCTTAGACTAGGGAAAAAACCTCATCACTTCTGCCTTAATAGCTGACAGTAGCTTAAAGGTAAAGGTAAAGGGACCCCTGACCGTTAGGTCCAGTCGTGGCCGACTCTGGGGTTGTGGCGCTCATCTCGCTTTATTGGCCGAGGGAGCCGGCATACAGCTTCCAGGTCATGTGGCAAGCATGATTAAGCTGCTTCTGGAAAAGCAGAGCGGCGCACGGAAGCGCCGTTTACCTTCCCGCCAGAGCGGTACCTATTTATCTACTTGCACTTTGACGTGCTTTCAAACTGCTAGGTTGGCAGGAGCAGGGACCGAGCAACGGGAGCTCACCCCATCACGGGGATTTGAACTGCCAACCTTCCGATCGGCATACCCTTAGAATCCTGGTATCTGAAGAAGTGTGCTTAGTTGGTCTTTAAGGTGCTACTGGAAGGAATTTTTTTGTTTTGACTATGGCAGACCAACACGGCTACCTATCTGTAACTGGAACCTTAGAATCCTGCAATTGCTGCAGGTCACTTGATGAAGGTGCCTTGGAGAATTGGAAATGCCTGCCTCAGGCACACAGAGCCAGGGCCCCACGGCCCAGTCCATTCTGCTTGGGTAACTGCTCCCCTGAATCCCATCTGCACATCCAAGGCGTGAATCAGAGCTTTGGAGTGCATTGAGATTCTGCAGCCCTCTTGCAAAACCAGAGGCTTTTCACTCACCTCTTTCCTCCTGGGAAAAGTGTTCCTATAAACCGTAATGGAGTTGTTTTCTTTATTGGGTGGAGTTTGCAGTTCCCTAGAGAAAGACGCTGACCCATAAACGACCCAGGGAGAGCAGGGCAGGTAGCCCTCTTCTGTTCTCAGAGTACAGCAATTTCCGGATCTGGCTAGGGTAAGGAAGGGCCTTGCAGTCGTAAAGGACCGAATCTCCTGCCCCTGATTTATCAGCTCAACCAAGTCTGTCTCGAGCTGGGTTTTTAGAGATCAGGGGAGCAGATCTGCACAGCTGTGAAAATGCTTTGCTGTCAGCGTGTTCCTGGGCAGTAGGGTCACCGCTGCCGAATCCTCATTCAGCTTCTGTTTGTCATCCCCCTCCCCTGCAGCACGCCAGCAAAAGACCCCATACTCAAATTCTTCCTCCCTGCAGCTGGGTTGCTAAGGTGCCACATGACGGAGACCAAACTATTCCCCCCACCTACCCACCCACATGGCTTGTGGCCTCTACCTTGGAGCCATCTGCTCTGGAGCCGGAGGAGATTTGCGGGGAGCGCAGGTGGCCGAGAGATGTCAGTTTGCAGTAGGAAATTCTGCAAACATGGAGGCAGCTGGGCTGCGCAGTAAATCACCGGACGGGCTGATTGCAAGTGTGCGCTTGTGCCCGCAGATGTGCATGCAGAGGCATGGAGATGCTGAGTTAGGCAGCAGCAGGGCATCTTCAACATGGACTTGCATCTGTGTCCTCAGGCTCACAAATCGGACTTTACACATGGGTTGTGCCCCAGGGGAAGAGGCCCATCAAAATGGGGATGGGGAAGAGGTTCAGTCAGACCCACAACTGATTGAGGGGTCAAGGAAGACACCGGCTCAGGTCTGGTCAGCTGAAAGTATGCGTTATTTTCAGGTCTGCAGCTTCTCCTGGTATGCCCTGCAGAGGACCTTAAGGTCCATGAATAATCATAGTTTAGAGATCCTGGGCCCTAAGGAAGTCAGATTATCCTCCACCAGGGCCCAGGGCCTTCCCAGTGATGGCTCCAACCTGGTGGAATGCTCTGTCCCATGAGACCAGGGCCCTGCAGGATTTAACTTCCTTCCGCAGGGCCTGTAAGACAGAGCTATTCCACCTGGCTTTCAATCTGAATTTAGCCTGATCTTTTATTCCCTTTCATTTCCTCCACCTCCCCTTTTTATGAAGATTACCGACTCTGGGATCCCACAGCTAATTCTCCCCTGGTCTCCTCACTGGCCCAAATAGGACTAATTTAGCCAGCTAGCACTGATGATCATCTAATGTTTATTGGATGGATTTCCCCCCTAAATTGATTTTTGAATTCTGAATTTATTGTTATTCATGTTTTATACTGTATTTTATGCTGTTTTTTGTTGCATCATTTAAGTGTTTTAAATTTGTTGTTAGCCGCCCTGAGCCCAGTTTTCTGAACCAGGAAGGGCGGGGCATAAATAAAAAATTATTTATTCTCAGGCCTGCTTGCAGCCATGCCCCAGATTACTCTCAAGAATAAGTACCATCCTCCTCTCCTAGGGTGCCTGACTTTCATGCGTCTGGCTTTGGCAGGCTCAAGTCTAGGGCTCATATGTCTCCCTGAGGAGAAAGGGGGCAGTGGGGACCTAGAATGCAGCTATTCCCTCCTTGACACCAGCCAGTGAAGTTTAGGCAGAGAGTCTGGAGATGGCAACGGAGTAAGGGTGAGCTACCCTGCCTTGTGTGGAAGCTCAACCAATCTGCTGGGCTTCCACTGTCCCACTTTCCCCTCTCGGGGGCTTTTAATAACCTCCCGGTTTCCACATCCTTCATTCAGGCCGAGGCCCTGTGGAATGAATGTGTGAGCCCCAACCCATCTCCATGCTCAGTGGTGGAACATCTGCCTTGCATGCAGATGTTCCCAAGTTCAATCCCCAGCACCTCCAGGAAGGGCTGGGAGTGAGTCTCTGCCTGGAACCCTGGAGAGCTGCTGCCAGCCAGTGTAGGTAGTACTGAGCAAGATAGATCTGACTCAGGTATATGGCAGACTCAGTATATGCCTGACTCAGTATATGGCAGACTCTTCTGCTCTTTCTAGCCCAGGTGGATCCTCCAGGTGGTGTCCAGATACGGCCTGCTCAGGGGCCATTGCCTGGTTAGTGCTTGGCAGTGGGGATTGGGGCCTACTTAAAGGGCAAGGTGCTGGCAAGCATGTCTCAAGCCTATGCAAAGACTTGGATATTTCTGTAGAACAGGGATGGCCACCCTTCTTTTGCCCTGAGGGACATACTCACCCTTTGCCAACCCTTGGGGGGTTGCATGCTAGCAAAAATGTGGCCAAATGTGACTGTGACCACAAAACACTCAGGACACATGTGCACAGCTCTCTCTCTCCCAGCTGATCCAGGTAGATTATCTGAGGTCGGTGGGTGTTATTGTTCCATCTGCTCATCAAATTATTGATCTGAAAAGCAGGAATGGGGGGAAATTGCATCCCCATCAGGATTGGGCAGATAATACTCAGCATTGGTTTATCATCATCATCACCATCACCACCACATTCATTCATTCATTCACTCCTGCCCAATTTGGTGGAATGGAGTGTGGGACAGAAATACTTGTTTGGGCAACCACATCAGGCAGCTACTGTAGAACATATCATTGCATTATTGTGTCTCAGTCCCTTGCTGGACACAGACCCTAGTCTTGCAATGAGGGCACATTGCTATCTCTCTCTCTCTCTCTCTCTCTCTCTCTCTCTCTCTTGCACATACACACACTCAAACACACACAAACATCAATTATGGGTCACAGGAAATTTTACATCCTGGAGGCAGCACAGAAGGGTTCAAAGAGGAGATTTTTAAATATATTTCCGCATGAATAGATTTGGCTTAGGACCGAATTCCTGTTTACTTCCAAAGTTGAGCCAGTACCCCATTGAATTCCAGATTTTGAAAACTCTGGACAGTCCTTTTGACAGTGCTCGCTGCACCCTCTTCCTTCCCTGTAATTCAGTATTTAAGGATACAAAAAAGAGCCAGGGCTCACAATGGCTTAGAGGCCACATCCCCTGCTGTGTCCCTGCTACTGTTGACTCATGTTAAGCTTGTGGTCTACTAAGACCCCCTAGATCGGTTTCCCATGTACTGCTGCTAAGGCCAGTGTCCCCATATGTAGAAACTAGCCTTCTATGCAAAGGTAAAAATGTGCATTGCTTTCTGTGTACCTGATTGCTTATGATCCTGTGCCCATCATTGCCACTCAGAAAATGACCCATAAGGGGATGGGGCCTTAGACTTAAAAGAGCTCCCCCTTTCTGGGCTCCCCCTTCCCAGGTAGTACAGGAGTCAAAGCTGAGCCATTGCCCTTGGGGACTCCCCTTCTTCCTTTTGCAACTCTGTTCTGTTGCAGTCAGTCTTCCGGCAGCACCTGGCAGACAGTAGCAGACAACGTGAAAATGGAGAAGCACACAGTCAGCGGCTTGAACCCCAACACCATTTACCTCTTCCTCATACGTGCTGTCAACGCCTTTGGGCTCAGCGACCCCAGCCCCGTCTCGGAGCCGGTTCGTACGCAAGGTGAGATTCCCAGGTGCTGACCTGCTGGAGTGGCAATAGGAACAGCTTGGCATTTGCATCTCACATCGTTCTACAGTAGGGACATTTAGGAAAACATTAGACCACTCATCAGACTCTGTTTACAGAGGCATCCCCTCTGCAAACAGGGAAGGGACAGAGCTCAGGGATAGAACATCTGCTTTGCTTGCAGAAGGGCTCAGGTTCAATCACTAGCATCTTCAGGTAGGGCTGGGAAAGAAAGTTCTGCCTGAAACCCTGAAGATAGATCCCTATAGATCTGGGGTTCCCATACTGTGTCCCACACTTCCCAACTAGCTCACTTCCCGCTTGAGGCTGCAATCTAGCACTTACCTGGGAACAAACCCCATTGAACTGACTGGAACTTACATCTGAGTAGACACAGTTAGGAATGCAGCCTTGGTCTATGGCAGGCATGGGCAAACTCGGCCCTTCAGATGTTTTGAGACTACAGTTCCCCTTATCCCTGACCACTGGCCCTGTTAGCTAGGGATGATGGGAGTTGTAGTCCCAAAACATCTGGATGGCCAAGTTTGCCTATGCCTGGTCTATGGCTCTCTTTATCAGTCCACATGCCACCTTTCTCACATAGAAATTAAGGCAGCATGCAATGGGGTTACAAGACAGCCACACTCCACGTGGTGGGTTTTGTTTATCACCTAGCCATCAGGTTGCACTTAACAACAAAGCGGTATGGGGTTTTCTGAGAGTATAGCAAGTCCCCAAACCCTTGCCATGACCACATTCCTCAATACAGATGAAACGTTGTGCCATGGACTGCCTTGGACTCACTTCCTATATGCTTTGGCAGATGTAAGTCCTACCAGGCAAGGGGTGGATCACCGGCAGGTGCAAAAGGAGCTTGGTGAAGTTGTGGTGCAGCTCCAGGATCCTGTTGTCCTCACCTCCACCACCATTCAAGTGACCTGGACTGTGAGTACCGGCAGCATCACTGATCCTTCCTTGAAACGGCACAACCTGTATAAGCAAAGGGCAACTTTGTGAATGGGTTAGGCAGAGGTGGTGGCTTTCAATGGGGATTAGACAATGGTTACCAGTCACAAAGGCTGGATGTTAAATTCAGATCCAGAGGCTGTGTAGCTCTGAATATCAGTTGCTAGGGGAACAATAACAAGAGATGACTCTTGCCCTTGTTGGCTTCCTAGGGGCATCTGACTGACCACTGAGGAGTAGAGGGCACTGTGCTACATAGGTTTGTGGCCAGATCCAAAGGGGTCTTTCTTATGTGAATAACTTTGCTGACCTTTGCTGAAAGTCACAATAGCACCCTGCCCATTCTTTGGCATGAAGGGTTCCTTTTCCAGTGAAGGGAAGACCAGAGCAAAAGAAAACTGTCCTTCTGAAGCCTGAAAGCAACATCTTCATTCTGCTTCTCAGTATAGCCAGCCCTAGTCGATAGAGGTCAGGTTGTTGCATTAAAGGGCTTAGGGTGATGTATAAAGGTTTTAGAGAAACGGGAGAGTACAAGGTTGGTGCAAAAGAGATATTATAATAGTTGCTGGGAATAGACATAATACAGGGGGCAAAAGCAAGCAAGAAGAGGGAGGGAGCAGAAAAAAGTTTGGGGAAGGGCAGCAGAACCAGCAGGAAGAGGTTTGGAAGCAGAGAGAATAAATGGGAGCTTCAGCAGGCAAGAAGCTGGACCCATTTTGATGTGGCCTTTTCTGGAAATGGACACCATGCGCAAGCAGCTAACGGTTTGTCTTCTTCCAGGTGGACCGCCAGGCTCAGTTCATCCAAGGCTACCGAGTGATGTACCGGCCCAAAAACAGTGCCTGGCTCGTGCAGGATGTGAAGTCCCCTGCTGAACGGAGCACCGTCTTAGTCGAGCTGCGCAAAGGCCAGGAGTACGAGGTCAAAATCCGCCCATATTTTGATGAGTTCCAGGGCATGGACAGCGAGGTGCTGCTGGTGCGCACCCCGGAAGAAGGTAGATGTGGAAAGGCAGGGAAGTGTGAGCCTCTAGGCTCCAGTTCAGCCTCCCCCAAAAAACTAACTTTTTGTTCATGGACCATTTCCAAATGTGATTTCCAAATGCGATTTGGCACTTATGCGCATGCGCAAAGTGCAATTTAGTGATTCTGCGCATGTGCGACCGCTAAAACCCGGAAGTAACCCATTCCAGTACTTCCGGGTTTCGGCGGTCTGCAACCTGAAAAAACGCAACCTGACGCGTCTGTAACCCGAGGTGTGACTGTATTGACTACTCTTCCCCATGCTAACGGGCCTGATGTCTGTAGACTAGGCAGAGCCATTGTGTGTATGCCTGCTCTGTTGGGCACTCCCTTTATTAGTATTATACTCTAAGGGGTTTCTCCTTAAGTAAAGGGTTGGAGATCTGTAGCCCTGTAGACATCGTCGGTCATGCTAGATGGGGCTAGCAGGAGTCTGGAGGTTCCCCACTCCTGACTCAAGGACTGTCTGTAGTTCAGCTCACCTGCTTTCTGCATGCAAGGCTCCACCCCTGGCATCTCCAGGTAAACAAGACTGAGCTAAATGGGATCCGTTCAGGAGCTGCCAGCAGGGGATGGGGGCAGCACCAGGGACCTAGTTTCCCAGCAGTGGCTTCAGTTCCAGGATGGTTATGGGGTGATGGTGAGTTTGGGTGTGCCAATGAAGCCAGTTACACAGTTCTGTCCCTCCCCTCTGATCTCTCCTGGAACAGAGGGTCTGACATGATATAAGGCAGCTTCCTAGGTGCCTATAAAAACTTGTTTCCATGTGTAGTGTTCTGAAAGTTAAGCTTTGTAGGGCAAATGCCTAGTGGCTTTTCCTTGCCTTGCCTGTAACTCAGCATGCCCTGGCATAGCTTTGCAGCATTCCAGAACTCAGAGTTGGCAGCCGCCAGATGCCACGTAGCCCTTCCTCTGAGCAATAAACTCATTTTATCCTGTCTCGCCCAGCCCCCAGTGCTCCTCCTCAGGCGGTAACTGTAGTCACAGTGGGGACCAGCAACAGCACCAGCATCAGCATATCCTGGGAACCACCTCCACCCGGAGAACAAAATGGGATCATCCAGGATTACAGGGTAAGGCTGCCATTCTCAGAATATCCTTGGGGAACCTCTGAAATTTAAGATTAGCCCCAGAGATTAGAAGGTTGGTCTGAAGGATTTGGAGCTGGCAAGTCTAGCCACAGCAAAGAGCTGCAGTGGGTGCTGGGAAACAGCCATGGGACGTTTTTATTTTTTATTTGTTTGTTTATTAAATTTCTGTACCGAGGGCCCTAGGGTGGTTTACAATATAAAAGCACAAAAAATACATATCATAGTAACAAGCAAACACAACAAAACACACACACCCCGGTTTAAAAGGCAATAGATTTGCTACAGTGTGTCCCTTCAGCTATTGGTCATTACAGTTCAGGATGCAGGTGGCACTGTGGTCTAAACCACCGAGCCTCTTGGGCTTGCCGATCAGAAGGTCGGCGGGTCGAAACCCCGTGACAGGGTGAGCTCCCGTTGCTCTGTCCCAGCTCCTGCCAACCTAGGAGTTCGAAAGCACACCAGTGCAAGTAGATAAATAGGTATCACTGCGGCGGGAAGGTCAATGGCATTTCCGTGTGCTCTGGTTTCCGTCACAGTGTTCCGTTGCACCAGAAGCGGTTTAGTTCTGCTGGCCACATGACCCAGAAAGCTGTCTGTGGACAAATGCCGGCTCCCTCGGCCTGAAACCGAGATGAGCGCCGCAACCCCATAGTCCCCTTTGACTGGACTTAACCATCCAGGGGTCCTTTACCTTTAGCTTTTTACCATAACAGTTCTTCTCCTCCCATGGCAGGTTTGGTGCCTGGGAAACGAGTCTCGTTACCACATCAATAAGACAGTGGATGGCACAGTGCACTCGACTGTCGTGCTGGGCCTGGTGCCAGGGATGATCTACCGCACAGAGGTGGCAGCAGTCACCAGCGCAGGCATTGGAGTGAGGAGCGCCCCAGTGACCATACAGATCAGTGAGTACTTAAGGCTCCTTCCCAAATGTCGAAATGAGATAATAAGATAATAATGCTCTTCCAGCGTGGCCATGCCCATTCACTGAAGTCAACTGCAGAAACATGTTCCTTCCACATCTGTGGTGCCACCATAATGGGAGGAGGACTTCCTAGTAGTGGTGCCCAATTTATGGAACTGATGTTGGAGAACATTGATTCCTCCCATCCAAGGCTCACCCGTGGCAGTTTCAAAAATGGATGCCAAAAGTATTTTATTATTATTATTATTATTATTATTATTATTATTAACCTGAATTGGCAGATGCACCTGTCAGAGGCTTAATGCTGTCCAGCTGGCATAGATAAGACTCCGGGCTCCCAGCCAGTTCCAAACTATTTGATTTATTTGACAAAGTTCAAACGTACATCTCCAGCGTTTCAATTAGCGTCCATCCCGTTGCGCAGTTGCCGCCTCTAATCTTTCTTCTTCCTTTTCCGTACCCAGCATGCAAGTCTGCGGAAACTCCTCCCCTGACTTCCTCTGTGTACAGAATGACTTGTTCCAGGCTCATCCTCCTCCCCCTCTACGTCAGACCCACTGTCAGACGACAGGCTGCTGATAATCTCTTTAGGCTCTCTATAACTGCTGGTTTCTGTCCTTTCATCTTTTCCCGTTTGCCTCTCCCTGACAGCACCCATCCCTCCTGAGAAGGAATAGAGAAGAACTTACTTCTAACTGGCATTCATATGGGAGCAAGATAATGGGGGAAGGCAATGCAAAGCAAGTAGAAAGAAACAGGAGGATCTCTGGATGTTGTAGTTGTGAGTCAAGGTCCCATCTCCTGCTTTATGATGAAATAAGACACATGGACACCAGTATTTTAGGTTAATGGGCTAAAAATGGCCACAACTTTATACTGTGAGCAGTATTGGCTTAGGCATTGGATCTGAACCGACTATACTTGACTCCTGCCTGCCCTGCAGGAAGTCACACAAGGGTTAATATCCTGTAGGGGGAGCCTGTTGATGCAAATCAACTGGAAGCTCTCCCCTAGAGTCACCGGAGGGTCGTGCCATGGCCCTAGCCACCAGGTGGGCTTCGGACAGGAACCATGACCACCGGATTCCTTTAATGGAATACCTTTCAAGGGGAGGGGTAGGTGATGGCCACAACCTCCCCTCCAACACACAACACATTTTCCAATGCCTAACCACCGAACCTTACAAAGTTGTGACAATTTAGAAGCAAAGTTCGAAAAGGATTGGAGTAAATTTGTTGAATATATATGGAGTAATTGTAAGAATTTAAAAACTGTAGCAGGATTAATGTAAATCTTGTGATGTGGATGGAGTGTAAATAAGAAACTGTAAGAAAAGATTTGAGACATGAAAATCGTTGAAGGGATGGAAAGAAGTCCAGGCACAATAAGGCGCAGGGTAAATAAGAAGAGGGACAAATTTTTGAATGTAAGAGTATTTGTTTTATTTTTTGTTGTTACAAAAAAGCAGTAAAAAGTATTGGGGGGGGGGAAGCAAAGTTGTGACAATTTGCTACTAGGTAGCTAGGTAGGCGAAAACCAAGTGGCTGGTGCCAATCTACACAAAACATCTCCTTGCTTGTAGAAAACTAGCAAGTCAGGGATGGGGGTTCTTCTTTGACATGCTAACTCTCTATGCGTAGGGAACGTTTTGCCTTTTAGTAACAGAGGAGCGTTTGGTCACACGAGCCTCTGCCTGGTTTCCCGCTTTTGGGGACAGCCTACGTAGCTCAAGCTACTTTCATCTCCTCTCTTCTGTGGTTCCTTTTGCCTGCTGTGTGTTCTGCAGAGCCCTTGCCGGATCAGGACACAGTGCCTGTGAGCAACGGGGACAGCGTGAGCCTCGCAGAGCAGATCACGGATGTGGTGAAGCAGCCGGCCTTCATCGCCGGCATCGGCGGGGCCTGCTGGGTCATCCTCATGTGCTTCAGTGTGTGGATCTACTGTCGCAGAAAGAAGAGAAAGGAACTGAGTCACTACACAGGTGAGATGGGCAAGGCTGCATTCTGCCTCCTCCCCAGGGGATATGGATTGGCTGCCTAAGAACTGCCTTATAAAAGGTCCTGTCTTGACTTGGACCAAATGCTCACAAGGCATCTATAAGAACCAGCAACATCTCCAGGTCCAGATCACCCCTCCTAGGCTCAGCCTTGAGGAGCAGAAGACATTAAAGGGGCGGTCAGTCTTCTGGCTCAGACTTATCATTACTAAATTTCTTAGCAGCCTGATGCAAAACAGTAACACGGCTCACATAACTTTGTATGTAATTATATAGAACTTTCCAAGGACAAAATGTAAAGAGAAGACATTTATATTCCACTAAGTGTCCCGTTTCTTTAAATACTGTTTTTACATAAGGTGTGCAATACCAAAATCATGTACAAGGGCAATATGGGAGGTCTCAAAACCAAAGTTCCGTCCAAATGTCCACTCATTCAATAAAGAGAAAAGAATTTCTACAAATAAAAAGGTAAAGGTACCCCTGCCCGTACGGGCCAGTCGTGTCCGACTCTAGGGTTGTGCGCCCATCTAACTTAAGAGGCCGAGGGCCAGCGCTGTCTGGAGACACTTCCGGGTCACGTGGCCAGCGTGATGAAGCTGCTCTGGCAAGCCAGCACCAGCGCAGCACACGGAAACGCCGTTTACCTTCCCGCTATAAAGCGGTACCTATTTATCTACTTGCACTTAGGGGTGCTTTCGAACTGCTAGGTGGGCAGGAGCTGGGACCGAAAGACGGGAGCTCACCCCGCCGCGGGGATTCGAACCGCCGACCATGCGATCGGCAAGTCCTAGGCACTGAGGTTTTACCCACAGCGCCACCCGCGTCCCTCTTCTACAAATATACTTGTTGCTAAAAAATAATCCACAGACCGGGGGAGGGGGGCCCTATCCACATCAACCGGAGTTTTATAGCATTGCTCCCAATCACTCAAACCACAATGCCCCAGCTGTGTGAAAATCCCAAGCAGATTCCGACGACAAGATCACCGGATGCAAATCTCTGTTTCGAATGTCTTCCTCCAGTCAGCCCACATTGGAATGATAAAACGGTAAAACACATGCACAAGGAGGTAAATCAGCTCCATAAACTTGAAAAGGCTCTCTGCTCACCCTGTGAAGGCTGATGCAGGCACAGTTGTGTGTTCTGCAGCTGAGACATTCCGTATTGGACTTGTGCATGATTTTGAAATGGACCCTTGGTGGAATATAAATGTCTTCTCTTTACATTTTATCTTTGGGAAGTTCTATATAATTGCAGAGTTATGTGAGCTGTGTTTCTACATTTCCCTGTGTTGTCTTGAACAGGTCTTTGACCGTAATAATACATTATTATTATTATTATTATTATTATTATTATTATTACTATTATTCCCTGTGTTGTGCATCACAAAATGGTGTCTAGACGATTTACAACTTTAAAGCATAGAGAAGGGTCAAAAAATGGCCAAAACTATATTAAAAACCACATCATTCTATTAAAATACCAGCATGTGACTGAATTACAAATAATATTTTATACTGAAGCAGCCAATCCAACACCATCAAATGTTTGGGAGTAGAGGGAAATCTTAACCTGGTGATGAAAACAGAGTTGCGTTGCATTGGCACCAGACGGGCCTCTTTGGGGAGAGCCTGGCACTGCCACCTCCCCCTCTCTGAGGACTCCCTGAGGATTTGTTACTGGTCCAACATAGGCATGTGGTTTCCCAGCATGGAGGGAGTTGGATCTTTGGGGGCAGAGGGCAGGTTCAGAGGGAACAGGCTCCAGAAATTTGAGCTGGTTCATACAGTAGACCCATAAGGTGGGGTCAGAGCCTAGGCCCAGGCTGCAGCTCAGGGTCAGGCTCCTTGCCCATCTATCCCACTGCCCTCCGTTCTGGCTGGCAGCAGCTCTGCAGAACCTCAGACAGAGAACGCCTTTCCCCTCAGCTGCTCCCCAAGATCCCTTATAACCGGAGATGCTGGGGATTTGAGTGCTTGGCATTCTGCATGCAAAGCATGTGCTCTGCCACCGAACTGCGCATCCTCCACCTGCCGACCTTAGGCTCCCTGCCCCCATCTGCCTGCCGCAAACGCAACTTGCTCTGAGTCACCTCACTTTCTGCTTGCTTCTCTTTGCAGCTTCCTTTGCGTACACGCCAGCAGGTAAGGCTTTTTTTCCTCGCCCCCCCCCCATTACACTGCTCCCCACCAGCTCCGCCAACCCAGCCCTTGCCTTCGTTCTTCATGGAAGCGTCTTTGACTTTGTGTGGTCCCCTCTCTTTCAGTCTCTTTCCCCCATGCGGATGGGCCGGCGCGTGGCAGTGGCAGGTGAGTTCAGAGACCCCCATTTGGCATTGATGATTCCCTCCCTCCGTCTCCCTAATACCGGCTCCTTGGTGGTCAAAGTTCATGCCATATGGGCCTCCCTGTCCCCAGTTGATCTGAGCTACGTACCGTATTTTTTGCTCTATAAGATGCACTTTTTCCCTCCTAAAAAGTAAGGGGAAATGTGTGTGCGTCTTATGGAGCAAATGCAGGCTGCACGGCTATCCCAGAAGCCAGAACCGTAAGAAGGATCGCTCAGTGACAAGCTGCCCTTCTCCCTCCTCGGGGAAAAGCCTGCAAGCACTGCACACATGCTCCACGCGGCTCGTGAAAGGGAGCGCTAAGCAGAGCCTGGGATTATACAGGCTCTGCTCAGTGCTTCCTTTAAAGAATTTTTTCCCCTTGCATTCCCCCTCTAAAAACTAGTGCGTCTTATGGAGCGAAAAATACTGTAAATCACATGAACTAGAACCACAGCATTAAATGTTCAGATCGACTTTAGCCACATACCACATGCATTCCCCGAAGAATCATGGTACCTGTAGTTTGCCCCTCAATGAGCTACACTTCCTGCCACCCTTAACCAAGGGTGAGACTAAGCTTTATTTTACCTGCGTCAAAGACCCAGTTTGGCACACACACACCCCAGCATGCATTTATGTACATACACAGAGGCTGAGAGCCTCAATGGCACCCCTCTGGAGGCTTCACCCAGGGCCAAAAATCCAGCTAGCCCTCCCACCCCCACCCCAGTTACGACACTGACTTAACAAACTACAGTTCCCAGGATTCTTTGGGGGAGGTCATGTGGTTTCCGTGCATGTTGTCTGCACAGTCTAGGTCAGCTTAAATGGTGCTCCCAGTCTGCAGTTTTGCAAGTAGTGACAAAAGCAGCATCTCAGAAGCTCCATCTCCCCCTTCTAATGCAACTGCATTAATCCGTTACGCAAAGAATTGCATACTACAAATATTACACAACTTCAACATCACTCCAAACCAGGGATAAGGGACTTAATGGCAGATGTCGCTGGACTCCCAACTCCTGCCACCTGTGACTATTGGCCAGGCTGGCTGGGGCTGATGAGAGTTGGAGTCCCACAACATCTGGAGGGCCACAGGTTGCCCAACCCTGCTCTAAACACCTGTAAGTAAATCCCTTAAAGAGTTTTGAATATTCATGACAAAGCAGCAACACGTAAGAACTTGATAACCACCATTACTTATGCCCAGAAATGCATAAGTAAACCTGTTCGAACATCAGAACTCGATAACCATATTAAGACTACATATTAAGACTACTGGAAGGATTTTTTTTTTATTGTGTTAAGACTACATTAAGAACAACATAAAGAAAGCAACTCTCTACTTCTTCCTTAGCTATAAAGTATGGCAAGCAAACAGAAGAACTACTACAACAAAATAAAATAGCTTAAGCCGACACAACTCCAATAATAGATTTTGTGTATTTATTAGTGTAAGCATTAATAATAATAATTTTTATGCCGCACATATAGGATACCTCTTCTAGAATGCAACCTGCCACAACATACACTTCATAATTATTATTCCATGCATATCCCACCTTTCCTCCAGCAAGCTCAATGTGACATTCATGGTCCTCTCTCTCCCTATTTTCTCCTTCCAGCAACCCTGTGAAGCAGGCTAGACTGGGAGACCCCGTGGGCTTCATGGCTGAGTGGGGATCTGAACCTTGGCCTTTTAGCTCCTAGTCTAGCACTCTAACCACTAGGCCACACTTGCATTATCTAAAAGAATATGGCTCACACACTTGATATACTCTTTGGCGGTGGGGGGTGGGGAGAGGGAGAATCAGGCGTTAGCCCTCACCCAAACCACCTACTAACTCGCACAACCAAATAACCCTGCTTTCCATGGCTCTCCTCCAGTAGGCCTGGCATGCTAGCCATGGCCACTAGTGCCTCGAGCTACCCGTGGCTGGCAGATTCGTGGCCAGCCCCCAACCTGATGCGGAACGGGAAGGCAAAGGATCCCGGGGCGAACTGCTGCACAGGAAACCACAATGCCACCGAGAGATATTACAACGGTAAGCCTTTTACCACCCCATCATCTCCATAAGGAAAGATGCCCAGTGCAGAGTCGGCATGGGATGTGGGGGAAATCCTCCTGGTTCAGATTTGAATGCGAACCTACCTCTACTTCACATTTTCAGAAATCCTAAGCAAAGACAGCTAGCCTCCCAAATGTTGCAGGCTTCTGAATTTAGTGATACACTTCTGCAACCCAAACGCTTGCCTGGTGTTTTCATTGCATATCGGTAGGGGACAGGCAAAACCATTTCTCAGTAATCAGGCCTTGGTCTGAATATTCTATGGCCTTTTCAGTGTGTTTGTGGGTGGGGAGAGGTTATTGGTTAGCTTTTGTTCTTGTTTTATTGTGAATTTTGTGTTCTCATTTTGTATTTTTGTGCTGCGTTTTGTGTGATCTTTCGGTGAAGGGTGGTATACAGATTTAGTAAATATTGCAAGAACAGTAATATAAAGATGTATCTGTCGGAGAAAATAATGTGCAAAACTACATTGCAGGAGGGGATTGCTTGCAAAAATGGATACAACAGTCAAAATGCATGTATATATCAGGAGAAATTCACCCCAAAATGTTTCTTTTTTTAAAAAAACAACCACAAGCTGATGTGGATATGGCACAAACGGAATGTAAGTTTGGAAAAATGTGAAACTTGAGGCTGAAACTGAAATTGACAAATTCACCCATTCCCAGAACTGAGAAGCCCAAGAGAAACATTTGTGGCTGGCAGATACGGAATTTGAGCATTATCGGGTTGGAAAGGCCAACAGACTCCAGTGAGAGGCTTAGCCTTTAGGTTTGCACAAAATAGGAAGTTGTTGAGACAACGAAAGCAGGCTTTGCAGGTTGTGACCTTGTAGGAGGGGAGGGGAGCCAAGGTTTATTGGGAGGGGGGCAGCAGTGGCGTCAATCCCTTGTTCTCCTTCCCCCTCCCCACAAGCCTGGATTAGTGGTAGTTCTCCAAGCCCACAAATCACAGAGGTCATTCAAATTAAGGCACATGGAATCTGTTGTGGCTGAACCAGAGGGTTTGGTTAAGCAAGGTCACAATGGGTCTCCCTCGTTCGCAGATGCTGGGATTTCCAATTACATTGCTCAGACGGAGAAGTTTGGAACAGGGGTGTCCGATGGGCCCATTTACAGCACCATCGATCCTGCCAGCGACGACATGAGGACGTTCAATGGGGCCTTTTCCCAGCACACCACCCCATATGCCACCACGCCTGTGGTACCATACGGGGCAGCACATCTACACTCACCTGATGAAGAGGAGAGCCAGTGGAACGGCCAACCTGGGCTGCCCAGCATCCAGTATGCCCAACCCGAACGGGGCAGAGCTGAGAGTGGTAAGGACCTTAAGCATACGAGAAACTGGGCGCTCTTCTCATCTCCCTGGGAATTATGTTTTCAAGTTCCATTGGTGTCACCTGCCTAGAAATGGAACGCCTTGGTGCATCTTGCAGAAGAATCTTCTAGTGTATGGAAAGTCCGATGGTGATTTTATCACCGTGGTTAATGATAGGGCGTTGTTAACATGCATAGCATGTTGCAACGCAGCTCGAGCGAAACAGGAAACGCCCCAACAATATTTAGCTCGGAAATTAGTTAATGGGAAAAGATCACGGAGAGAGATCAGGTTGACAGGGATGAATTAATTTACAAAGCCCTGAACAGCTTAGGTCCAGGGTACTAAGGTTCTGCCTAAAGCCTTTTATCCTAGCTAAGTCACTAGCATCCCCCGAGTTGGCAAGGCTCATCTGACAGCAACAAGAAAATGAGCTTTTAGTGTCATTGGGGACTTGCTTCTGAATAATAATAATAACAACAATAATTTATTATTTATACCCCGCACATCTGGCTGGGTTTCCCCAGCCACGCTGGGTGGCTTCCAACAGAATATTAAAAACATGATAAAACATCAGACATTAAAAACTTCCCTAAACAGGGCTGCCTTCAGATGTCTTCTAAAAATCAGATAGTTGTTTATTTCCTTGACATCTGATGGGAGGGCATCCAACAGGGCAAGCACCACCACTGAGAAGGCCCTCTGCCTGGTTCCCTGTAACCTCACTTATCTCAGGGAGGAAACCACCACAAGGTCCTCGGAGCTGGACCTCAGTGTTTGGACTGAACGATGAAGGTGGAGACGCTCGTTCAGGTATACTGGGCCGAGGCCGTTTAGGGCTTGAAAGGTCAGCACCAACACTTTGAATTGTGCTTGGAAATGTACCTGGAGCCAATGTAGATATTTGTAGAGTAAATGTGCATGGCATTCTACTGCTAGAGAGTTGTTGGAGTTTTTTTGTTAAATAAAGCAATTTCATCCTCTGCTGTGCCGGAGGGTCCTGTCTCTGAGCTCTGTTTCTCTTCAGTAGTTGCTAAGCCTGGGAAACAGAAGTCCATGGGGAAACCAGTGAAAACACCATCCCTCAACTGGACAGAAGTGCTTCCCCCACCTCCATCTGCCAGTGAACTGAGCCAGTATGTGGAGGAGGAGGAAGACGAGGAGCTAGAAGTCAGGTAAGCAACAAAAGAAGGGCAGAAGAGACCACGTCCTTTCACTGCCATGTTTCCCTTGGAAATGGAACTGGTTTTGATCTGGGAAACATGTTCACAATTAGTTGGAGCTCCAACTGGTATCGGGCCAGCACATTCCTATAATGTGCTCTAATGCGCTCTGCTGTAAACTGCTGCCTTTGAAGAGTGTTTGGAAACTGCAGCTGGTCTAGGATGCCAGGTTAGTAACTGGAGCAAGTCAATCAGAGCATATTTAACATATATATATATCCAACCTTTCCTTCAAGGAGCTCAAAGTTGCATACATGATTCCTCCCTTTCCCGTCTTATCCTTGCAAAAACCTTGGGAGGCAGGGTAGACTGAGAGACTGTGACTGGTTCAAGGTCACCCAGTAAGCTTCATCACTGAGTGGGGATGTGAACTCTGGTCTCCCAGGTCTTAGTCCAACACTCTTAACCACTAGGTGGAGGGTTAAGTCTAGTCAAAGGCGACTCTAGGGTTGCAGCGCTCATCTCGCTTTGAGGCCGAGGGAGCTGGCATTTGTCCACAGACAGCTTTCCGGGTCATGTGGCCAGCATGACTAAACTGCTTCTGGTGCGATGTGATATCATGACGAGTTCCAGAGCGCATGGAAACGCCATTTACCTTCCTGCTGCAGTGGTACCTATTTATCTACTTGCACTGATATGCTCTTGAACTGCTAGGTTGACAGGAGCTGGGACAGAGCAAAGGGAGCTCACCCCATCATGGGGATTCTAATCAAGAGGCTTAGTGATTTAGACCACAGCACCACCCACTCCTTTTTTCTTAACCACAACACCATATTGGCTCACAGCCAGTGTGGTGTTTTAGTTAGAGTAGGGGTAGGTGGGGAACCTGGGTTCCTCCAGATGTTTTTGGACTTAGGTTCCAGACAGATGTTTCAATGCAATTGCTGACTTCATTGAAGGGAGACCTTAGAATCCAATCCCAGACGCATTGGCCAATAATCAAGGACAATGGAAGTTGTGATCCAACAAGATCTGGAGGGTTACAGGTTCCCCATTCCCGAGTTAGTGCATCAAACTAGGATGGGGAAGTCTGGATTCAAACCCTCATTTAGGCATGAAGCTCATTGGCCAAGCTCAGCCTAGTCATTTGCTCAGCCTAACCTAATTCCCAAGGGTTATTATGAAAGTAAAAAGTGAGGTGAGAAGGAACAATGTACCTCTGAGCAACTTGGGCAAAAACAATGAATGAATGGTGAATGAATGAATGAATGAATGAACGAACAAACAAACTTCCATTTTGCTTTAGTGTCACTGGCTCCAAGATTGGAAAAAAGCTTCCACGCCCATGGTTTAGATGCCCCCTCTAGATGTTATGGAGCCTTGTTCTCCTTAGGATGATTTCAGGGATTGGTAGCGCAGCATGTCGCAGCCCAAAATGTCTAGCTCACTCACTTTTTGTAGTTCAGAGGTGGAGGAGTGGTGCCCACCCCTGCCAGAAAGGACCTACCTGATGGAGAACATCCAGGAAGAGGAATGTCCTCCGCCACCGCCTCGTGGAGAAGCCTCCTCTCCTGCAAATTCCTATGGCCAGCAGTCCACAGCCACGCTGACCCCCTCACCCCGGGAGGAGATGAGAGCGTCTGAAGATATCCCCAGGCTGCATCACTTTGAGATCCCACACCTGCCCAGGTATGATTCACCCAGGGACTTGGAAAAACTGGGGTGCTTGGGGGAATTTGTTCTTTGTCAGTTCCAATACAAACTGTTCCAATCCACACCTTGCAGAGTAAAGTGCATATCGGAGCCTAATTGTCCTTCCTGGGCACACACATTTGATCAGGAAGATGATATAAACAGAGAGAAGTTGTAGAATGGATGGTATTAGAGCACAGAAGTGGGAAACATAAGCCAGGGCAGCATGTACTCTTAGATCCTACTGTGCAATTTTGTACTGAGCAGAGAATTTGGCATCCTTAACAACCTCAGCCTTGTAAAAACAAGAAAGGAGGTTTCTGGTCCTCATGGTGGGAGTGTGTATGACATCATTCAGATAACCAAAATTCAGCTTTTGTTGGTGCAGAATGGGGGCCATGATGCAGAATTCTGGTCTCCCCACCTCTTATCTGCTCCCACTGGGGCTTGTCCTCTCAGCTTAATGTGTTGCTTTCTGCGTTCAAGGCGGTTACCCAACGGCTCGGGGCCATTGCCCAAAGCCTCGAGTCCTCCTTTGACCCAGTCCAACCCAAATCTCAACGTGCCTGAAGAGGGACCCGAAGGCATCACTCCCAGGCAAGGTCATCGGCGCAACCTGAGCCAGACGCCGGCGCACAGTGCAGAGAACGTTGACTCTCCGGGAATAGGTGGGTGCATCTTCTTCAACCCTCTTCTGAGGGGCAATGTGGTGTATTAGGCACAGGGAAATGGAGGGATTGGCCACCTCCTTGATGTCTCTGACCAGAGAGTCCGTGGCCTTGCAGTGCCAGGTTTGAGAGGCTTTCCCTCGGCACCAATTCACTGCAGCTGGGATAGTCAAAACATCTCTGGAGCTGATTGCCCTTGCATTTTATTCCTTTAAGACAGGGATGAGGAACCCGCAGGCCTTTAGATGTTGTGGGACTCCAGCTCCCATCAGCCCCAACCAATATGGCCATTGATCTGGGATGATGGGAGTTCCTCATCCCTTCTTTAATAAGAAATCCCTTCTTCTCCAAGTGGAGAGCAAGACTGAAGAGGACACGGGTTCCTGTCCCCTCTTAGCCATGAAGCTCACAGGGGTTGGCCATCTCTAAGCCTGACCTGCTTCACAGGGTTGCTGTGAAGATGAAATGGGAGGGACTGGAACCATGCCATGAGCTCCTTGGAGGAAGGGTAGGACAGAAATATAAGGAACGATTAAGTCATGCCCCCTTCTGCTTTTAGCAGGAAATGGTTCTGAGCTTCCTTAGGAGCCACAGGAACACATGTTGCAGGGCTGAGGCTGGGTGGGACAGACCAGGTCGCTGACTGAAGAGTCTCACTCTGGTATTGGGCTTTTACCGACAGGCAAACTTCACCCCAGCCTAGCAGACATGCCTCTCCCTCCAGGACAGAAAGCAAAAAGCAAGAAGAAATCCAAGTCCAGCCACTACCGTCGAGAGAAGAAGCAGGGAGGTAGGTGTGGCTGTGCCCTGGCTCCTGAGGCTGCCCAATTCTTCCATCCTTCTAGGGTTCCTTCCTTCCTCTTAATTTCCTCTCTATTTCCATAGATTTTTAGAGTTGTTTCCCATCTTTCTCTGTAGTATGAGACAAACAGAAGGGAATATTTGATATATGTGTGTATGTGTGTGTGTGTGTGTGTGTGTGTGTGTGTGTGTGTATAGTCCAGTAGCACCTTAGAGACCAACTATGTTTGTTCTTGGAATGAATTTTCATGTGCATGCACACGGAAACTCATACCAAGAACAAACTTAGTTGGTCTCTAAGGTGCTACTGGACAATTTTTTTATTTTATATATATATTTCTACTGCGTCAGATCAACACAGCTACCTACCTGAATCCAGAAGGGAGTATTGCTTCAGTTGCTTAAAATAAATTGATTTTTTAAAAATTATAAAACAAATACTCCTGGTTGTGATTCAGCATTGTAAGACTCTCAGATTTCCTGTCTTTAAGAAATGGGTGCCGTTCTTACGGCTGTGAAGGTACAGCTTAAATACATGCAACAGGTGCCTATGGAAATCTTGGGGAAGGTGGAGACTGACAGTGCTTCCCCCTTGGTTCTGCTCGCAGACCTCCCGCCGCCGCCCTTGCCACCTCCCGCCGAAGACCTCAGCACCGCTGCTCCAGACGGCGCCCTGCGACTGGACTGTGACCCTTCCTCTCTGGAGAAGAACTTGAACGCTTCCTCGGCCCTGGAGCGGAGAGCCGCCCATCGCACAGTGGCAGGACAGCACTACCACCAGCACCGGGATGGTAATGCCAACCCCAGTAATAATGGCTTCCCTGGCTTCCTGTACTCTAGGTTGAATTTCTGCCTCGATAAAGTGTTATGGTCTGGCTAGATGCAGAGAAGCAGTGGGAGGCGCCAACTGGGGAACCCCCAAGGGAAGAAGGCTCAGAGCCAGGGGGTTGGTGGTGGGATGGCAGTGAGTGGTCAGAGGGAGAGGAAGGAGACACTTGGGAGAAGGGCTCAGAAGCAGTAGCAGGGTTTTGTGAGCAGGAAGTGGCTGGGGCAGAGAGCAGTCCTGATTCAGAGGCTGGAGAGGAGGGAGACCCAGAGGCAGAGATCAGGAAGGCTACTTCCTTTCTTGCTGTGACCAATTCCCCTTCCCTCCTCCCTGGTCTCCCAGGACCAGAAGAGGTATGAAGAGGGCGGGGACAGACGCATTGACTGAGTCTCAGATTGCTTGGGAAGGACCCGGGGCAGGGGGAGGAGGCTTAGTCAGCTATGGGAAGGCAGGGGCCTTCAGTCCTCACAACTCCCTCATCAGGGCAAGACCTACTGGGAAGGGTTGCTGTGCTCACTAGCCCTGAGCTGTTTTGTTTCCTTGAATAAAGAGTTAACTTCACTGACACCTTGTGAGTTATTGCTGACCTGCTTCTGACACCCGGCCTGACATAAAATCCTCCCTTTCTATTGTAAGATCGCTGTTATTTTGAACAGAAACAAAAGCTGCCTCTTTTAACCTGCCTGCCCTTCTGTCAATGCACAGGCTGTGCTGAGTGCAAAATGGCAGCCAAGTCTGGGTGAAGCCAGAGCTTGCAAGACTAACCACCTGCTTTTGCTGTTGTTGTTTCTACTCTCTCCCTCTGTGTGTGTGCTGGCAGAGGAGGAAATCATCCCGTACAGCAAGCCCAGCTTTCTCTCTAGAAGCCAGGTGTCAAGTAACTGCTCCACAACAGGAAGTTCTTCCTCCAAGGGGTCAACAGGATCTAGAGGTCATGGGTCAGGACGCAGCCGGACAACAGGGGATCGCAGCGAGGTGATTTAGCAGCACATCCTTTGCGTGTTTTAAAAATAATCTTTTGCGTTAAGGCACCTGGCCTGGTGGAGGGTGCCAGTTCTGGGAGATGGGTTGACACTGGCCTGGCACCAGCCCAGGTGCCGAGACCCCCAAAGACAGTGATGGACACCAGCATGGATGTCTTTAAAAGACAGTTAGCTTTGCCCTGAATCAAATTGTCTGTCTGTGGCTACTAGCCACATGATGGCTATGTCCTTCCTCCATGGTTGTAGCTAGTAATGCTTCTGAGTAGCAGTTTCTGGTAACTGCAGGAGGGGAGAGCCCTGCTAGGGCTTCCTGTAGGCAGAGGCATTGCATCATTTGCCAGTGCCCAGAAGCAGGGCACAGAGGGTGAAGAAAACCCACCGTGCCAGCCCAGCCTTCGCTGCTGATGCCGCTGGGTGGGCGCAGGGCAGAGAGGGTCCACAGGGCTGCACTGCGCTACCTGTCTGCCCACTTACCCATACAGGGTGGAGACTGGCTGACCAACTCAGCCCTTGGTGGGTGCATCAACCCCGACGCAGGGCGGCCATTCAGCAAGGGCCCCAGGGATGACGTGGTAACAAGACCAGGCTAGGCTGAGTAGAACTCCAATGTATAGTTAACAGAGTAAAAACTTAAACACGTTGCAGGATTCCCAAAAAATAGACCAGAGGCAATTAATATTTCATCCAGCAGAGCTTTACAGCTGCTGAAGGCAAATGAGCATAATGGTCACAAATCCAATACATTCAGGATTGGCCCTGTCCATAAGAAATCCAGTTGCAGCAGACTTAACTTAAACTTACAATATAATTAAACCTTAACACTAAGCATACTAGATACAGAACACCACACCAGAAGGATAGAGAGATAGAAAGAGTGAAACCAGGCTCCTTCTGGCCTTACTATTATGGTCAGCATGACCTTGACAGAAGAGATAAGAGAACCAATTGAAGCCAGCGGTACTCAGCTTCTCTGAAGGAATGACCCAAACATCGTGAACCTTCTGCTTGTTTCTTTCACACAGAGAAGCTCCCAGAACCTTCTTGAATTAAGTAGAATAGGAAAGATCTCTACATATCAGATCAATACTTTCTGCACTAAGAAATGCAAACTGACAGGTAGCGGCAGGTAGGGTGGGACAGGGATCCCTGCATGGGGGTGCCTGGTTTGCGCCACCCCAAGTCGTGCACCCAGGGTTACAGTCTCTCTGGGCCCCCTCACACTACACCCCTGCCCACAGGCATCAGGTTGGACACTGTGAAAACAGGATGATGGTCTAGACCTAGCTGTCAACTTTTCGCTTTTCTTGCGAGGAATCCTATTCAGAATAAGGGAATTTCCCTTAAAAAGGGGGGAAAGTTGACAGCTATGGGTCTAGATGAGCCATTGGCTGGATCCAGCAGGCTCTTCTTGTGTTTTATGACCTACGGCAGTCTTTCTCAAGCTTGGGTTTCCAGCTGTTGTTGAACTACAGCTCCCATCATCCCTAGTGAGCAAGACCAGTGGTCAGCGATAATGGGAGCTGTAGTCCAACAGCAGCTGGAAACCCAAGCTTGAAAAACACTGTCCTAAGGGAAGGATGAAAGGCAAATGAAGAGCAGAGGCAGATCTTGCTGATACCACCACCCCTCTCTTTCTGCTTTCAGGAAAAGAGATGAAACCAGATGGAAGTCAGCGGGGGGGAAAGCGAGGCCTTCGAAGGAATTGGCAGCCGCAGACTTTGGGCCGGGAAGCGGGGGGGTGTTTCTGTGCTTCTAATTTATGATCCCTCTAAAGAAGCCGCATGACCTGGCCCCTTTGTAAATAAGTTTGTTCCCTGGAGGTTGGCAGTCCCTGGGAGCCAAGGAAGCTGTATTTATAAATCGTGGCAAAAGGGACAGTCGAGTCTCGGGCCCCGGAGGGCCTGCTTTTGGAAACATTGGCATTTCTGCAACTGGAGGGTTTGGGTCCGATGGGAGAGGGGATGGGAGGAGGCAGCGGGGAAGGGGCTTTGCCTTCCGCCATCCTGCTAAGGGTGGGCAATGAGAGCAGCCCATCCCACCAAGCACATGCTCGGATATTGCCCAGGTACTCAGTCCTGCTGGCCACATGGCAGAGGACAGCAGGTGTTTCTTTGGTAGCTAATGAATCCTTTTGTAAAATGACCAATAAAGCTGTTTGTTAACCTGGATCTCTGAGTTCTCTTTCCTTTCGTTCCTCTGGTGCAAAGCATCTCATCCTGTGCAAAGCTTCTTTGTGCAAGGCAGGTAGCTTGCCTATCTCAGCCACCTTTGAAAAGCCAGTTCTATGCAGATAAGCTCAATAGGAAATTGGAGCAACCTGCCTTCTTGGGGTGTGAACACTGCGTGAGCACTCTGTGTTCTATCTTAACTAACTGAAGTGGCCACCATCTGGAATTGACAAAGCTATGTGCCTTTCCAGGGGGAATCCTTCTATGCCAGAAGCAAGCAAACTTTTTCAGCAGGGGGCCAGTCCACTGTCCCTCAGACCTTGTGGTGGGCCAGACTATATTTTGAAAAAAAAAATTTGAAGAAATTCCTATGCCCCACAAATAACCCAGAGATTCGTTTTAAATAAAAGGACACATTCTACTCATGTAAAAACACCAGGCAGGCCCCACAAATAAACCAGAGATGCATTTTAAATAAAAGGACACATTCTACTCATGTAAAAACACACTGATTCCCGGACCGTTCACTGGCCAGATTTAGAAGGTGATTGGGCCGGATCCAGCCCCTGGGCCTTAGTTTGCCTACCCATGCTCTACACTTTCTAATTTAATTTGTTGCCATTCCTTAACTAAGCAATCTTAAACCTTAGATGGCCATCTGCCATGGATACTTTGGTCGAAATTCCTGCATTGCAGAGGGTTGGACTAGATGACCGTTCTGACTCTACAATTCTATGATTCTACATTTCACCTTTGTACTATTGTCTGCTTTCTACACACATTCTCACACACCTTCCTCTATCCTCCATAAAGGTAAGCAAGAAGCATCATCAGGGTTCAAGAACACATTCCAGACAAGAAAGAATGGTTGAGGTGCAAAGCAGAGTCAATGAGGGGTGTGGCCTGAGGAAGAGACCCAAGGGCCAGACTGAGAGCTTGGGGTGGGGGTCACAGTTGTCCCCCAGGCCTGAAGTTCCTCATACTTTATCTAAGACATGGATGGTATGCATATTTGTTTTCAGTCCATAGGTTTTACAAGATCAAGTCAATACAGTGGAACCTCAGGATGCGAACGGGATCCATTCCGGAGCCCCGTTCGCATCCTGAAGCGAATGCAACCCACATCTGTGCATGTGTGGGTCACGATTCACCACTTCCGCACATGTGCATGATGTCATTTGAGCGTCTGCGCATGCGCAAGTGGCAAAACCCGAAAGTAACACACTCCGTTACTTCCAGGTCTCTGCGGAGCGCAACCCAAAAGCGCTCAACCTGAAGCGTATTCAACCCGAGGTATGACTGTATTGCCCCAACCTGTGGGCTGACTCTCAGCCCTGCCATCAGTACAAGACATCTTTGGACAATTGTCAGAGCCTCAGTGTGGTGGCAGGGCCCTCCACCATGGCAGTGCGTACCCCGGGGGGCCGCTTTGCTGAGCAGCTGGAGCCACTGCTTTAAATTTCCCACAATGCTCTGGACTAGGGCAACACCAGGAGCATTGTGGGGAATTCAAAATGGCAGCCACCTGCCGCTGATGACAAGCCACCTGCTGTTGGATGCTTCTACCAAGTAAGCCTCCAAGGGCCCACCGACACGAGCCCAAGGGTGTATGTAGAACCCTGCCTGAATATCAAGCACTCTAGCTCTCCAGATAGGCTAAACAACCTGAAATTACCGTATTTTTCGCTCTATAGGATGCACCACAGGACGTACCGGACCATAGGAGGGGGAGAACAGGCAAAAAAATTTTTATTTCTTGTTCTCCCCCTCTAAAACAAGGTGCGTTCTGTGAGTTCACAGTGCGTTCACCCGAAGCCTCCGGAGCCCAGAGGGAACTCCCGCTGCTTTCCCCCACCGCCAGCCCCAAAGACCAGGTCGGGGAGCAGCGAGAAGGCACCCCGCTGCCCTGCGGAGGCTTTGTGCAGCTAACCCCAAGCTAGAACAGTGAGACAGAGCACTGTGCAGTGCTCCATCTCCCTGTTCTGGCTTTGGGCTTAGCTGCGCAGCCTGCATTTGCTCTATAGGATGCACACACATTTCCCCTTAATTTTTGGAGGGGAAAAGGTGCGTCCTATAGAGCAAAAAATACGGTACTTCAGCCGTCTGGCAGGAGGGAGAAAAAATGTGCAATGGAAGTAGGGGGTCAAGCCAGTTCCTGTCAGATGGCGGATGCTGATGAAAGGCAGCAGAGCAGCCAAACTGCCTTGGGTTTTGGCCCAGCGCAAACAACGACAGCCTGCCCAGTCACTCAGGGTCACTTGTCCATAAATGGTGCTCAATTTACCATGAGCACAGCAAGCTGCACTGGGGCTTTGAGAAGACTTTGCAGAGAACAAGGATCAACTGGCACTGCTTCCGCTGCTGTCTAGCAAAAGAGATTTCAACAGTGCCCAAATCTTGTACCAGGAAGACCTGCTGCTGATGCATTTAAACTTGGGTTTCCACCTCTGAATTGGAGGGGATGGCCACCTCTTTGATTCCAACTCCCTGTTCTTCTGCCTTTATCAGCAGCCCAGCATTTTAGCAGGTGGAGCTCCCCCCCCCCCCCCGTAGGCATGGAGATAAAATGATGGAGAAAGTACCACTGGCTTCATTTGGGCATGTTCAAGGCCCAGGAACAGGGCCAGCAGAAAAGCTGCCAAGCCTAGTAACCCTCTGTGAACTGTTAACAATTAGAGGCACGACACAATTGGGAACACAATTTAATTGATAAATCGTGTGACTTTTACGGTGCCATCTTCTGCATGTTTACTCAAAATTAAGTCCTGTTGTGGGGCTTACTTCCTGGTATAAGTGTGCTTTATGATTGTGGCTGGGTGGAACTGCTGTAGGACTCACATCCTCTGGTTGGAGGGAGTTAGGAATGCATAGAGGTCCTTCCCCACCAGTGGAGAACACTTACCAGTGGGGAGGGCACCTCCAATGTAGAGACCCCTCACTACATCCACAGAGGACTCCATGGTTTAAGCTCTACTGCTTATGGTGGACCCTCAAATGGATACTGGAGCTGCTTCAATTCCATTCCTCAAATCAAGAAACGCCAGGATTGAGTTTCCCTCCTACATTAGATTACAAGTGGCATAAGTATTATACACCTGGACCCATTGAAGGGAGGAACATTTCTGTAAATCCATTGCTGGAGGATAAATACTAGGTCCCCCACCACCACCCTACAGACCTCCCACTTTGGCCAATGCAAAATGGCTGACTCTGAAAGGGGTGGTAGATTTGCCACATTGCCCAACACCCCTTTCCATTTCCCACGTATGATTGCAACAAGCCAACGATTCTATCAATCAAATGTCCATCTATGTAAAAGCAATAGTTTTGAAACCAGAATAATATCCTCTGTGTTTTTAGATGGCAGATGCATATGTCATAGGAGACATTTTCATTTTTTAAAAAAAACCCCATCATATTCTACTATTTTTGGAACTATTTTGTAACTTTTAAAGCTGTTTTTATTATATTGTGTTCAAAACCTTGGGACATAAGTGGAAGGCTAATAATAATAATAATAATAATAATAATAATAATAATAATAATTTTGCCTTAGAAGACGCTATTTCCTCCTGGTTGGATGCTTCTTTTAAGATGAAGTTTGCCATCCACAGTTTTTATAACATACTAAATATAATGGCTCAAAAAAATCACTCTCTGCCATAGACCGGTGTTGCTATATCTCAACCCAAGCACTCTGATGTAATCCTTTAAACGTCCCAGACACACAGCAGATGAGTGAGGAGGACAGACTGTGAACTGAATGGACAGAAGAAGCTGTGACTGCCTTGTTGCCTACTGTGGCGAAAGATTTCCAGGTTGCAGATGGGCAACCTTCAGCCTATTCAGTGCCCTCATGAAATGAAAGGGTGCAGAAGTTACTGGGAAGTGGGGTGAGCCTGCTGGGGAGAAATCTTAGCAGGCACCCTCTTTTCCCCTGTGCTACTTATTAGGCAGCCTGCAACAGGAATTCCGGCTGGATTTATTTCCCCATAGATAGGGTTACCATACGTCCAGGATTTCCTGGACATGTCCTGTTTGGGGGGGGCAGCCCCCTATCTGAGTGGATTTTTGCCTTTTGGATTAAAGGTCCGGGTTTGGGGGCTTTTTATTCTTGTGTTTTGGGTTTTTTTTAAAAAAAAATTGGGGCCCATGCATGCTCAGAAGGTGCTGTGCCCCTAAACAGGAAGAGCAGACTGGGTGGCCTGGAGCAGCTTGACGGAGGTCACACTAGGCTTGGCGTTGTTTCTGGCAGCTGCCAGGCCTTGCACAGCCTTTTTGGGTTCACACAAGGCCCCACACCGGTCCTGGCAACTGCACGATGTCCCTGGGGCCGCTCAGCCTCCCATCATGAGCAGGGGGCCAAAGACAGCAAAGGTTAGAGAAGAAGCAGGGAGCATGCAGGTGAGGAAGGGGTTAGCAGCAGGGAGGGGGCGAGCGAGGGACATGAGGGATAGTAGGGGGGGTGCCCCATGGTGGTGTGTGTGTGTGTGTGTGTGTGTTTCATCCCCAGAATATGGCAACCCTACCATAGAGACTCCCTTGGCTTAGGGAAGAATGCATCTGTCGCAGGGCTTCTAAAAGCAGGAAGTGGCATGCGCTTTTGGCTGCTCTCGATTGGGGACCAAGGGTGGGTGGCAGAGTGCCCATCTGCGCAAGACCCTGAGCCAGATTCTGCAGTGGGAAGGAGGGAGGGACACACGCACACACACTGTGCCTCTTTTGCTCATGGTGTGGCAAAGCAAGGATGGTGTGTTTTTTTGTTGGAGCTTTCTGCAACTGAAAGGCACCTTGAGAGGCTGGTGCCAGGGAACTGGGCTGTGGAAAAAGCCCAGGGTTGATTTGTTCAGGGAAGTAACACTTTTGCAATTTATCCTCCCGCTGGGAGTGCAGTCCCCCCCCCCACTCCCTTCTCCACTGCAGCCAGTGATAAATGGGCTTGTGGTCAGTAAATCAAAGAGAAATTCTGCTTAGGAAATGACATGGCTGCTTTTGGCAGAGGGAGATGGATGGCTGGCTGGCAGCGGAGACTTGGCTTGTTTGGAAAGGACACCAGCCACCCCACAGCTTGTTTCTATTGGGGTAAGGGGAGTGAAAGAGAGAAAGCACACACACACATACCCCAGGGGAAAGTGGAACATGCCCCTTCCCTCTTCTCACACCCATGGGAAGAGGAGAAGGGTCGTAGCTTAGTGACAGAACGTCTGTCTGGTTAAGTCCCCAGCATGTCCAGGTAAGGTTGGCAATGTCTGCTGTCTGAAATCCGGCAGAGCTGCTTCTACTCAATGTAGGCAATACTGGCCTAGATAGAGCAATGGTTCGACTCAATGGACAGCAGCTCCCAATGTTCCTATTTCCCCCAAGCCTGTTGGATCCCTGGACACCCATTCCCCGGGTTCGTCTTCTGTGCTTTCGGATCAGGGTGTTGCAACATTTCTCTGAAGCAGGTCTGGGTGCCAGATGAAGCTCTTGGGTCCCCAAGATTCTCTCCAGACCCTTGGCAGGCATGCTGGGGACCTCTCCTTTTGCCCTGCCTCAAATCCTGGAGAGGCACTGCCAGTCAGCATCAAGAATGCTAAGCCAGATGGCCCAAAGGTCTGTATAAAGAAGCTTCGTGTGCTCTTTGAGGCAGTGTGCTACTCCTCCAAGAATACCATCATGAGCGCCAAGGAATAGCCCAAGGAGCTGGGAGGCTTGGAGTGGCTGCAGAAATCCCCCCTGGGGCTACAGTAATGTGATTCTGTAATGGCATGTATTGCTAACCCTGGTCTTAGGTACCGAGAGAAACCGTCTAAAAGCTGGACGAGAAGCTTTGCAGCCCCGAGCTTCATAATCCCAGCCTTCATCCCTGCAAGGAGAGGATTTCCCCCCAGCTTACTGCAAAGAGGGGCAGAGGTGTTTGGAAAGCAGCAGGATTTATGGCTTCAATTATTTTCCTTGCACCAAAGTCTGCTTTAATAAGCAGTGCAACAACATTGCGTGGTGTGTGTGTGTGTGTGTGTGTGTGTGTACACATTTGTAGGTCAGGCACCATCCAGGCCAAAGCAGCACTGTAATACAGGTCAAGTAAGCCATGCACTGCAGAGTGGAGAGAGGAAGCTGGGGAGGATGATTGAGAGAAGGGCTCTTAACAGAGTGTGGGAGATGCTCATTTCTGGCCATTGCGGGCAGCTCCAGGTTTCTGCTCTCCTTGGGCATGAGATCTCTGGTGTCACTGTATAACTGGTCTGGGGCTAGAGATGTAAGGAGGCAGAGATTTCTGTCCCATCTGGGGTTCATTCCAATCCGCACTGTTTCTGTTCCGCTACAGTTCAGTTTCTGCTAAAACCTACAACTCTTCATCTTGCAACAGCCAACACACATGTAATTAATTATGCAATTAATTTCAGTGGAAGGGAGATGTTGAAAACAATGCGGAAGATAACGTAATTATGTAACATTCATGAACTAAACACACAAACACACCCAGAATGGTAGCAAATACCGCTCTGATTCGGTTTTTTGTGATTTTTGTCCTGACCAGTGTTCAAATCCCAAATGAGGCATGAAGCTCACTTGGTGACCCTCAGGCCAGTCACTCACTCTTAGCCTAACCTGTGAGGATAAAATGGGGAGGAGGAAAACTAGGTACACCACCTTGAGTTCCTTGCAAGAACTGTAGAAAATATTATAATATAATAAGCATGTAAACTGCTATGCAATTAGGTTTTTCTGCCTCATCTAACCATGAGCATCCATAAATGGTAGGGGTGAGGCCAGGTGAGCTGTGCATTGCAGGGCGGGCATCCTCTCCCCCCCCCTTCTACCTGGGCTGCTGCTTCACACAGATCATAGAATCATAGACTTGTAGAGTCATAAGGTACCCCAGCCTCACAGCCTAACCCCAGCTTCTGATCCCACGTGGCCGATTGCAGAGTCAACAAAATTGGTGGCTGACTTCATCCTGTCCCAAATGCTACAGACGAATCTCCTGAGCTCACAGATCTTCCTGCCTGCAGATGCTAAACTCATCATCGGCGATTGCATTAAGCTTCTGTTCTGGGATGGAAGGGATGTTTACGTAATACATAGAAGGAAACTGGGGAGGCCGGGGGAGGGGGTTGGCTTGGCCACACTTAATGAACACAAAAGGTTTGGGTTTCCAAGCTCTCTGCTAAGCAGCTGCCTGTGTTTATTTAACCCCTCTCCAACAGGAAACCCCTCTGGAGTTCCCTGATTAAACCAGATGGGCCCCCCGAATGCTGCCAAGATCCTCTGGATGCCTGGCAAAAGGAAAGCAAGAGGCCGCTGAGAGTTTCGCCTTGTGCGACTCCACGTCGCAATGGTACCAGGGAGTCAGTGGCTGCTAATAGCCCTTCTTCCTCTTGCATCAGTAGAGTGTCCGCTTCCTCTTGTGCCAGAGGTCTCTGGAAATGTGGGGCACAGACATCCACCCATGGCTTCCCCTCCAAGAATCCAGGGAACTATAGCTTGTTAAGAGAGCTGGAAATTGTGAGGGGTAAACTACAGTTCCCAGGATTCTTGGGGAAGGGAGTCATGGGCAAGATTCACCTAGCATGCTCTGCCAACAGAAGGACTTCCAGCTGCACAATGGGACTTCTCCTTCTGCCTCTCGTTCCTTCTCCTCCTTCAGACAGGGAGTCTCCCTCAGCCTTGCATGGGGATGCTGGGGAATGTATCTGGGACCTTCTGCATGCAGAATGCTCGCACTGTGGCTGAGCTATGGCCCTTGCACCATATCTCTTGTACCGGCCCTGGTTCTGGGAACGCCTTCCTAAAGTTTGTGTCACTGACTCGCCTCTTGAGCGCCTTTGTCATGTCTGGATTCAGATGCCTCTTCAGGGTCTCTGGAAATTACTGTATTCTTCACCTGACCATAAGACGCACCTAGTTTTTAGAGGAGGAAAACAGGGGGGGGAAACATTCTGAATCAAATGTTGTACTAAACTATTTATTAAACTACCGGTGTCTATCAGAGGGAGAGGGACAGGAGCTGTATGTTTCTTTCGTGTGTGCGCTCAAGGAGCGACGAGTGGGGAGGCAGCAGGCCCCTGGACGGACCCAACACAGGAACCCCAGCAGCCTCCTCTCATATAAGCGGCTCCTCTCCCACTTTGCTGCTTTAAAGGGAGCTGAGCTAGGGAGAAGGGATGGAAGGAGAGCCCGTCCGTCCATCCCTCCCTCCTCCGTGGCTCACTTTGAAGCAGCAAAGCTGGACAGGAGCCACTTACACCTGTGTAAGCGGCTCCTTTCCCGCTTTGCTGCTTCAAAGCAAGCCATGGAGGAGGGAAGGAAGGGGAGCCATGGATCCTCCGCTCGTGACTGCAGCAGGATCCCGCCACCATCCGTAAGCATTCACTCCACAAGACGCACAGACATTTCCCCTTGCTTTTTAGGAGGAAAAAAGTGCGTCTTATGGAGCGAAAAATACAGTAAATCTCAAGAGGAGGAAAGCTGCATCTTGTCTCCACTGCCCTTGTCAGTAAATGCATGTAGGCACAGAGCAAGCAAAGAGCACACAGATTTGCATAAAATGTGGGTATGCTAATCCATTGGTCTACAGCCTGCAAAGGGGTGGGCCTTAGCAAGTGCCCAGCCATGCCTAACCCTGACAGTGACCTTGCCAATGCTACAGAACATTGTGGGGAAACAGGAGGCTGCTGCTCACTCCACTGGAAGCTTGTTCCCCAGCAAACCTTAGGGTGGGGGGGACAGGCAGGCAGGAGGAAGCTCACTGAAGTTCCATCGTACCTGGAATAACTTCTGGCAATGGCGGCCTTAACTAGGCTCTATGCACCATTTAATACTTCACATTTACAGACCTATTCTCCAGGGACAGTCCCATATTTACAGAAGTCATCCCAATTTCTGTTTTGATTCTGCTTATCCTTAGGACGTCCCTATTTTCATCAGAGAATTTATGAAGGGTATGGAGTTATGGAACCCCCGAGCCAAGGAGATAAGAAGATACAACCTTTAGAAGACATATGAATTCAGCCCTGTATAGGGACATGTTTTAATGTTTAATGTTTTATTATGTTTTTATATATGTTGGAAACTGTCCAGAGTGGCCGGAGCAACAATAATAAAGCCGTTGTTGAATAGGGCATCCCAATTTACATCAGGAAAATGTTGGCGGGTGTGCATTTGTGCGACTTTCGACATCCTTGATCTCAGTAATCATTGCAACAACCCTGTAATGCAGGCCAGTACTGTTATCCCAGTATGACAGGTGAGGAGGCTGAGATTGAGCAAAACTATATTTGCTAGAGGCCCCCTTCTGAGTCTGTGGCAGAGGTAAGAATTGCTCCAGGGACATTCTCGTTTCCTGCTCAGTCTCTTTGTCTCAACGCTCTCCAAGATCCAGGCTCAGCGTGAGCAGCTCAGGGTTTAGCAATATCATTTTCTGCAAGAGCAGCAAGCAGGAGAAACCCTCAGCCATCAATAAGCCAAGAAGATGCTGCAGAAGGGGACCAGTGATGGGCCAAGCAAATGGTGCCTTGTTCTCCCCTAATGGTAATTGATGCAGTTGAGTAATTAGGCCAGGCTGCTCACAGAGGCAGAACTTCATGCCCAGCTCTCCCGCCGCTCAGCCAATGTCCCGAAAACACCAAATCCAATTAGCTTGTCTTAAGAAGCAAAAGCTCTGCTCATAAAATTATCATTGCGGCCATAAAATTATCCATCCCTCTTCTCAAACTGAGCACAAGCACTTAACTCCCTGACCCTTTCTTGGCTCACTGAAGGCTGTGGGTCTGACCAGAATACAAAAATACTGAAAGCCCAACCTCCTCTGGGTTTCTGCGTTGAGCTCGGCGAGGGCCAAGGCTTGTAGTGAGATGCCAGGGCAACTGTATGGGTGGAACCTATGAACCCACCTGGTCCGTATTTCCTAATGATGACATTTAAGAACCTAAGTGCTCTGCTAGGCCTCTCTAGCCTGACATCCTGTGCTCCCACCATGGCCAGCCAGAGGACCTGAGTGCAATAGCCCCGTTCTGATCCCCAGTAAGATATATTTGGAGGTAAGGTGAAAGGAGCAAATCTCGGAAGGAGGGGAGAATGCTTCAGAGCTCAGGTCCTGCTTCATGGTTTCTGGGTGGCCACTGTGACTACTGGACTCCTCCAGCAGGCTCCACTAATAATAATAATAATAATAATAATAATAATAATAATAATATCTTTATTGTCATTGCCCCCTTCGGGGACAACGAAATTACTTGACTGCTCCATAAAAACACTAATTAATCAATACAGTATAATATAGCAAGGGAGATTAGATGACTTTCAAAGTCCGGGCTTCCCATTCAGGGCCGAGATCGCTCTGGAGAAGAAGCTGTTCTTAAGACGGCTCGTTCTTGTCTTCATCGTCCTGTATCTCCGTCCCGACGGCAAGAGCTCGAAGAGACAGTGACCAGGATGCGATGGATCTTTTACTATGTCCAGTGCCTTCCTATGGCACCTTGTGGCATAAATCTGCTCTAAGGTGGAGAGTGGGCAGCCAACAATGCTCTCTGCTGCCTTAACAACCCTGCACAACCCCATCCTGTCCTGGGTAGTACAGCTTCCGTACCACACACATAAGCCATAAGTGAGCACGCTCACTTATGTTCCTATGTTCTTATTTCCCATATAAGCAGGATAAGGGAGAGATGTCATCCCCCCCTTGCTCGGATAGGTTTTATTAATGCTGCTTAATACAAAAGGAGGGTTCTCCCCAACAGTTTAGAATCTTTACTGATATGCAGAAATGTATCTGCATGACACATATTACACCAATCCTGTTTGAATATATTACACTGATCCTGGCCTGGCTGCACTGACTGCCAATTAGTTTCCGGGCCCAATTCAAAGTGCTGGTTGTTGTTGTTGTTGTTACAGTCATACCTCATGTTACGGATGCTTCAGGTTACGTGTTTTCGGGTTGCGGACTGCGGGAAACCCGGAAGTAGCAGAACGGGTTACTTCCGGGTTTTGTCGCTCATGCATGTGCAGAGGTGCTAAATCGCGCTTTGCGCATGCGCAGAAGCACTAAATCACACCAGCGTCTGCACATATGCAGCGCTTCAGGATGCGAACACTGCGGGTTGCAGATGTGCCTCCGTCACGGAATACGTCCGCAACCCGAGGTTCCACAGTACTACCTTCTGCCAACCCAGAAGTTTGAAAGCATGCCAGTGCAAGAAGATAAATAGGTACTGCTGCAGTGGGAAGGTAAATGGCATTTCTATGCGCTCTGCTTTCCATCACAGTGTTCCATTGCACCAGAAGAAGTTTAGTCATGCTGGCCATATGGCCTGGAAAGCTGTCTGTGGACAAACGCTGGCTCCCTTGGCCTGAAAGTGAGATGAACGCCACAACCCCATAGTCGTCTTTGACTGGAGTTAACCGTCCAGGGGTCCTTTGCCTTTTACCTTTTACCTATTATTATTATTATTATTATTATTATTATTATTATACTGCCCTATACCCAGAGGTCTCAGGACATAATCAAATACATAATCAAAATAAAAACAACCCAATAACACCCCCCCCAAAAAACCCCCCCAACACCACACAGGATGTCAATCAAAACAACCAAAGCCTGGTTAAAAAGAAATGTTTTTGCTTGGTGCCTACAGGTGTATAATGAAGGCTCCAGGCGAACTTCCCTGGGGAGAGCATTCCACAGATGGGGGAGCCACTGCAGAGAAGGCCCGTTCTCATATTGCCACCCTTTGGACCTCTTGAGGAGGAGGCACACGAAGAAGGGCCTCAGAAGATGATCCCAGGGTCCGGGTGTGTTCATATGGAAAGAGGCAGTGCTTGAGGTATTGTGGTCCTGAGCTGATGAAGGCTTTATACGTCAAAACCAGCGCCTTCAATTGGGCCCGGAATCTAATTGGTAGCCAGTGCAGTCAGACCAGGATCGTTTTAATATGCTCAAACAGTCCTGCCCTGATGAGCAACCTGGCTGCTGAATTCTGCACTAGCCAAAGTTTCCGAATCACCTTCAGGTTTTGAATGTTGCTCTTCCATCAGGCCTTTGACTGACTAATATTATACAGCCTTTTAAATGTGTTAAATGTGGGAAGCAAGGGTTCTTGTTTTGCTGATTTGTTTTATTTATTTTCATGTTTTTATCCTGTATTTTATTCTGTGAACCACCCTGAGATCTTATGATCAAGGGCGGTAAATAAATGAAATAAAATAGTGTATATCCATTTAGTGACAAACTAGGTGACAGATTAGGTCTCTCTCTTTCTGTGTGTACACACACACACACACACACACACACACACAAATATGCATGCAAGAGGCAGAGTTGAAGGACACTTTATAGTCCGGCAGTAGGACTGGGGAGAGGTGTGGCCTGGGGAGAAGTCTAAGGACCAGACAGAGAGCTGCATTTGGCCCTGTACCTGAGGTTTCCAGCCCCTGTATGGAACTTTTGGGTCTCTTTGAGCAGCTACCATGTCTTAAAGTACACTCCTTGCTAAATTCTATCAGTTGGATGGTCTGGGAAATGGACACCCACATCCTCTGGGGATGACTTGCCCTGAACCAACTTCTCCCCTGCTTTCCCTCACCCCCAACCTGGTCAGTTGTAAATACCTCTTAGGTAAAGGATGTACAGAAGGAAACAACTGGCACGTACCTATGGCCTCTTTGAAACACTGTGATGCTATGAAATGGATTGCACCTTTTGGAAATGTTTCAATTTATTTACACAGTAAGGCCACACACACACACATGAAAAAGTTAGTAGCTGTGCCACATCAGGCACAATTAGTAGACCTGCAAAAGAAAGAAAATGTTTGCAGCGACGTAAACAGTTCTCCTGCAAGAAGGTAAAAACAGAGAAAGCAACAAAGGGCTGCCCAAGTTTAAAATGATTACCAGGTTGCTATTTTCTCCACTTTGAAGATTCTTTCTTTCTTTCTTTCTTTCTTTCTTTCTTTCTTTCTTTCTTTCCTTCTTTCTTTTTCTCTCTATCTCTCTCTCTCAGAAACCACTGCAGGCTGCATGGAGACGGTGGTGGTGGGGACCTCAGTCCAAACTTTAAAAATCCACAGGGTTGGCAATCAATAGTTAAGTAGGAGATTAGAAAAAGTGCCCCTCTCCCCAGTAGAAATGTCCTTGCAAGTCAGCAACCCAGATGGTGGCAGAGGCTGATGGATCCTGGGAGAGAAGCCAATGAAGAAAAGACCCAGAGGGTTTTTCTTCATTCTCCTGACACTGATCTCCACCTCAGAGGCTCCTGCGATGATCAGACTTCTGAAGAGTTGCCAATATGGCCAGGAGAAGAAGGAGGAGAAGAAAACACTGGTCTGGCTTTGCTCCTCTCCCTTTATAGTCCATTTAATATGCAAGAATCAGCAGGTGAAGGTTTTCCTGTTGCAAAGCTAAATACGTTCAGCTCAGTGGTGCCATCCGGGTAGGACTTTGGGGCAGATGTCCAGGGATCCATTCAGCTGCAGGAGCAGGAAGGCTCCTAAATGCATCAATCCTAAATGCTGGATTACCACATTTTGAAGTTAAGTAATATATATTGCTGTCGAAAGAGGGGAGGGGTGTTAGGAACACAGTCTAAAATTATGCAAATGCACCACTAGATCATCTGCTCAGGACTGCAGATCATCATGGCAGGCTATAGAAGGACCGGTTCAAAAACTGTAAACTGATATCTTTTTCCCTATCCCCCCAAAAAAACATACACTGGAACACCAAGGATAAAATGAGAGAAGGTGAATCCCAGGCCTGACTCACTGACATCCCAATTCTATGCATTTTTACTCAGAAGGAAGTCTCGCTGTGTTCCATGAGGCTTACTCCTACTTAAGTTTGCACAGGGCTGCATGATGCTCAATAGTCCAAACTAGTCTCAAAGCTAAAAAAAATTGTGAACACGATACGGGCAGGTTCCTTCTTCCACATATATTATGAACAATGCTATGGTTGAGGTGAGAAGAGGAGGTTACACAGAACCAGGCCATTGATCCCTCGAACTCAGTGCTGTCATCAGTCCAGGGTTTCAGACAGGGGTTTGTCTCCCCCTGAGAGATGCTAGAATGAGAAGAGACTTTCTGAAATTTTGCAAAGGTCCACGGCATGCAGGCAGAACTGGCTCAAGGACTTCCAAGGAACTTCCATGGAAATTCTCCTTCCCAGAAGGGATTACAAATATATGCTTGGGTTTGTTGACAAAGGCCAAGATTGGTGAAAGTCTACTGGCCAAGAAGAGATACTGATTAGAGCTAGGGAATGAAGGAGCTGTCAATTTTTGTTCCCTCAGTTCCTCATTTTTCCCAGTCTTAAATTCTGTTCTCCACATTTTCCCAGCGATTTGCAATTCCTCGTGAAAATTCACCGGCATGCGAATTTCTCCTAATAAACACTTTTTGAAATGCAGTTTTAACTAACGTACATATTTTTTTTTGCAGGCAATTTCCCCTAATATAATTCTTTTGGGGGTATGTTATTTTTGCTAATGTATTCCTTTTCATGCACCCTCTCCGATAATCTAGCCATATTTTGTAAACATTGATTGGAGAAGTGCATTGCAAAATCGGGACAAGGGCAGATTTCAAAGGATGTTTGGGTTATGGTCTGTGTATCATTTTGAAAAGTGTGAATTTGATCAATCCTCCTCTCAATGCAAACTGAATTGAACGTCTCCCCCATCCCTCTCTAATCCTGACAGACCCCTTTCCAAGGAAGTGCAAGAGGGGCCTGCCTTGATCTGTTTCATGCACCTTTGTCCCCACACTCAGATGTGCTCTCCGGGCTTCTCAGCGACCCCCTTTGTTTGGCGTGGCGAGCTTCTCCACAACCGGTTCCTCTCCTCTCTTGGGAATGGCAAAGGATCCTGACCCAGAGTCCTGGGTAGCTGTCAGAGGAGCCTTGATGGCCCCAGCTTCTCTGTCTGGATAGCTGCTTGAGTCAGACTTGCAGGCACCTGAAAAGAAACAGTCTGTTGCTATTACTGTCCTTTGGGGAAGGGGCAGGGAGGGGCTGTAGCTCAAGCACAAAAAAGGATATTGTTCCAGGCAATACTGACGCACCAGGGCAGGGGCACAGAAGATTTGGGCAAAGCCAGAAGCCGTTGCTTTGACAACCAAGGGGAAAATCCTGTGTGCACATACTGGAGCCGGTCAAAAGCGTGTGCCCGGCAGGCCTCCCTCTGGTGCAAACAAAGGCACTTTTCCTACAGCAGGGCTTTTGCTCAGCATATCCTAGAAGAACCATCTCTCTCCCCCCCCCCCACATCCCTGAAAAGAAGCAAATTAATAATATCCAAACAGTGCAACAAGCAGACGTCCAAATAAAGAGCTTGCTGCCTTTTGACTGGTATAAGCAAGGTTAGAACTGCCTGTTTTTATGGGCCTTGCACCTCTGCCTTTAACAACAACTTATGAAGTTTCCTTCCAAAATCTAAACTGCGGTATGGCCCATGAGTTGTTAAAAGCATAGGAGCAGGAGCAGCAAAACAGAAAAAGTTGACAACTCAAGGGCTAACTCCATGGAAACAGCTCTTTATTCAAACAACTTCTACTGAGAAGTCTCTGTTTCATTCCTCCTCTGTCTTCTGTGAACCCCAACAAATTTCTGAAGAATCTCAGTAAGAGACCTATTAGTTTAGGAAACTGACTTAGGCAGAATTGGTTCACCTAGCACCATATTGTCTACACTGACTGACAGGGCACTCCATAGAGGGATCTGTTCCAGTCCTAACTGGAGATGCCAGAGCTTGAACTGGGACCATCTACATGAAGAGCAGATGCTCTTCAACCAAGCTATGGCCCCTCAACAAAAGGCCCTTCCCCCATGCAAAATGTCTGCTTCTGCACCTAAGGGGACACTATTTCAACTGGTCCTCTTGGCAGTGAGTGTGGGGCCTGAAGGCTTGCAGGGAGTGGGCTAAGGACAGCCCAGAGAATGGCAGTTAATGAGGGCAGCTCAAACATGTGTCAGCATCTGTTTAAGCATGTGCTTGCCAGGGCCCATATTGCATTGTCCAGAGGTTTTCAACCTTTTTGAGCCCACAGCTCCCATGACCAACTACATTCTTTCTGAGGCACCCCTGTGGGGCTCAGGAGCCCAGTTATGTCACCCCTTGCCTGCAGAGCTGGCAGCCTCTCACCCTTTTTCGAACACCCCCCTTGTGGAGTGTTCCCTCAGCCTCATCTCCTCTCCCTCTCCTTGGGAGTCCTCTGGGCAGTTGCTGCTGCTGCTGCTGCCCCCAGTCTCTGAGCTGTCCCCTCTGCCCCAAGGAGAGCTGCCTCCTCACACTGCCCCACAGGGACCTGGAAAGAGGATGCCCCCAGCCTTAGTGGCCCAACGGAGAATGACCCAAGGTAAACGTGAGGCCAGCACCTTACCTTGGGAGACAGCAGTGGCGGCAGCAGGCACTGCCGGGCCTGCATGTTGGAAAGTCTCCCCTTCAACACCAGGCACTCAGCTCCCAGGCAGGCCTTGCACACAGCAAGCACAAGAAAGGCCAGCATGGTGCCTGCCAGCCTGCCTGCCCAACCTCCCACTAGTCTTTCCATTCCCAACAGCAAGGGCTGTTGTACTGGCTGGCTTGACTCCCTCACCCACTTGCCTCAGCTCCTGTCAACCAGAACCCCCTGGCCAGCCCCAGAAGCATCATTCTCCAGGAGAGCATATCACCAGGGCTGCTGCAACAGCTGTGCAAGCCTTTGGGAGGCAGAGACGCAAGAGGGCATCAGAGGGAAGGAAAGAGGAACAGAGGCCAGTGTTGCCCATGGCACCCCTGTCCATCATTCAAGGCACCCCAGGGTGCCACAGCACACTAGTTGAAAACCACTGGCATTGTCCCTCCAGATGTTGCTGGAGAGCCAGAGGTTGTCCAACCTGGCCTTAATCAGCAGCTACCTCTGATGAGTGGCTTATCTCCTGTGGTGGTATAGACTGCCACGAACAAAGGCAGAGCAATATAGCACCCGCACTGTCATAAGTACGTATCACTGCAGAGTACTCGGCCTTCTTGCCAGAGTACATAGATCACGGTCTGTGACTTAGTTTGTAATATGACAAGTGCTCTCTATTGATGATCCAACTATTCTCCTTCAAGGACGCCAGAGAGGCTCAGTGAACTCTGAATACAATGGCCTGCTGGAAACAAACAAACAAAAACAGGGACAGGACTTCTGCCAGTTAAGCAGAAGAGGGAGTTTCTGCAGATGTAGCTTGTCACCTGCTCAACTCCCCTATTTGGCTCAATTATTAAAGGTGCAGAGGAGTTTCCAATGGACCGTGCTAATTAAAGGTACAGCAGATTCCTATCATAAGAATATAGGAAGCTGCCTTAGATTGAGGCAGACCAATTGGCCTCTCTTGCTCAATGTTGTCTATCCTGGCTGGTTTCAGGCAGGCCTCTCTCCCAGCCCTACCTGGAGATGCCAGGGATTGAATTTGGGACCTTCGGCATGCAAGGCAGGTGCTTCAGGACTGAGCTATGAGCCTCATCCGCCTTCCCTCTACAACACAACTCTTGAAGACGCAGGAGCAGCCCTGGCCTGCTCTTTTTTGCACCTGCCTTCCGACCCCTGAATGCCTTTGATGGATGCTTGCTGTGATCCACAAGAGGCATCGCTCAGAGCTATCTTGGGGAGTGAGGCTTTCTCCTGTGTGAGGCTCTGATCCAAAGTGGATATGGCAGGGGAGGCAAGGTGCACGGGATACTTCTATCACTAATTGAATCTCTCTTCCTTGCTTGCTGAGGCGCAAAGGTGTGGGAGGCCATCAGTCAGTCAGAGCATTGGAAATCAATAGGTCTTCTCTGTGCACCCCTGCCCCCACCATGGAGCAGTCATGGACTGCAGACACTGGCCCCAATTCAACGCACTGCCGGCAATTTATAAGACACACCCACCCAAAAAGAGAGAAGCCACATAGGCAGTTGAATGGGGCGGAGGTGTCACCCTATTCCTTCGAAAGCAGGTGGCTTTCAGCAAAATTTGCAAAACAAGCAGCAAATTTGCTGAAGTACAGGAGTTGCAATGGCCCAAATCACCATGTGTGATGCTCTCATGTTGGCCCACAGAGCAGCATCTCAGATCTGGGTCAGGCAGGCTGACCTCTTGCAATTAACAAAGTCTGTGTATCTTGAGCAGCTGAGGAGGCCAAGGGCATTTTGGCAGGTGTGGCGATTTACCAAGTTACCAAGGGGTTGAAAAGCTCCCTCCTATCCTGGCTGTTTAATCTACCCAACTCGTAAGTGCAAAGGAATCTCTTGTGTCAAAAGGCTGGCCAACCCTGGGCAAGAGAGTTGCGTATGTCCTGTTTGCAATGCACAGACAAGGCTGCTGCAAATCAGGAGAACCATTCTTTTCCCCTGCCGTTTATTGTCCCCATGACAATGCCCTCCCTATTTAGCTTGAATTTCTTGCCGCCTGACTTCCATCAGCTCAGTTCCAGAAGGTCAGGACTTTTAGGGTGCAAATAACATTATTGAGGGTCCAGAGGGCAAAGTCCACCTCCCCACCCTGTCAGCTTGACTTGACGGATTGGGATCGCCTTAAATGAACAATTCCCAGTCTGAAGTCAAGCCTCTGGCACAACCAAGCAGAACACAGAAAATTTATGAACTGTGGCAGCAGCAGTGCTCTGAATCAGTGCTGGGGGGGGGGGGGAGGGAAGCCACCATTTACATTTCCCACCATGCTCTCAATGTAAGATCGCTCTAGGATGGGGTGGAGACATGGGTGGGGGCCCTCCAGGTTTTGCCCTCCAGATGTTGTCAGCCTCCAAATCCCATCAGCTTCAACCAGCACAGCCAGTGGTCAGGGATGATGGGAGTAGGTTACTGGGACCCTACAACTGCCCAACAATGCCACATCTGGATGCTGGGCCTGCTCCCAGGCTAGCCAGATGCAAAAGGGGAAAGGACGTCTGTAGCTTTAGTACAGCCGTGGGGAGCAATTTTAGCCCAGTTGGCCAGCTCTTTATCTCCTGCCATCCCAAAGGCCAATGTTGAGAGGTGTGGGGGACAACCCACCTGTCACTCATCCGATGTTATAACGATGTCAGGTGATTGACAGGTGGGTTGATCCACCCACCTGTTAAAATTGGCCTGTGTGGGTGGGGGGAAGATAGTGACCAAGGAGGATTAATCTCCCTACGCATCAGCTGGTGCATAGGGATTTCAAGCTGGCTTTTTGCAGGGTGAAGGTAAAGGTAAAGGACCCCTGACAGTTAAGTCCAGTCGCAGACGGCACTGGGGTTGCAGCGCTCATCTCACTTTACAGGCCAAAGGAACCAGCGTTTGTCCGCTTCCACAGACAGTTTTTCCGGGTCATGTGGCCAGCATGACTAAGCAGCTTCTGGCAAAGCCAGAGCAGTGCATGGAAACATCGTTTACCTTCCCGCCAGAGTGGTACCTATTTATCTACTTGCACTGGAGTGCTTTCGAACTGCTAGGTTGGCAGGAGCTGGGACTGAGCAACGGGAGCTCACCCCGTTGTGGGGATTCGAACCGCTGACCTTCTGATCGGCAAGCCCAAGAGGCTCAGTGGTTTAGCCCACAGTGCAGGGATCACCCCCTAATTCATTGTTGTTGTTGGCATCTGTCTGTCTCGAGAGACAATGGAGGGGATGAAGCCAAACTGCTGCATTAGCAACACCAAAGTGACCTCCCTGGGGAAGAAGCATGCACAGAGAGTATGGAGGTCCTGGGCTGCCCAGATGATGAGACCTCCCTCTCAGCCTCACTGATGTGGTCCAAAGGAAAGCAGAGCATTACGTTGGGCACCAGCTTGGCTGCAGGTGTTGCTGCAATTTATTTGATCCAGCTGCATCCAGCTACAGGTGATCCCACACCTGTAGTCACCTGTGATATCAGCTGTAAGGCAGCTAAGCATGTGTTCTGGAAAACATCCCTTGCGGGAGGACAGAGGTGTCTCCCCCTGCTTTGGTAGCTGCGTACGAGAGGGTCACCTTGGGAGGTGCAGCTTGTCATGCAAGCAGCATCTAGTGAAATATATTCTTCAATGCAACTGTTAAAAGTGCAGAGAGACCAGTCCCTTTTGCCCCTTGACCCCACATCTGCTCCATATGCAGTTATTAAGAACATGACAAAAAACACTTTTTATCATATGTGGTGGGAATGTAAAAAAGTGAAAAACTTCTGGGAAATGATATATAATGAGATGAAAAAGATGTTGAAATATACATTTATTAAGAAACCAGAAGCATTTTTACTTGGCATTGTAGGAGATGATATTAATAGACAGGATTGTAAGTTGTTTTTATATGCAATGACAGCAACAAGAATACTATTGGCACAAAAGTGGAAGCAAGAAGAACTGCTGACGAAAGAAGAATGGAGGATGAAGTTGATGGACTATGCAGAATTAGATAAATTAACAGGAAGGATTCGAAACCTGCGGGATGAGAGATTCTTAGAAGACTGGAATAAATATATGAACTGTTTGAAAAGTAATTGTGATGTACAGATTACGCTAGTAGGACTGCAAGAAGTTTTGTAAGGTGGATTATTTGAAATATTGCAAGAAAGACTATGAAGAGATAATTAAGGATAATTAAATGTAATATAGAAATTAAGAAATGCAGAATAAGTGATAAAGAACAGAAAATCATCAGAGGTGTTGATGGAAGTCTAAAAACATTGTATAAGAGGAGAAGTTATGTTGTATGACTGTTGGAACTGATATTTTAAAAATTCTATAAAAATGTGTATATAAAAAAGAGAAGGAAGAGGAAGAGTTCATCTCTACTCTCATTTGCTTTTCTGTCTAAGATTGCAGCCTCCAAGGCTACTTTCCCAAATAAATAAATAAAAGACAAAAAACACTTGCCCTTTATCCCCTGCAAGGCAGAAGTGAGTGGCTGGGTTTCTCCTGCTACTGTTGCCACCTTTCCCTTTCCCAACTCCGGGACGGCGTTCCAGTTCTCAGCCTTCTGCGGATACTTGGCTTCCTCCTCATCCACCCAATCTGTGCTCCACTCCCACGCAGGAAGGAGCTGCGATCCGGGAGGCTTCTGCTCAGCTTCCTCTGAGCTCTCCAAGGAAACGTGTGGTTGCAGGAGTCCATGGAGAGGGGGTGCTGAAGGCAAAATGTCTGCAAGGGAGAAGAGCAGGCAGGTCACCACCCACTCAGGGGAAGCAGGGATTTCATCTAAAGACCAACCACAGTCACAGAGCAGGAAGGGACCTCCAGGGGTCAACTAAGGACAACCCCTTTGCTATAGAATCCCTGGCAGATGGCCTTTGGAAACCTCCAATGAAGGAGAGTCCACCACCTTCTGATTCATTGCAGCGCTTATACAGTGTCTGTCCAGGATGTCATGCAGGGCTCTCACCCAGTCGTACCTGGAAATGCCAGTGAAATGCTAGAGGGCCTTCTCGGTAGTGGCACCCGCCCTGTGGAACACCCTCCCTTCAGATGTGAAGGAAATAAGCAGCTATCTTCTCTTTAAAAGACATCTGAAGGCAGCCCTGTTTAGGGAAGTTTTTAATGTTTGATGCTGTATTGTTTTTAACACTCGATTGGAAGCCTCCCAGAGTGGCTGGGGAAACTCAGCCAGATGGGCGGGGTATAAATAATAAATTATTATTATTATTATTATTATTATTATTATTATTATTATTATCGTTATCATTATCATTATCTCATTATCATTATCTCATTATCATTATCATTATTATTTAATCTGGGACAGCCTACATGCAAAGCAGACGCTCTTTCCCTGCCCTATGTCCAGAACCACCTCCAGGGGATCCCGTTGAACTGCAAAAATAATGACACGATAGCAACCAGATTCAGTTGCCCCGTTCCTTAGTATCGCTCAGACAAGCCCACAGCAGTTTGTTGGGAGTGCAGAGAAGGGAAAACACCAGAGGTGTTACAGAAAAGTGGGGTGTGTGTGTGTGTGTGTGTGTGTGTGTGTGTGTGTGTGTGTTAATGCTACAGGCAAAAGCAACAACACCACATTTCAGGGTTTTGCATTAATAAAATTGGGAATAACTCTCCACATTCTCTTGGAATCCCTAATGCAATTTCCAATCCCCTCTTTTGCACCTACAAATATGTGATGAAATGGTGGGCCAATAAATCATTTTATTCCCCCTGACTGTGCCTTTGACAAGGTGGTTTAGGAGCATTCAAGGGTTTGCAACCTGTGCAAGATTGCTGAATATGTTCCAGTTTAGAAGTTTGCTTTTTTCCCCCTTGTAGGGTATGTGTGTTATGATGAATGCAGGTCTAAGCAGGACAAGGGAAATTAAAATGATCCATGGTCTGGCGCATGAGAATCACTTACAGATTTCTTTTTTAAAATTAAGCTGTATATAATTTGTATAAACAAATGAGTGATAAAACAAACAGGCTTTTGGGTGGCTCCTAAGATAAAAAAGAAAAGAAAAAAGATGACAAGCAATGGAATCCTATGTATATCTACTCAGAAGTCGATTCTATTTGAGTCTTATGGAAATTATTCCCAAGTAAACAGGTATAGGATTCCAGCCTAAGTCGGGGCAAAGGGTGTGATAGAAGTTTACAAAATTATACCTGCTTGGAAGAAAGAGAGAACTTTCTTTCCCTCTCAGACATGAAGCTGTTCAGGGGCATTACAAAGACACAGGTACACAATTCTGCATAAAACATGCATATGCTGATTTATATGCACTGGTGCAAATTTTGGCTGAATTTTGCAGGGGTGAAAACAAACTCTGCCTCTTGCTCAAAGGCCTTACTCTGAGCTATGGGCCGCTGATAGGATTATCTGGGTGCCTTTTGTTAAGTTGTGGGTGAACATATCAGACGACACAGCGATTCTTCAAACAGCTCTTCTTTATTCAGAGGCCAGAACTGAACTGAAGGGCTCAGTCAGCCTGCTTATATAGAGCTCCAGCACCACGTTACTGTAGCAACTTTCTAAAACTATCCAATCACTGAACATCACTTTCGATCCTTCATTTGCATAACTATCTACAGTATCCCCCTGCTGGCCCAGGGTGAGAACTTCAGTACATAACACCTTTTAGGCAGATGGGACCCATAATCTATTGCTACAACTTGCTGTGCATGTGCATTTTACAATGAAAACAAGTTCAACGTCCAACATTCATGCACAGACATGCACACACAAACACACACTTATTTTTTTCCTTCTTTGCCCGTCTACTGCATGTACTTACAAGGACCCGGCTACCACTCAATAGCCAGAGGAACTCCCAGCAGTGGACAGCAATGCTCACCTGACCTCCCAACAGCTGTCATTGCTGCTTATCCAGGAGGAAAGGGGGAGAGGCAAGGCAGTAGTCAGCACAGTGCAAAAGCGCTGTGAGAGCTAATTTAGTGTTTCCACCGGGGCATTTGCCCCCATGCTGACCTTCTCCCTCCCAGTAAGCATCAGAGACTCAGCTGTTGGAAGCTCAGGTGAGCACTACCATCCCACCACACCAGCTGCTAGTGGACACGCCTCTGTAGCCTATCTTTGGACAGATCTGCACTGAACATTTAAAGCATATTCAGTGCACATTTAAAGCATACAACTTCTCCCAAAGAATCCCAGTAGTTTGTTAAGGGTGCTGGGAATTTGCAACTCTCTGAGGGGGGAAATCACAGTTCCCTGATTTCTTTGGGGGAAGCCATGAGCTTTAAATGCGCACTGGGTGCGATTATTTTCAACTTTTTATTTTGTATTTTGTATTTTAAATTTTTTTTATGAACTATCCATTTTTATGAATTTTAAATTTTAAAAATTTTTTTATGAACTATCAATTCTTTATTGATTAAAAGATTTGCATGTCTATACAAACATTATGTATTATCTCTTAACAGGTAAAAGGAAAAAAGGAAAAATATATATAAAATAGAAAAATTATAAAGAAAAAAATAAAGAAGTAACAAAGTTAAGAAACAAAGAAATCAAATTAAAAAGAGAGAGAGAAAGTTATTTACATACATTTGCATACATTTGTATGCAAAAGAGGGAATGCATCTCAGAAGCAAAGAGCAGACTCTCCGAGTGTCCCTATTTGCCAGGGACAGCCGCAAATTTACAGAAGCCCTCTCGGTTTTACATAATTTTGTATTTTTATACTATTGTGTTACCGTCCTGGGATCTTATGGAGAAGGAGGAGTAAGAAATGTTACTGATGATGATGGTGATGATATCACTACCTTACATACACAATATCCTGCAAGCCTAAATCCACAGAATCTGTGGCTGGGGTCTCACTGGATTGTTCTGCGATGCCAAATGCAGAAATCTGGTGGGATGCCCAAAAGGCTTGTCTGGGGTGAAATCTACACACATATTTTTTTTAAAAATGCTGTGAAAATGCTTTATATCAAAAAGTTTTGAAAAATCCATTGAATTTTGCATAGCTCATTGTCGCCATCTACTGTCACCTTTGCATATTGCACTTTGCAACACATTAAAAACATTTTAATTGCTGCTGTGTAGCTGAGTCCAAGGTCAAGCACACTAAGCCTTACCTGACCTCACAGTGGAGGCCTGAATGATTGTGGGGACAAAGGCTGGAAGAATTTCAAAGGCATCTGTTAGGAAGGAGCGAAACCAATCCTCCCTCTGCCTTTGAGGGGAAGGGGAACGGGAGCTGTCTCCTGGCCAGTCGCTTAGGGATTTTCAGCCTATTTGTGCCCAGAAGCTCTTTACCCCTCCTGCCTTCCCAGGCCTCCCCTCTTTTTCGCTTGCTCCATCAATCTTGTCATTTACGGCCCTCAAAGTTTGCAATACGGGGAGAAGAACTTGAAACAAAAGCCTCGTTCTAACGGCAAAGGAGAATTACTGCCGCGATAAATCAAACCGCACTTCCCTAGCCGTCTGCCTTATTATGAGGAACAGAGATTGAATGGAAGGGCCCACAACCTGAGCAGGAGATACCGAATAAATCAACGGGGCTGTCGGCTGCACCGGAGAGGCTGGATCACACCCTGCGTGCAACTGAACTCCACTGTCCCAGAGGGCGTCTCTAAGGAGGGCAAGGATCTGCTCACACACACTTGTAGAGTCGGCTGTCACCTGGCTGAGCAGAGCCAGGGGGAGGAGGCTCCCTAGGTTGGTTAAAGGTAAAGGTAAAAGGACCACTGACCATTAGATCCAGTCATGGCCGACTCTGGGGTTGCGTCGCTCATCTCGCTTTACTGGCCGAGGGAGCCAGTGTACAGCTTTCGTCATGTGGCCAGCATGACTAAGCCACTTCTGGCGAACCAGAGCAGCGCACGGAAACACCGTTTACCTTCCCGCTGGAGCGGTACCTATTTATCTACTTGCACTTTGACGTGCTTTCGAACTGCTAGGTTGGCAAGAACTTTTCCCCATAATGAGGCACAATTAATATCCTTTTAAAAACAGCAGCAGCAACAAGCATTTTTCCTCCTCCACAGATTCGTTTTGCTCTGTGTTTCAATCTGTATCCCTAAACTACAGCACAAGCCTATGCATATCTACTCAGAAGTAAATCCCGCTGAGTTCAGTGAGATTTACTTGCAGGAAGGTAGGTGTAGGATTGCAGTCTTTGCTGTGTGCCCCCCCCCCCAAAACCACACAATTCTCTTTATGTACAGATAAACAAAGAATCAAATAAAACTGAATACATATAATCAGTGGAATTATACTCCATAAAATGGATGCTATCCACCAAATATTTTATGGCCTCTAGCCCTCATATTTTGCTTTAGCTTTATATTTCACATCAGAGCAGCTGGAGAAGGAGGAAGCTGAAACATTTTGCTATAAAAAAGTAATTTGTTTTTTTAGTCCTTGGACTAAATATATGTTTTTAGTGATTAACTGCACCCTACCAGGATCCAGAGCTAACGTGTCTAAAATGCTGTACCAAGTGTTAAAAATAGTTTCTTCCTCTGTGTGTGTGACTGTGCACACGTGTGGGAAGATAGATAGATGATAGATGATAGATAGATAGATAGATAGATAGATAGATAGATAGATAGATGATAGATAAATGATAGATAGATCGATCTGAGAGACACTCACACCTATTTCTATCTTGTCATAACCTCACTTTCTGTTTTACAGTGATTCCAATAATTCCTATCTTACTTATTACTCCAAAATGCAATAAAAATGGACCACTCTTCAATAAAGATTTCTCTCCCCATCTGCCTTAATTATATTTTTTTAACAAGCTGCCATTTTGTTAAAATCTGCTCTCCTCTGTATTGCTTATCCGCTTGTGAATTCATTTTTATTTTTATCTTGTTGATGGACTCGGCTGGTGCCGGACACATTGGGCACCTTTTTATGGAAAGGTGGTGCCTGAAAATAACAAGCAAATAAATAAATAAGCAGAAGGGCACCAGTTATTTGCTACAAGGAAGGGAAGCGGTGGTGTGCGGTCAGTGGACTAGGGGGACCAGGCTAGTCTATTAAATGTTCCCGGTAAATTAGAGTATTAAAATATTAAAGCCTGGCGCCTCCTTCCCAAAGTCTGGGAAGTTTCTGCCAGGCTTAGGGAGGGAAGCACAGCCCCACATCACCCTTGCAAGCCTCTGGCCCTAACTGTTCCCCTATGAAGAAGAGTTTGGATTTGATATCCCGCTTTATCACTACCCGAAGGGGTCCCAAAGCGGCTAACATTCTCCTTTCCCTTCCTCCCCTACAACAAACACTCTGTGAGGTGTGTGGGGCTGAGAGACTTCAAAGAAGTGTGAGTAGCCCAAGGTCACCCAGCAGCTGCATGTGGAGGAGCGGAGACGCGAACCCAGTTCACCAGATTACGAATCTACAGCTCTTAACATTTTCACCAGGAAAGGATGCTGTTACCTGTCAACGCCTTGTCTATGTCCCTCTGGGCCAGCCCAAAGCAGAAGCTGTCCACCGCCACGGCCAGAGCTTGGGCAAAACTGGCATCAACAAGGAAGGAGCCGTCGGTGGAACTGACCAGGCTGCAGCGGGTGCTGGTGCCGTTGTCCTCCGAGACAGATCCCCACCCGTTGAGCAGGGAGCCCCCCAGCGAGGCGTCATCCTCACTCAGGCTGGACGAAGGGGTCCAGCAGAAACTGCGGAAGAACTTTGTGGAACGGCAGCCACCTTCCTCCTCCATGTTGGGGTCGTCATCGTCGTCCACGGCACTGTTCTCTAGCAGCTCAGAGGCCAGCGGACCACAGATGTAGCCATAGGTATGAGGTGGGGAGAAGACCCGCGGAGGAGCAGAAACGCCGTCGCTCTGTTGCCTTAGGAGAAAGGCAATAAAAGTAGGCAATTAAAGCCATGTCCAGCAAGGAGAAATGAGCAACATTGGTTCAGTAACATCAGTAGATGTGTGGCATTAAATACACATTAGCATTTCTTAAACAGGACAAGAACGGGGACACAAGAGTCCTTTGAAATTCACATTTCTCTGAATTTTGCTGCGCAGACCTCCAGTCAAGTAATGTCTATAAAAATGCATACGTTGAAATACCATGAGCCTAAAAAGTCACATGTCGGTGAAAATGGCTCCCCGTCTATGGAATGTTCTCTCCAGGGAAGTTTGTCTGGCACCTTCATTATACACGTTTAGGCGCCAGGCAAAAACATTCCTTTTTAACCAGGCCTTTGATTGATCTTATTGGCATCCAACACGCTTTTAGAATGTGGCTCTTTTGGGATTTTTTTTTTTAAATGGGTTATTGTTTTTGGTTTGATTTTATATGTTGTGGTCTTGTTTGTGAACCGCCCTGAGACCTCCGGATATAGGGCAGTGAATATTGAATATTGAATAATAATAAATAAATAAATAAATAAATAAATAAATAAATAAATAAAATAACACAAAAATGCACTTCATTAGGGGAAACATCTTTGCACAAAATGCATATTTGGCAAAATTGCAAACAAGCATGCCAAATTACAGAAATGCACACCCAAAATAGTGGTGCATTTGCATCGGGAAATGCAGAGAACTAAACTGAAGACTGGGAAAATATTGGAAGACTGGAAGACATAGAGAAGCAAAAGGTGACATCTAAGAGGGTTGGTGGTCACCCTCCTTGGAGGACTTCAAGCTGAGGTCAGATAGTCATTGGTTGGGGATGCTCTAGCACTGGACTGCCTGCCTCTTGAGGGAGCTTGGACTGGACCTCTCCACCTCTATGGTTCAAGGATGCTATGAGCCATCTCTGATACAGACTTAAAAAAACACACTCCAAATGCTTTAGGCTCTGGGAGGTGGCGATCCACTGTGGCCTTAGGTCTCAGCCTCATTTCAGCAAGAGGGTGGTACAGAGAGAAAGAGAGAGGAAAACGGAGAGAGGGAGAGAGGAGCTATACAGTCCCGCAATGCTGCAAACTCTGCCACTTTTGGTTCTGGTTCTGCCCTCCACCACTCGCCATCAGTTGCAGCCCCAAATAGACATCTCCCATGGCTCAACAGACCCTTCCTAACCCTTTCAGGATGCTCCAACCCCTTATCATTTTGGTCACCGTTTCCCTGGCATGTTTCTATGGGGCATGCTGTCCTGCCAGCAGCCTCCCACCCAGGAAATGACCCAACTGAGGTCTTCTTAAGCTCTGGCAATGCTGCAACATCCAGAATTCTCCAAGTGTTACCCGTGTCCATCTGCCTGCATTATTCGCTTAAGTGCCCTTCCTTTATTTTATTTTTTTCTAAACCTGCACAAAATCCCTGACAGAGGCAAATTGCCCATGCTGGAGCTCTGCCAAGGATCTCTTTGGCATTTGGGATGAAGTGGAATGATACTGCTCATCTTTTAAAGAGCATTCGGGGGGGGGGGGGCAGCTGAAACTGCCAGAAAAGGAAACCAGCAATCCAGAGGTTTTGATTTAATTAGCAACTTGTTCATGTGACTCTTCATTTCAGGGATACATCGTCCCAGTTAAATTACAAGGTAAATCTCAGCAAAGAACTCTTTAAGAAGGCAAGTGCTATTCCTGGCACGGGCTTGTTTCTGTCAACTCCAACCCAACCACTGGCACATTGCTCAGCTTTTCTGTTCCTCGGTCTATTACATTCCACAGTTGCCCTGTTTACCCTTGCGACGAATTCTTCTGCATTTGGGATGGGCAAATCAGTCGTTTTTGGTTTCTGGCTGGTTCCAATCTGAAGTTCAGTTCTCAACATTTCCATATCAGTTTGTGATTTATTTATTTTTAAGTCTTCATAAAAATTCATCAGCAATTTCTCCTCATAGGCACATTTTTGCAAAGCAGTCTGCCGCCCCCCACCACACAGAATACGTTTCTATGGCTAGCTTGTTCTGGTCCATGCCTTTCTGTACACATGACCTGTGAATTAAGTTACTTCCATTACCTGTGAATTAAGTTACTGGCCTCGGCCCAGTATACCTGAAGGAGCGTCTCCACCCCCATCATTCAGCCCGGACAGTGAGGTCCAGCTCCAAGGGCCTTCTGGTGGTTCCCTCACTGCCAGAAGTGAGGTCACAGGGAACCAGGCAGAGGGCCTTCTTGGTGGTGGTGCCTCCCCTGTGGAACACCCTCCCATCAGAGGTCAAGGAAATAAGCAACTATCTGACTTTTAGAAGACATCTGAAGGCAGTCCTGTTTAGGGAAGCTTTTAATGTTTGATGTTTTATCATGTTTTTAACATTCTGTTGGGAGCTGCCCAGAGTGACTGGGGAAGCCTGGCCAGATGGGTGGGGTATATATTATTATGACACACACACCAAGCCCCAGCAGGGCACTAAGATAATTTTAGACTCTGCACTTAAATAATCTTATTGGGAGGGGAGGGTTCTTTAGGTGGGGGAAGCTCCTCCTCACAGGCTTATTGGTGTGGTGTAGTGGTTAAGAGCAGTGGACTCGTAATCTGGTGAACTGGGTTCGATTCCCCGCTCCTCCACATGCAGCTGCTGGGTGACCATGGGTTAGTCACACTTCTCTGAAGTCTCTCAGCCTCACTCACCTCACAGAGTGTTTGTTGTGAGAGAGGACGGGAAAGGAGACTGTTAGCCGCTATGAGACTCCTTCGGGCAGTGATAAAGCGGGATATGAAATCCAAACTTCTTCTTCTTCTTCTTCTTCTTCTTCTTCTTCTTCTTCTTGAAGCCCACAAGCACACCTCCTGTGGCCTGCAAGACCATTTTGGCCTTTACGGTGTGGGTGGTCATGTGAACAACTTTGCTCACTTCAAAACGTGGAAAGCCAGTCTTGGCTGCTGTTAAAGGACTGCCCTGCTCATTCCGCTGAGTGGAGCCCTGGACGTCTGCCCCAAAGTCCTGCCCTGAAGGCACAACTGCACAGCCCTGAAAGCTGCCAACCGTCAGCTCTACTAATGCCTCTCAGAAAATCCCAGCTGAAAGCGGATTTGTCAGCTGTTGATGGAGGGTTTTATTGCCAGCTTGCCGGTGGATCCTGGTGACATTCCAGGGGAGCATTCATGTGGCTACGGTGCTCAGCCCTTTAGATATGGCTTGTATAAAGATATATGTGTGTGTAACTGCAGGTTTCTTGTCCCTCCATAACCACCGTGCCATTCCGAGCCTTTCCCAAGGGGCTGGAAAACATTTTGCAGTCAGCCCTGAATGCAACTGACTTAGCATCAAAAGCTGTGGTCAGGCCACATCCTGCCCTAAGGCCCAGAGGCCTCGGAGACAGCAGCCTAGCATGAAAAGGAGGGAGAGGCAAATTGCTCTGTGAAATCCACCACATATTAAGGCATGCTGGGTTGGGGCTCCTCTTCAGAATGAAGGGGACCGGCAGGATAGGGTAGAGGGAACCAAAGGCAGCTGATCCTGCCTACGCCAGTTCTTGGAGCCCTGAAATGAACTGCACAAAAAGCCCCTCAAGATTGGGGAGTTATCACGCAGAGAGCCTAACTGCAAGTTAGCAATTGTATTGAAGGTTTCCCTGCTCAAAATAAGTACAGTGGTACCTCGGGTTAAGAACTTAATTCATTCCGGAGGTCCGGTCTTAACCTGAAACTGTTCTTAACCTGAGGTACCACTTTAGCTAATGAGGCCTCCCGCTGCCACCGCGCCACTGCCGAGCAATTTCTGTTCTCATTCTGAAGCAAAGTTCTTAACCTGAGGTACTATTTCTGGGTTAGCGGAGTCTGTAACCTGAAGCATCTGTAACCCGAGGTACCACTGTATCAGGTGCTTCGTTAGAGGAGAGGGGGAGTGTCTCATTGGCAACAACGGGAGATTATTCCTGAATGCTAATTTCCATGGCAAGGGTTTTTTTTACCAAGATGTCAGCCAGGGAGGGAAGCCTTGAGCTAGTGCTGTGCTGATTCCCACACATCCCATTTTCTAAAAAATGTGAATCATGGGGAGAACGGAACGTCTCCATTTCTCTTTCCCCCTTCCACCCACTGTTTTCCTTCCTTCCTTAGGGTTCTCACATTATCGCGATAAAACAGTGCATCCCCTTCTTTCCTTCCCTGCCCTCTCCCCTGGCTCCCCTCCCTCTGTTCTCACTCCCTGTTTGTTGTTGTCACTGCTGCATTTTCATTTCTGATGTTCAGTCGTGAGCATGTTCTGGAGTGCCCAGGCTCACGGGCTCAGATAAGGGATAAATGAGTGTCAATGTGTTGCTTGGCTCTGAGATTAACAACTGTTAGGGTTGCAGAGGTTTCCATCTCTCCATTGTGCCTCCCACTTCTTCCAGTTGTGGTGTTATCCAACCAAGCAAAAATACCCAGGAAGGGGCAGAGCAGGACTAGGAAAAGGGGGGGGGGTGGCCTGTGGGGGAGGGGGAGTCCCGTGGGTCAGATAGAGAGGTCTGGAAAGCCTCATTTGGGCTTCAGACTTGAGTTTCTCCGCTATAGTTCAACAGCAGAAAATATGCTGTGCACATAGATGATCTCAGGTTCAACGTCCTACTTCAGAGACTCAGACAGCAGACTGGGCAAGACTCTGGAGATGTGCTCCCAGTTAGAGGAGCCAGGCACTGTAGATGGGGCCAAAGATTTGACCACGTATAAGGCAACTTCTTAGGGATGTGGGTGGCGCTGTGGTCTAAACCACTGAGCCTAGGGCTTGCTGATAGAAGGTTGGCAGTTCGAATCCCCGCAATGGGGTGAGCTCCCATTGCTTGGTCCCAGCTCCTGCCAACCTAGCAGTTCAAAAGCATGTCAAAGTGCAAGTAGATAAATAGGTACCGCTCCAGCGGGAAGGTAAACAGCGTTTCCGTGCGCTGCTCTGGTTTGCCAGAAGCGGCTTAGTCATGCTGGCCACATGACCCGGAAGCTGTACGCCGGCTCCCTCGGCCAATAAAGCGAGATGAGCGACGCAACCCCAGAGTCGTCCGTGATTGGACTTAACTGTCAGGGATCCTTTACCTTTAAGGCAACTTCTTACACTTTGCACTACAACAACACTAGACTCTCTGTCATACCAGGGAAGCAGAGTGTATACCCGATTCCCCGCTCCTGAAGAGGAGATGTGGCTTGGAGCTGGAAGGCCAGGCAGCTGGCAAGCCAGACCGGCTGAGGCTTGTTAAACATGTCTTAAGCTGGCAGGCAGTTGTCCTGCCTAGGCTCCAAATGGAGCTGTAATTATCTGAGTGGGATCAATGAGCTTCCCGTAAAATCAGCAACTCCATGTCCCAGCCCCAATTACAAAAGTGTAAGGAGTCGGTCTTGCGGGGAGAGCCGTCCCCAAACTGCAGAGGCAGCAGTTACAGCGCATTAGCTAATTGCAGCCAGCGAGGCTTCGGCTGGCAGAAGGATGGGGCTGGAGGCTTCCTGTTAAGTGCAGTTCCCACAAGACCAGGGTGGGGAAAGGGGCCGCATGCCCAGGAGGTCCTTCAACCCACCCTGGGGCAAGGGGGAGAGCAGAGCCAGCCTGGGCTGCGTGACACAGATCTTCACGTTGTGAACCAAAGGCATCAAAGCAAATCAGGGAGCGCGAGCGGCTCGTGCATCCATCATATCCAGATGTTGTGCCAAGCAGTGCAATGGGGTAGTAACCCTGCCCAGGGCCAGCCCACTTCTGCAGAACTTGGGGAGAGAATTTCTTAGGGGGTTGTACCAAGTGCAGGAGCCAATGTGGGCAGGCAAAGTTAGTTCCTGTGAATGCTGAATACCTAGGTATTTGGTTAAATTGCAAACTTCAATTATTTGGCTTGTCCTATAGTGGAACTATTGATTTGCTGTTATTTCCTGGACCTGTTGTTGTAGTTTTTTTAAGGATTTTGTATTTTTTCTACTCCAGTATAACCTTATTGCTTTGTTCCATTCTTGCCCACTCTGGGATAAAAAAAATACTCAATGAAGTATGAAAATGAAATACTTCATATGAAAATACTTCATATGAATAACAATAAATAAAAATAAAGTTTTGTGTTTTTGGTCTCCCATAATCAAAGGACGCAGGGACGCAGGTGGCACTGTGGGTTAAACCACAGAGCCTAGGACTTGCCGATCAGAAGGTTGGCGGTTCGAATCCCCACAACGGGGTGAGCTCCCATTGCTCGGTCCCTGCTCCTGCCAACCTAGCAGTTCGAAAACACGTCAAAGTGCAAGTAGATAAATAGGTACCGCTCCAGTGGGGAGGTAAACGGCGTTTCTGTGCGCTGCTCTGGTTCGCCAGAAGCGGCTTAGTCATGCTGGCCACATGACCCGGAAGCTGTACGCCGGCTCCCTCGGCCAATAAAGCGAGATGAGCGCTGCAACCCCACAGTCGGTCACGACTGGACCTAATGGTCAGGGGTCCCTTTACCTTTACCTAATCAAAGGATGGGCGAAATAGGCAATGGATTTTGCCCTAAGAAAACATTTATCTGTCCAAGTCGTTTATGGCAAAGTTCTTTAAGGCTCTGCCATGAATTGGATATTCAAATTACTCCCCCACCTCCTCCAGATACTGTTCCAAAGAGGAACTTGTGCACATCCCATGCAGAGAGATGCACAAGTCTCTTCCATGTCAGAAGAACATCCATGCATTGTGGAACTGAGATTTTTCTCCTTTGCAGAAAAGCACATGTAGCATACATGAACCACCTTTACGTGTTTTCAGGGAATGTGCAGGGAGCCACCTCCCTGGGGCTATTAGGCTTGGCTAGAAGACAGAACAGAAACCAACACAGAACTGGCTGAAACAAATCAGGACACAGAGCTAAGACAACATATTTGTGCAATAATCCAAGCACCGTGGTTTGAATTGGGGTTTCAGAGACACTGTGCTTTCTTTGAATGGAGGAGGAGAGAGGAAGAGAAAGAAGAAAAGCAGCAAACCCACCCCTGAACTTTTCTTCCAATTTTACTGCTCTTCTAAAATCATCCCTCTGGTTTCAGGTTCCATTTTTACCTTCCTTGCCACTCTAAAAATTCAGGATTTCAAATTTTCGGGCCCTAGAAGAGTTCTCAAACTTTTTTCTCTGGGCCACACTTCCAGAATAAAAGTGTGCTCATGCCACACCAATTCTTTTTTATATAAGAAATACACTGGAAAACAAAAATAAACAACTCCTAGCAATGCTTGATTAATAACATAGAACAGAAGTACTTTATAATCTGATCATGGGACCTCAAGAAAGCATAAAGCAATGCAGCTACATAAGAACACAAATCATTCCCATACACTTGATGCTCTTGCTCTCATTTTGAAAAGGTATCTATCCGTATTCTGCAATATATACTGAAATGTTCAAATGTTTCAAACCTCCTTTAATGGTTGAATTATCCAATCCTTCAAGGACCTATAATATTTTGAGGTTAAGCCATCTGGCCCTGGAGATTTGCCCAACTGCATGTTCTGAATGGCACCTTCCACCTCCTGTTCTGTTATTTTGTAGTTCAACATTAACTTATTTTCTTGGGAGATTTTTTGAAGTCCATTTGTTTTTAAAAATTTGTCTAAATCACACTCTTTCTGTGGCCCTTGTGTATATAGCTGTTTAAAGTACCTCTGGAAGCATTTTCTAATTTCCACTGGATTCTGGATGTTCTTTCCTTCCACTTCCAAGTTGGTAATGGAGTTAAGTTTTTGTCTTTTTTTCATTTGCCAAGCTAACAGTTTTCCACATTTATTAGCCGATTCAAATGTCCTTTGTTTCATCTGTTTAATTTTCCATTCTATTTCCTGATTCATCATCTTCATATATTGAACTTGGTATAACTTTATTTCTCTCAGAATCTCTTGTGACTTTGGTTTCACTCTCAGTTTCTTCTCCCCCTCTTTTATTTTTTCCAAAATTTTATCTTTTTTCTCATTTTGAGTTCTCTTCTTTATTGCATTCTGTTGAATTAGAAACCCTCTCATAACTGCTTTGCTTGCGTCCCAGATTACTCTTTTTTCGATGGTAGTGTTCATATTTATCTCAAAGTAGTCTCTCAAGGTTTTTTGGGCCTTCTTGGTAACTTCTTGATCTCTAAACAAGGTGTCATTCATCCTCCATCTAAAGGAGCCGGTAGGTGTTAATTTCATCTCCATTTTCACAGCATTATGGTTGGAGCAGGTTTTAGGGCAAATTTCCACTTTTCGAGTCTTAGGTGCCAGTCCTCTAGTAATCCAGATTTGGTCAATTCTTGTCCATGTCATTTTGGCTTCAGAGAAGAAGGTTCCCTCCCTAGCCAAGGGATTCTTTATTCTCCAAATGTCAATCAAATCCATATTGTCAGTCATCTCAAAAAAGGTTTTTGGCAGTCTGCCATCTTTGGTAACTACCTGTCTCTGCAACTTGTCCATGTTTGTGGATACCACTCCATTCATATCTCCCATCATGATAATGTTGTAATCCATATAGTCTAACAATGTCTCATGCAACTTCTTAAAAAATTCAGATTTCCCCTCATTTGGTGCATATAGTCCTACTATCAGAAATTTTTCTCCTTGTGTTTGGATTTCAATTGCCACATATCTTCCTTGGTCATCTTTAAAAATAAATTTCGGTGATAGGCTCTCTTTCGCGTAAATTACAACTCCTCTCTTTTTAACCTTGTCCGATGAAATAAACTCCTGACCCAATCTTTTATTAATCAATACTTTCCTATGGAGCCTTATCACATGTGTTTCCTGCAGACAAATCAAGTCCAATTGTTCCTTTTTCAATAAATGAAAGACTTTTTTCCTTTTCTCCGGGGAATTAAATCCATGAATATTCCAACTTAATAGTTGCAGGGACATGGTGTATTTATTTTACTTTTCCTCCAACTGCACCAAGTAATTGTTCTTGTTCTGTTGGTGGTATCACCTTCTCTAACTTGTCCAATCCCAAAGGTAGTGATACTATGTCCTGGGTTCCTGGTTTTAAAGCTCTTGGCTCTTTTTCAGTTTCTTTTTGCAAATCTTCTTCGTGATCTTTCAGAAATTTTTCTTTATCTTCCACTGATCTTATTTTAAACTTTTTCCCTTTAAAAGTAAAAGATAGGCCTTGAGGGAATTCCCACCTAAAAATGGTTCTGTTTGCTCTTAGCAGGGCCACCAAGTCTCCGTAGTTGGACCTAAGATCCAAAAGATGTTTAGGGATATCTTTAAATATCTCCACTCTTGATTCCTTTATTTCCAAGGTCTTCTGGAAGTGCAGGCTCAATATTCTGTCTCTCTCCTCTCTTGATCGGAGGGTAATCAAACAGTCTCTCACCCTGTTCTTTCTCCCCCCTCTTCCAAGTCTGAAAGCACTTACTATCTTGAAGTCTAACTTGTCTGGGTCTAGGTCCCAAAAGTCTGTAAATTCCTGCGTAAGAAAGTCACTCAAGTTGTCTTTCTCAAGTTCAGGTACAGCCCTGATCCTTAGATTTATCTGTTTTTCTTTGAATTCGATCATAGACAGCAATGACTTATGATCCTCCAGCTGCCTACATAACGGTTTGTAACGAAATTTTGGAGGGGGAAAAAGCGCCAGAGTCGTGGAAGGAAGCTTATATTACACTAATATTACACTAATACCGAAAAATGAGTCTGAAAAGACACAACTTAAGAACTACCGCCCCATATCCCTGCTTAATGTGGATTATAAAATTTTTGCAGATATTTTGGCTAAAAGGTTAAAAAAAGTATTAGTGGAGGAGATACATAAAGACCAAGCTGGCTTTCTCCCGGGTAGACACTTGTCTGACAATACGAGGAATATAATCAACATTTTGGAGATGCTACAAGTGAATATTAATACTAAAGCTGTTTTAATTTTTGTAGATGCGGAGAAAGCCTTTGATAATATTTCTTGGAGTTTCATGAAGAAAAATCTTCAGGGGATGGGGGTTGGTCAAGGGTTTGAAAATGGTATAAGTGCAATTTACTCAGAACAAAAGGCCAAACTAATAGTTAACAATGTAGTGACAGAGGAATTCAAGATAGAGAAAGGGACACGACAAGGCTGCCCAATTTCCCCATTGCTTTTTATTTCAGTCCTGGAGGTTCTGCTAAATATGATCAGAAGGGACCGTCTGATTAAAGGTATACAGGTCGGAGCTAAACAGTACAAATTGAAAGCTTTTGCAGATGATTTAGTACTGACGTTACAGGAGCCAGAATCTAGTACTAAAAGAGTATTAGAATTGATTCAGGAATTTGGTCATGTGGCAGGATTTAAGTTGAACAAGTTAAAAACTAAGGTGCTTGAGAAAAATTTAACACCGATTGAGAAAGAGAGGTTTCAGAAGGAGACAGGTTTAACACTGGTTAAGAAAGTAAAATACTTGGGGGTTAATATGACCACTAAGAATTTAAACCTATTTAAAGACAATTATGAGAAATGTTGGTCAGAAGTGAAAAAGGATCTAGAGATATGGTCAAACTTGAAGCTTTCCTTGTTAGGTCGAATTGCTGTTATAAAGATGAATGTATTGCCAAGAATGTTATTTCTGTTTCAATCACTGCAAATCTTAGACAAAATGGACTGTTTCAAGAAGTGGCAGAGAGACATTTCTAGATTTGTCTGGCAGGGCAAGAAGCCCAGAATAAAATTTAAAATATTAACTGATGCAAAGGATAGAGGTGGATTTGCCCTGCCAGACCTTAAACTTTATTATGAATCAGCAGCATTCTGCTGGTTGAAAGAATGGCTGCTTCTTGAGAACACAGACATTTTGGATTTAGAAGGTTTTAATAATGTTTTTGGGTGGCATGCATATTTGTGGTATGACAAGGTTAAAGCACATAAAGCATTTAAAAACCACATTGTCAGGAAAGCATTGTTAAATGTCTGGATAAGATATAAGGACCTACTTGAAAATAAAACCCCAAGGTGGTTGTCACCGATGGAAGCAAAGGCTCAGAAAAGGCTCAATATGGAGGCCAAATGGCCGAAATATTGGGAAATTTTGGAACAAGAAGGAGACAAATTGAAATTGCAGAGTTTTGAGAAATTAAAAGACAAAGTGCGAGACTGGCTTCATTATTATCAGATAATGGAGGCATATAATTTGGATAAGAAAATTGGCTTCCAGGTGGAAAAAATCAAAATTGGAAACAGAACTGTTAGAACCCAAAACTAAGATTTTGTCAAAAATGTATAACTTGCTGTTGAAATGGAATACTCAGGATGAAACGGTGAAATCTGCTATGATTAAATGGGCACAAGATCTTGGACATAATATTATGTTTGCTGACTGGGAACAGTTGTGGACCACAGGTATGAAATTTACGGCATGTAATGCCCTAAGAGAGAATATTATGAAAATGATTTACAGGTGGTACATGACACCAGTCAAGCTTGCAAAAATCTACCATTTGCCCGATAATAAATGTTGGAAATGTAAAGAAAACAAAGGTACATTCTTTCACCTTTGGTGGACATGCCCAAGGATTAAGGCTTTCTGGGAGATGATATATAATGAATTGAAAAAGGTATTTAAATATACCTTCTTGAAGAAACCAGAGGCCTTTCTCCTAGGCATAGTCGGCCAATTGGTGCCAAAGAAGGACAGAACTTTTTTTATGTATGCCACAACAGCAGCAAGAATTCTCATTGCAAAGTATTGGAAGACACAAGATCTACCCACCTTGGAAGAATGGCAGGTGAAGGTGATGGACTATATGGAATTGGCGGAAATGACTGGCAGAATCCGAGACCAGGGAGAAGAGTCGATGGAAGAAGATTGGAAAAAGTTTAAAGACTATCTACAGAAATATTGCAAAATTAATGAATGTTAGAATGATGTTGGATAGAAACTAAGTGGTCTTTAGCTGAAATGTTATAAGGGAATATGAAAAAATGGTTTATTAATAGGTAAAAATCTAAAATTACAATATTTTATGATTAATGATTAGGATACATAAAGAGGGGAGGGATTTGTTGAACTAATAACTGAACTGGAATACAAAAAAGGGAGGTGTGAGGAGGTCCTGGAAATAAGCAAATGAAGGATAAGTAATGGAAGGAAGGAATTGTTTTTAACTATTTTTACTTTGTATTTTTTCTTTTTTCTTTTTTCTTTTTTGTTTGTCTTGTAATATTCTGAAAATCTTAATAAATATCTTATAAAAAAATATATGAAATGTTCAAATGTTTCTTTGAATTTCTGTGAGCCTTCCCATCACAATTGCCATCCTCTCCTGCCACAACAATGTTGCATGCCACACACTTTGAGAACCATTGCCCTGGAGAGATCACTGGAGACTTAAGGTGTCTGTATAATTTTTGCCTTGCTTAAAATGTGCAAACAAATTGTAAGTGGAGACAAACGGCAGGTGCTGCTACAAGGCAGAAGATACCCAAGCAAGCAATTGGACCAGCTCCTCAAGATTGCACCCCTCATTTCAGCTGCCTCTGGGTAACGCTCTCATCTCTTTCACATTTCAACTGCAAAACTGCGAACTGCAGCTTCTTACATACATAACACATCCACCCTCTTCTCTTAGCTGCAGGTGTGTCACCTCCTCTGAGCTCTGCTGGGCGTCTCATTCAAAAACAGAGCTATCCCAAACTATCAGGGACCATCTCCGAACCATTAGCTCCCATTCTGGTCTATTTACGCTGGTTAATCCATGTAACCAACAATAGCCAAAGTAACCACTGCACCATCATTGCCATCATCCTTGTGCTCTGTTTGCGTCCTTCCCAAAGACTTCTGGCTGAGCACTGTGTGAGACAAACTGCTGAATTAGACTGACCTTTGCTCTGATCCAGAACAGAAAAACTGGCTTAATTGGACATTAGAGCAGGCAAGTTATGCATCCCGAAATCTGATTATGGACATACTATTTCAAAGTGGAGCAGAGAGGTCAACTCTTTAACAGCTCAAACAGCTAATGTAAGTAAAAGAATAAGCCTTTCAAAGTTATTAGCACACAGAGGACCAACAAACAAGAACTATTAACCTTAAAATTGCACCACTAGGCAATAACATATAGTAATAACGTAGCTTTCCTTCTGTTTCCAGTATTCAGACTCTGAGGGCCAGTTTAGCTTCTTGAAAACCACAAGATTGTAATATGAAACAATGTTCCTCATAACATGCTTACCATGTTCTCGCCATTCCCTCTATTCCCTCTATTTCCAATGTTCAGGGTGTGAGTGCCGTTGCTTAGGTAGCCAAAATGGCAGCACCCACACAAGGGATAAAGGGGTCAGTACTCAGAGGAATCATGAGGTTTGCAGAAGCACAAAAAGTATTTTGAAGAGGAGGGTCTTGGTTGGGGTCTCTCGAAAACAGCCCAATGAGGAGGCCACTGAACACTAACAGGATATTGGAGCAGGAGATGGAAAACCAAATGGAAAAATGGAGTGGAGTCTCTTGCAACATGGCTATACTGTAGTTCTTTCTAAGAATCCACAGTGCTTCCTGGAGATCAACTCCATCATGTTCACAATAGCTTGGCAGAGCAGCCCGAAGGAAGGGACCGAGAATTAAGAGACAATGACTTACCAAAGGTCAGTGGATTCATCATGCCTGTGGGGGGATTGACACCTTAGTCAATACATTACATTACACTGAATTGGTCAGGGACAATGAGGTCAAGGGAAGGAGCCAACGAGTGCTGTCATCAACTGGCAGACTTGGAAATAAATCCCAGTGAAAGCAAGCTTTTGAGTATGTGTGATGAGGACTGGGCTGTTAAGTTACCTCTTTGGGGTATTCAGAGGGATGCTTGTGTCTCTTGCAACAGCTAATGTCAGGGTAGGAGGAGAGAACGACGGACTAGGAGCAGAGCCACCATCTACACTGTCCTTGAGACGCTACATTGTGTGGACTGTGTTGCTCTTACCTTTGATGCTCTGCATCCTCACTGAGCTCTAGGTATTCGGCCACCTCCTCAGGGGTCAGAACCGTCTCCCCATCATCATTGAGAGATACAGAGATCGAGGCTGCAGAAAGACGGCTGTAGGGCAGTGTGGGGAAGGTATGGCTTTCTCCCAGGGACTCACTGGTTGCCGGCAAGGAATCTTTGTCTTGTTGCTGAAGGACCAAGTCCATGGGAGGATCCAGGTAGCAAGTGCAGGTACACCTGTTCAAGCACAGAAATAATAGCAGGTGTGCTATGAGTGTCTCCACCCAATAACTTTTCTATCTCTTGGTTTTAGCCTGGTATAAAAGCTATGGAAAATATCAGAAAACAGCCATCCCTTGGCTGCATTCCCATCATGCCCCAGATGCAGGCTTTGATACAAATATATGATTATCTGAAGCTATACAATAGTTCATCTTCATCCTTGGTCTGACTGCAATATAAGCACACTCGGAGGCAAGAGGCTGGAGAAAAAGGTTATTCGGCTGTGCTGCTTAGAGGAATGGTTCCTGGTTGACCCGCTAAAAAAACAGAAGTGTCATCTCTATCCTCCATTCCTGATCCTATTCTAAATCAAGCAGGAGATCACCCTTTCCTGCTCATCAGAACAGGGACATGTGGAGGGACAAAGTTGAAGCAACCTTTTGCAGGTGGATTCAAATTTCTTCTAGCTCTGGTGCCATAAATCTGGTGTTGCACCAAAGGGATATTTGGTGAGGCCCTTTGGCAAGGGACCAGGAGAGAATGGCAAGACTATGTACAGGCAGCATGTTCTGAAACCTGAGAAGTTCAGAAAAGATCTGTGAGTTATTTCCCAGGGGAAATCATTGTTTCTCTGGGTTCTTTCCGATCTGCCCTATCCCATAATCCCAACTTTTACCACTTTATTTGGGCAGAGGTTCTAGACCTGCCTATCTTCAGCAAGGTCACTGCATCATATGCCCTCTTCAGACTATACCCCCAAACAAAATATGCTGGGTTTGCATGCCAGTTCCAACACCAGGAACTAGAAGCAAAATCTTAAATGGCCAGTCAGTGTGCCACAATGACATCTCCCTTAGATGTCATTGAGAAGCAGATGGCTTCTCAACTGCAGACATGCCTGGCAAAATCAATGGGTTGGGGGAACATCAGGGGTGGGGAACCTCTGGCCCAGGAGGACAATTCAGCCAAGCAACTATGACATCAGGTGTCAGGAGCTGGAATCAGGCATAGGTCAGCAGTAAAACAGTGAAGCATCTGATGTCTGTAAAGTTAACTCTTTATTCAAAGAAACAAAAACAGCTCAGGTCTAGAGGTCACAGCAACCCTTCCCAGTAGGTCTTGCCCAATGAGGCAGCTGCAAGGACTGAAGGTCCCCATCTTCCCACTGCTCTCTAAGGCTCCTCCCCAGGTTCCTTCCCCAGCAGCCTAAAGCCCTGCTGTCTCTCATTGCTCCACTCTCTTCATTCGTCTCTGTGTTGTAGAAGACCAGGGAGGAGGGAAGCTGGTTTCAGCAGGAGCGGGGGACTCCCTGGCTTCTTCAGCAGCCTGTCTCACCTCTGTCTCCTGCCCCCCCTCCTCTCCTGCCTCTGATTCTGGACTGCTCTCTGCCACAGCCTCTTCCTGCTCACTGAACCCTGTTGCCTCTTCAATGTCCGACACCTCCTCCTTCCAGTCTGCTCCCTCTTCTCCCTCTGACCATGCATCGTCATCCCACTACCAATCCCCTGGCTCTGAGCCTTCTTCCCCATGGGGTTCCCTTGGGGGTTCCCCAGCTGGTGCCTCCAACCACTCCTCTACATCCAGCCAGTCCATGAGATCAGATGTGGGGCAGGTAAAGGTCTGGTTCCATCAAAGGTGGAGTTGCAGGCACTGCTGCCCCGTGAAGAGGGATTCGGCTGATCATTGGGTCTTGCCAAGTCCCTTGCAAAGCGCTTCAGATGATAGTCGGGTCTCATGGAACATGTTGCAAGGGGCTTTGCAGGGCCCAGCTGACTGCCAGAGTGCCAGGTGTTGTAAAGCTCTTTGCAAAGCATTCTGCAAGGCACTTGACATCATTGTGGGCACTTGATATCACTGTGATGTCAGACAACTGGTAGATGGGCAGCTTGACCCCTGAGGTGTGTAGAGGATAACAATTTGACCCACCAGTCAGATCCAGGTCCTACCCCTGGGCAACACTGACGGAAACCCAAAACGTTTGCAGGCAAGTGCTGCCCACCTCTGCCCGCATCCCAGTACAGCAGTCTAGATTAGGGCTGTTTGCAGTTTGCCCAGCACGCAAAAGCAGGCTATGACTGGGGAGTTCCCTCCTCCTTGGCACAGCGCCAGGTTTCTAAGTGACTCTCCTGGTCGTGTCCATCTCTCACACCTCTGCCAGGATGTTGGAGTGGTTTCAATAAATGAACCGAGCCCATTTCCGTGCAAAGCGCTCCTCCATCACTTACAGAACAATTCCTCAGTCCCGCTCCTACACCACCCCCGCCTCTGCTCAGCTAGTGACAGCACTCACGTCTTGCATGTAAATGGATGGAGTCTGCCACCTGCCACCTGCGTTTTGGATCCACTTTCTCCTACTTTGACAAGGTGTGAGACAGGAGGAGGCAGTGAAAAGGGGGAGGGAGGAGGAAATTGCTCAGCCTCTGTATGATGTTCCGAGCTACCGTTTGCAAAGGGCTGAACTTGCACACATCTGTATGCCTCTACCACAAATAGGGATGCTGGGAGCACGGGGAATCTGTTGTTGTTGTTTTTTCCAGTTTCTCTCGGATTCTCTTTTTTCCAATCTTAAATTCAGCTTTTCACATTTTTTACACCAGTTTGCAATTTTTTTAAAAAAGGCCTTGTGAAAATTCATCAGCATTTTGACATTGAGGGGGCTGAAGACACCTCAGCCCTATAGAGTTGGTGCCTATAGATTGGCCACTGTGGGAATAGGATGCTGGACTAGATGGGCCTTTGGCCTGATCCAGCAACCTGGCTGATATGTTGTGAGACATAGTTTATTTAAACATATATACAGCTTGAGCAACATGTACTGTTTTCCCATCTTATATTTAGGTTAACAGCACCAGAGGGTTCCTGCAGAAGGGAACTCGGCTGTATCTATGTCTCTGCCATTCCTCTCAAAACTGCTGGCTTTTTCCCTTTGATTTCTGCTTCTACACACATCTGGTTCTGCCCGTTCCCTGTCTAGTGAGAAGGAAAAAGAATGAGTCATCTCTACCCTTCATTACACCTTCTTGAGTCACCTTTGCTCCCACTGTCACATCACCTGAATATTCCAGGCTTTCAACAGTCTTTCGATGAGTTTTATGAGATCTGGATTCAGGGCAACCCACATTGACAGCCAGGGGTGAGGGAGAAATTTAACCCAATGGTGAATCTATCAGCTTCACATTTTCACAAACCAAAACACAGCCATCCAAAATTCACACCTATGTGAATTTTGCCATTCAGTTGCCCAAACAATGTTTGCAAAAATGTATATACAGTGGTACCTCAGGTTAAGTACTTAATTCGTTCCGGAAGTCCTTTCTTAACCTGAAATTTCTTAACTTGAAGCACCACTTTAGCTAATGGGGCCTGCTGCTGCCGCCGCACCACCAGAGCCCGAATTCTGTTCTTATCCTGAAGCAAAGTTCTTAACCTGAAGCACTATATCTGGGTTAGCGGAGTGTGTAACCTGAAGCGTATGTAACCTGAAGCGTATGTAACCCGAGGTACCACTGTACTAGAGGAAAGCATGTATAACAATGGATATCTTAGTGGAAATGACATGCATAAGTGCCTTATATTGAAGGGAAATATGTACACATTAGTCAAAACTGCATACAGTGGTACCTCAGGTTAAGTACTTAATTCGTTCCGGAGGTCCGTTCTTAACCTGAAACTGTTCTTAACCTGAAGCACCACTTTAGCTAATGGGGCCTCCTGCTGCTGCTGTGCCACTGGAGCATGATTTCTGTTCTCATCCTGAAGCAAAGTTCTTAACCCGAGGTACTATTTCTGGGTTAGCGGAGTCTGTAACCTGAACCATCTGTAACCTGAAGCGTATGTAACCCGAGGTACCACTGTACACACAAAAAAGTGTTTATCAGGATAAATTCACACTAAAATGCAGGTAGATTTCCATGAGAATTTTTTTAAAATTGCTGCAGAAATGTGGAGAACTGCATTTGAGACTGAGAAAATGAGAACCTGAGAGAAGCAAAATTTACAGCTCCTTCCATCCCCACTGACAGCTCTACTTACAGAATTCTCATTGAAAACCCATAATATCCACATATGCCTCTAACACTCCACCGTCTGGGGTTGGGGGGTGGACCTGAATAGTACATGTTAACTTTAAATACTAGTGCTAGAAAGCCCTACTCCACATTAGATAGATGCTGCTGGACGAGGGAGACTCTTGGGAGCTGGTGTGTTGCCCTCTAGAGGTTGCTGGACTCCCATTAACCCTGACTGCAGTGAAAGCTGGCCCCTTAAGGCAGATGGGGCATGGCCCCACCAACCTTGGACTTGATTCCTCCAAGTCCTCCTGCCTTCTTACTTACAACTGGCCCTGGCCGTCAGCCTCCTCCTCCTCCATCTCAGTGTGTCCCTTGGAGAACTCAGCAGAGATCAGGATGGAGACACGAATGTGTGAGCTCTGCCTGTGGTTGCCTTGGCCTTCTGTTGGCTACTGTACCAGTCCTAAAAGGGAACTGGCCACCACTGCCTAGCCTGCTTGGTCAATGGTCAGGGATGATGGGAGCTGGAATCCAACCACACATGGAAGACACCATGTTGGCTACCCCTTGGAGTAGATACTCAAGCATTTTGGACTAGATAAACCAGTGGTCTGATTTAACGTAAATTGGCTTAATGTGCTACTAAGAGTACATTCTGATAAAGGCGAAAGTCATCAAGCAATTTGGAGAGTTATTCGTGAGGTTATTTCAAACCCCAGTGCCTCTTTGTCAACGTCAAAGGCACTCTGCCAAAAGGTGCCTCCCTCTCGTTGACCAGTCATGGGCTCTTTGTTCAATTCAACATCTATCTGTTCATTCATTCATACTCATTTTCGCTTCCCTCAGAGCCAGTCACAAGACTTTCAGCTCTGGAAGTCAGAGCACAAAGCTTTGGGGGGATGCAAGAGGCTGTGGCCTGTTTCAAATGCTTTTTAAAAAAGGAAGAAGATTAACCAATGCTGAATCTGCTTTGGTAGTACTTGCTCCTGCGTTAAGTAGTCCATTTGTATGCTGTTGGCATGCCAGCAGTTCTTTACAGCAGTTCTTTCTTAATCTCCCTGCAACTCCCAGCAGCAGAACTCTGGCCAACTGTGTTTCCCCTGTGTTTCCCCTTTGTACGACAAAGGCTGTCCTCTTAGGAGCCATTTAAGGACTCCTATAAAGCCATTAAGTTGCTCTTTGTTTCATTATGAGAACATCTGAATTAACTGAGCAGCAAGGGAAATGTGGTTACATGCATACATTTCCAACAGGTGGGTTAAAAAACAAACTTGACTCTGCTGTAAGGGGCAATTCGCTGTGAGCAAAGGGTGGATAACCCTAGGCTGGGATGTCTGACTGTCAGGGTTTTCATCAGGTCACAACCCTCACCAGGTCTGCTTTGAGTCCTCCTTGAGTGCTTTTCACTGGCTGGAATGAGTCCTTGAACTAGACCAGTGGTGTCCAAACTTTTTTCAAAGAGGGCCAGATTTGATGAAGTGAAGGGCCGTGAGGGCTGGCCAAAGGGCCGACCAAAGTTGTTGATTTTTTTTGGGGGGGGGATTTGTTGTTGTTTTAGGATTTTACCCCAGGAAATAAACTGCCACGGGGCTGATTAAACTGACCGGCGGGCCACATTAGCCCCCAAAATGGACTTTGGACATGCCTGAACTAGACTAATGCCTCCTGCTTGCCTGATGTGGGTATGGGGTATCTGGATATAGATGCCTCTGAATGTTCACGTGCTTAAGAATGTAGCCAATCACACCAAGGTAAGACTTGCATTTGCTGCTCCACCCATTTTTCTCTCTGGCTGTGCCCACCACTGGCATGGGGAGCCTAGAAGGCTGAACAAAATAGGATGGCCCCGTTTTCATTGGGGAAATGTTGGAGGATATGAAATAGGGTGTCCCTATTTTCATTGGAGAAACATTGGAGGGTATGGAATAGGATGTCCCTATTTTTATTGGAGAAAGGTTGGGGTGTGTGGAACAGGATGTCCCTATTTCACTGGATAAATGTTGGAGGATATGGAACAGGATGGCCCCATTTTCACTGGGGAAATGTCGGAGGATATGAAATAGGGTGTCCCTATTTTCATTGGAGAAACATTGGAGGGTATGGAATAGGATGTCCTTATTTCATTGGAGAAATGTTGGAGGGTATGGAACAGGATGTCCTTATTTCATTGGAGAAATGTTGGAGGGTATGGAACAGGATGCCTCCATTTCACTGGAGAAATGTTGGAGGGTATGGAACACGATGTCCCCATTTCATTGGGGAAATGTTGGGAGGGTATGGAATAGGATGCCCCTATTTTCATTTCAGAAACGTTGGAAGGTATGAAAAATGTTCCCTACCCTGAGTTAAATAAAGAAGCAATGCAGATGCCAACCATGGACACTAGCATCTTGTTCTTAACCAGCTACAGAAAACATGGCCTAGAAGCAGAAGTATCTTCCTCAGCTCCTGATGGCTAAATAGTCAAGGATCACCACTAAGAACCTAGGAAGCTGCAGACCATTGGTCCCTCAACCTCAGCATTGCCTACACTGACTGGCAGCTGCTTTCCAGGGTTTCAGGAAATGGGGAAACGGGCAAGGTTTCCCAGCCCTGTCCGAAGGCTGCCATTACGGTCCTCCCATCACTAGGAGGAAAAGCACTTATTCGACTTGAGCATGTGGCACATGCCAGTAGTGATATGAGGCAGCGCATGAAACATATTTGCAGCCTCTTCTCTCCTGCAAAACCTGCCCCGATCTCCTCTGCAACCAAATGTATTTCCAATAGAGCGGCCAATTATGGTGTAATTGCCCATAAATTTAGAATGACACCGATATTAGTTCATGCACAGATCCAAGGACAACGTTTTCTCTTCATAAATGTGGGATTCAGCGGGCAGCGAAAAGCACAGAGTCAGCTGATATTGCCCTAATGGATTGATTTACGTTCCTGGAATGATAATTGTCCATTTACTTAAATAGCTGGGCACTTGTTCAGAGAGGCCTGCTCTATTAAGTGGAAAACTCTCTCTTCCAGCAAAGCATGGATTCTCAGCATGATTTGTAGCTTTTTAAGTGCCAAGTAGGTAGAAAGTATGGCTGGAATTCGTTCCCACCAGAACCACCAGCAAAGATGATCCATCATACCAGTGCCTGAGGATAGTATGCAAAAGCAGGTAGGCTTCTCTTCTCGGTGCCGGGGGGCGGGGACTGGGAAATTTATCTGAAGCACCTGGTGGCACTGGAAGATGAGTCAGCATGGAGCAGATCTTGATACAGCTGCAATGCTCTACCCATCAAAAGGTGCACAGATACAGGAAGAAATTCCTAGAGCCAGGCAGAGCCTGCCCAGGCTCCATCACTACAGCGAGTTGTGTGAGTCACAGTCTTGTGAGCTCAGGGCATAACTGTAAAAGGACCCCTGACCATTAGGTCCAGTCGCAGACGACTCTGGGGTTGTGGCGCTCATCTCGCTTTATTGGCCGAGGGAGCCTGTGTACAGCTTCCGGGTCATGTGGCCAGCAGAACCAGAGCAGCGCACGGAAACGCCGTTTACCTTTCTGCCGAAGCGGTACCTATTTATCTACTTGCACTTTGATGTGCTTTCGAACTGCTAGGTGGGCAGGAGCAGGGACTGAGCAATGGGAGCTCACCCTGTTGCGGGGATTCAAACCGCCAACCCTCTGATCGGCAAGCCCTAGGCTCTGTGGTTTAACCCACAGCGCCACCTGTACATAACTGTACTTGATGCTAATTGCATCGCTTGCTAGCATATCTTTGGCTTTTCTTTATTCAGTTACAGGTAGAGATACCCTCTTTTTTATCAGGACCCTAGTGCACAAGATGGGAAGTTTAGGCTCCTGCCCCTTATGCTACAGGTAGGTGGTTTTTTTGGGGGGGGGTAGCTCCCATAGCTGTCAATGGGAACTCTGTCTTTTTTTCTAGACTGAATTGCAGCACTCTATTGGGGCTGCTAGAAGGAAGGATTAAAAGTTCCCTCTTTCCTTTCTGTGGACCTGATAATATCAACTCCCTCCCCGCATCTGCAATTACAGAAAGATGGGATGGCACTGATGGGATTGCGAGCAAATCAAATGGCACCGTGTGAACTTAAGAACTCAAATAGCAAGTTCTGGACTCCAACAAAACATTATGCAAGTAGCCAGGGCTGTATATCAGGGGAACAGCAGTCTCCTGGCAACTCCCAGCATCCTTAACAGACTACAGTTCCCACGATTCCTTGGTGGAAGCCACGAGTATTTATAGTGGCATGATACTGCTCTAAATGTATAATGCAGATGGGGCCTTAGCAGTGCATTTATTTTGCTTTAGGTTGTTCTACTATGCTTCTCCAATGCTGCCACGTTGTTGCTGCCAGGGGCAGGCAAAAAAAATAACCAGAGCATCTGTGGTACAAAACAGGGCTTCAGCAAGAAGTTACCGGATATGCACGGATTGGAAGCAAAGCTGTGTGGCCTCCTCAAAACTTTTGCAGGCACCAACAGTATCAGAAGAAGACTCACATGCGGCCACCCCAAGAGCACCAAAAGCACAAATAATCATGTATGCAAAATGAAAATGATGACTGGAGGGACTCTATGGTAAATCACAAAGGCATTTCAGATCTGCTCTTACACTGGCTGGGTGCTGTGATCTTGGGGAGCTTGAAAACCCGGAGGGACGGGAGGAGGAGGAGGCAACAAACCGGCGCCGTTCTGTGAGGCACTGCATTTTGAGAACTTTGGGGAGCTGTACGTTTTCAGCACCTTTTTCATCTCCCCTGTGGAGGAACACAAGGAAAAGAAACAGTTAGTCATTTCTGACTCAGCCCACAACCCTACAACAGTTTTCAGATCCATGGAGGTAGACTCCTCAATTAGCCAAAATCATGTTTCACCCAGGGGGTTATTAGGTTGTTTTTGTTTTGATTATGTCTTTTGTGTTTTCACATTGTGATTATATCTTGTGAACCATCCTGAGACCTGTATAGGACAGTATAAAAATTCAATAAAATAATAGTAATAATAGTAATTATTATTATTATTATTATTATTATTATTATTATTATTATTTCACCAGCACACCTAATATGAACCATGACAATTCCTTGTTTCATGTTTTAAATTAGCGCAATTCTCATGGGTTAGAGCAGGGGTGGGTAGTTTTCAGGCTTTTGGGATCTAGTTCGCTTTTTACTAGAACCTCAAGATTTACCAACCAAAACCAAGCTCAAAAGATATACTATTAGAATAAAATAACTGGGTTCCTCTGAGCCTAGGAACTGGTTCTTGTCTGGCAATAAATCTAGATCCACCAGATTTATTGGAAACTGGTACCAATGGAGCCATCCCAGCCCTAATTTGAGCTGAAGTGTGCATTTGGCATTAAGTCATCTTAGGAGCCATATTGTGCCATTATAGGCTCTACAGTCCTTGCATCCAATATGGGGAAGAAAAGAGCAATCTCTCTCCCTCTCTCTCTGGCAGAAGCAAGGCCATCAGCAGAATTGCATCATTGGCCCTCTTATAGGAAACTAGAAATAATGTTCTCCTTGAAAGTCTCATTAGGCTTTCCCCCAAGCCTTGCATATGACAGCCAGATCCAATTCAGATTAGGGAAAACTTAATGTGTCCATCAGGGGGAAAGGGAAAGCGAAAAAAGACCAAGATAAACATTAACTGCCTGACAGGATCTCTATGGACAAATTGATCAGGCACTTAGTTTCCTGAGCTGCAGGGATGTGGAAAGGAGATTAAGGCAATAATGCTACCCAACGTCTATCACAACCAACAGGAACGTTCCCTCAAATTTCGCTGTTTTTTTCACAGGTCACAGCAGCAAAGAGGGTGTCCAGGTCGACATTTGTTTGCGAGTTCTGCTAATGTTATTCATAGATGCATGAGGAGGGCAGGAGAGAGAGAAGGAGTCCATGCTACAATTTATTATCCATCACTATTTTTTTGCTGCACTCTCTCTCTCTCTCTCTCTCTCTCTCTCTCACACACACACACACACACACACTTCTCAGTCACATCAGTTTCCCACATTATTGACCTCACCTCCAAGACATATTGTGTCAAGAATAAACATTTGTGTTCTGTACAGCACCTAGCACCTAGCTGAAAGGAATCAGGTTCCAGTTGCTGGCAATCACACACGGCGAAAGTGCTGTTGCAGTCTGGTCCTTCTTATAAGCCTCCCACAGGCACCTGGAACTAGATGGGCCTTTGGTCTCCTCCAGCAGAGCTCATATTATGCTCTTCTCATCTCACATGTAATGACTTATGGCCTTTTAGCCCCAAGCACAGGTGCATTTTAAACACTTTAATTATTGCTCAGAAATCTTCTTGGATCAATGTGTTGCCACCACCCACAAGTCGTGCTATTCCTCCTTGAATTACCACAGCATCCATCCCACTTGGGGCAGAAGAGATCCTGCCTCTCCCCTACCTCAGAGGCGGACTCACAGTGTCCTGCAATTCCACAAGAAACCTTCAGGCTTAACCTGTTATCATTGTCTTCACTGCCTCCCCATCTGTTCTTCGCAAGGTCAAGGGAAAGCCTTATCAATTCCAACCGACAGGAGAGACGCTGAATAGCAAAGGAAAACTACATGGGTTAAAGTCAGGGGTCGGCAACCTAAGGTCCATGGGCCACAACTAGTCCACGGAGGTCGTTTAACCGGCCCACGAGCAGCCCCCAAACTAAGCTGCCCACTAAGTGAGTCCCAGCATGCTGCGCTAAACCAGCGCAGCACGGAGACTCACTTCCGCGGCGCTGGAAATCATGTCTGCGCAAATGCAGATGCTGGAAATCACAGGCACGCACGCTCATGCGCATGCACATGCGCAGTCCAGCCCACAGAGAGATCTCTGCTGGAGTGAACTGGCCCAGGTGAGGTAAACCTTGCCGAGCCCTGGTTAAACTGATGAGGTTTTCCCACCACATCTCAAGTTGGACAAGAACATAGGAAGTCGCCTTATATTGAATCAGGTCCAAAGCCGGCTCAAGACATTTTGCTGCCTGATGCAAAGGGACAAGATGGTGCCACCTGTTCCACCCAAGGGCAGCAGGCTAGTTTAGCGGGTGCAGGTCAATCAGTGTGGCACAAATAGCTCTGTCCTCCGATAGAGGGGAATGCTTCGCCCCAGAATCTGCCACCAGGGGAGATTGGCTCACTCTGCCTAATGGTAGGGCCAACTCTATTCAGACCATTTGTCCGTCTCTCTCTGCACTGTCAACAATGACTAGCACTAGCTTCTAATGCAACTATTTTTTTACCCCAACTGTCAGATCCCAAAGATTAAGCTCGGGACCTTTTGCATGCAAAGCAAGGGCCCTACCACTGAGCTTAAATTAAACTGTGAAAAAGCTATTTCCAAATCTGTACAACTCTATGGGGAAGAACAGCAGCAGGAGCCGAAAAATGCACATCAGAACAAATTAGTTTACAGGTGACTAAACCTCCCCACCACCACCACACACAACCCCCCCCCCACAAAAAACCAAGAAGGTTGAAATGTAATTGAAATAGCCCCATGCCATTAAGCGATCTGAACACTGAAAAGAAACACATTTAAAACCACATTCTTGTCTTTCACACTTGCTCACCAACAGCAGAAGGCAAGCTTTTAAAACCAGACTTTAAGTGGTATGTATGAACTCTACGCTGCTAGCAATCAGAGAACTAACTTTTGGCATCTTGTTATATTTCGGTTCTCCCTGGACTGTAACATTGGGCGATGCTGCAGCCAGTGATTGTAGAGTCCAGTGGGGAGATGGGCTTGGGGCAAATTGCATGAATCATATACTTCCCCCACGTAATGTAAAATATTGATCTTGAAAATGGGCAGACTGGGGACAAGGATTCGGTTTAGCTTTCATTCCCAACCTGCTCCTTTTCTGTGTGGGGGCATCTCTGCCCACCCGCCACCACTTAGGAAGGAATCTTCAAAACAAGCAAGCTCCCACCTGCAACTGAAAACTGGTATAATCCACGAGAGGCTTCATCACTTGCAGATTCTAGGGTCCCCAACTACACATACATTTAAAACAGTACCTTACCACTTTAAACAGTCAAGACACACATACACCCTAGGAATCTTGGGAACTGTAGTTTCTTAAGGGAGCTGACAGTTTCTAGGAGACCCCTATTCCTCTTACACAACTACAATTCCCAGAGTTCCTCAGGTAAGGTTTTTTTAAAAAGGTAAAGGACCCCTGAACGGTTTACTCCAGTCAAAGGCGACTATGGGTTTGCGGTGCTCATCTCGCTTTCAGGCCGAGGGAGTCAGCGTTTGTGTGCAAGCAGCTTTCTGGGTCATGTGCCCAGCATGACTAAACAGCTTCTGGTTCAAAAGACCAGGACGGAAGCCGGAGCGCACGGAAATGCTATTTACCTTCCTGCTGCAGCGGTACCTATTGATCTACTTGTGCTGGTATGCTTTCGAACTACTAGGTTGGCAGAAGCTGGGACAGAGCAACGGGAACTCAACCTGTCGCGGGGATTAGAACTACCGACCTTCTGATCGGCAAGCCCAAGAGGCTCAGTAGTTTATTCCACAGCACCACCCACGTCCCTAGATCCCAAGGAAGACTGATTGACTGTTAAACCACTATGGCAGCTGTAGCTCTCTGAGTGGAACAGGGGTCTTCCAAACAACTCTTGGTACCCATATCAAACTACAGTACCCAGTATCCTTTGGGGGGAACCCATGACTGTTTAAAGTGGTCTGGTACTGCTTTGAATGTACAGGCAGGGCCTGAGTTGAAGATATAAGCTGGCCTTACACAGTTCAGGACCTCAATACCTCCAGGATCGCCTCTCCCCATATAAACTGACCTGGACCCTGTGCTTGTCATGTGAGGCCCTTCTCTATGTCCCCCATCCCAGGGAGGGCAGCAACAAGAGAACAGTCCTTTTCTGTGGTGGCTCCTCAGTTGTGGAATGCCCTTCCCTGATACATTCCTCTTTACCCAGGCCTATGGCTATGAAATAATCTATGGCCTGTGAAAGTGTGGGGGAGAGAACTGTTTATTATTATTATTATTATTATTATTATTATTATTAATACCCCACCCATCTGGTTGGGTTTCCACAGCCACTCTGGGTGGTTGTTTGTAGTGACTATTTTTAGTATTAGACTACTTTAGCATTAGTCAGTATGCTTTTTATCATGCTTTTATTATTATGTTTTTTATCATTGATGCCCTGTAATGTATTTTTAATGTTGTACACCGCCCTGGGATCCTTTGACAGAGGGTGGTATACAAGTGAAATAATAATAATAATAATAATAATAATAATAATAATAATAATAATGGCTTCCAGGCCAGGCAGCTGTTCATGCAACAAAAAAACCCTGTCGTAATCCATACTTTGACAGAAACCCTCCGATTCCTCTCCTGTCCCCCCTCCACAATGTCCAATTTACCCACATAGCCTCTTCCTTGCAGACCCTGCCTCATGAATAACTCAGAAGGATTTATGGGCATAGGGCACCAGGGAGAGGGTGCGGTGGAGGCCGAGCACACAGTTTGCAAGGAGAGGCGTCCTCGGCAGTCCCGCTGCCTCATTAAGCTTTTGAAAGGGGCTTCAAAGAAGAAGTCTCTGTCCTCGAGAGCCAGCTTGCCGGCTGGAGGCTCATCTGGCAACGAGGCTCCCTTAATAAAAACAATGCAGGCAAAGCTCAGAGGCACATCCGGGAGAGAGCAGAGATTTACCACCGGAGCTGGCCATAAACACACAGTTCAGGCTCAGACTAATAGTCTTATCTCTAGCTCTGGGAGCCCTCGAAAGCCAAACATCTTGGAACGGGGCAGGCATCCCCTAAGGAGGTGCGGGCAATTGCTAGGCGATGTATACAAGCTCAGTCCCTCATCCTTCCGGCTCCTGACTTTATTTATTTAAACGATTTCAATGCCACTGTTCAGCGAGGATCAAAGGAGAGAGAAACTGTGGCTCAGAGCTCCTTGTACATGCTTGGCACATGGAGTTGGCCCAGCAGACGGCACCATGGCAGGGGGCGAGGGAGGAATAGATGAAGGCAGGGACTGGTGCCCAAATGGTAAAGGTAAAAGGATCCCTGACCATTAGGTGCAGTCGTGGCCGACTCTGGGGTTGCGGCGCTCATCTCGCTTTATTGGCCGAGGGAGCCGGCGTACAGCTTCCAGGTCATGTGGCCAGCATGACTAAGCTGCTTCTGGCGAACCAGAGCAGCGCACGAAAGCGCCATTTACCTTCCCGCCGGAGTGGTACCTATTTATCTACTTGCACTTTGATGTGCTTTTGAACTGCAAGGTGGGCAGGAGCAGGGACCGAGCAACGGGAGCTCACCCCGTCATGGGGATTCAAACCGCCGACCTTCTGATCGGCAAGTCCTAGGCACTGTGATTTAACCCACAGCGCCACCTACGTCCCTGGTGCAACAAGGCTTTTTAAAGGGTTAGGAACACGGGGAGCTGCCTTCATAGCAAGTCAGAGTATTAGCCCATCTTGCTCAGTATAATAAGTGGCTCTCCAGGGTTTCAGACAGGGAATGTTCCCAGGCCTACCTGAAGATGCTCAGGGTTGAACCAGGGACCTTCAGAATGCAAGGCAGAAACTCTGCCACTGGGTTGTGGCCCTCCCCGTACATGTTGGTTCTTAGCAGACCCTGGTCCCTAACAGACCATCAGTCAGGTCTGGGTCCATGGGCCAGGACTTTTTCTAAGCTGGAACTCAGTTCCAGCACCTCTCGGGTGAGCGCCATTGCCGTTATAAGAGAACAAGGGACGTGTTCATGGGGAGTTCCAGCACCTTATTTTCTAGAAAAATAGCACTGCATGGAACATATGGAACACCCCTCTTTTGAATGCCCCCTCCCCCAGGGTGCAGCACAGTGCTAAATGTGTCATAGCAGGCATGGGGCAGTGATGGTGCTTTTCATAGATAAGGGAGGAGAGGCTTAATAATTTCCTTCCAAGCCACGGTGCCATTAAAAATCACACACAAGCAGACACTTATTAGCGTTAAAGGAAAATCTCCCATTGGCAGAAGCAACCAAGATCATTCAATGACGCATGTGTTCAAAACTGGAGCAGTGCCCTTTGAAATTAGCCACCCAAAGGTCCCAGGATGGCAGAATATGAGCATCACATTACAAAGGATGCAAGGTACTACAGGCCAAAGCACAAGGAGACCTCAGGTCTGAAATGAGAGTGGGGCACCAGAATGCAAAAGCATTAGCAATCAACTGTTCTCCAAAGAAAAGCTCCATAACTCCAGAGCTAACACGAAGCTCTGCTGCCCTCTCCTGGGATGTTAAGAGAGATGCTATACAATCCGAAGTAGAGGCTTAAACAGGAACGTCCATGCTATTGCCCACCTCTGCCAGGGAAAGCCTTATGCTCATGAGGGATTTCTCAGTGCATAGATAAAGTAGGAAATTCCCCTCTGCAAGGTGCGGTGATGGCTTTAAGGGGAGAATAGGCAAATTCAGGGAGGATGTGTTTTATCAATGGCTACGGGTCGTGGGCACCATGCCTCTGAATTGCAGTTCCTGGGGAACAGGAGTTGGAGAAGGCTTCTCAGAGACATGCAGGTGGCTGCTGTGAGAAACAGGATGGTGGTGGACCTTTGGTTTCATTCAGCAGGATTCTTCTGGGCAATCTTTTGAGGGTCACATGCGAGAGGCAAAATGATATGTGTACGTCTATCTTTGTACATTAGGCTAGTGTCTACAGTCACATACACACTATCCTACAACCAGAGAAGCAGAAGTTCACGGACACATTCCAGCTGGCAAAAACACCCAAGATGTGAAGTAGGACCCCTGAGGGATGTGGCCAGGAAGGAATTTCAAGGGCCAGATAGAAAGCCCTGGAGGGGTACATTTACCCTACCCCTGAGCTGGGCCTGAGATTCCCCACCTCCTCCCATTCTTCCATAGTGTTAATTTCTATTACACCCACTCATGGGATCGGTTCCACAGAAATTGATGTAGATTAACCTGCGGGTGGCGCTGTGGGTTAAACCACAGAGCCTAGGACTTGCTGATCAGAAGGTCAGCGGTTCAAATCCCCGTGACGGGGTGAGCTCCTGTTGCTCGGTCCCAGCTCCTGTCAACCTAGCAGTTCGAAAGCACGTCAAAGTGCAAGTAGATAAATAGGTACTGCTCTGGCAGGAAGGTAAACGGCGTTTCTGTGCGCTGCTCTGGTTTGCCAGAAGCGGCTTAGTCATGTTGGCCACATGACCCTGAAGCTGTACGCTGGCTCCCTCGGCCAATAAAGCTAGATGAGCGCCGCAACCCCAGGGGTCAGGGGTCCCTTTACCTTTAACCCATCCAAGCACAGTTACTGTGGACAGCTTTCAGGAAATGGGAGCTTTGAACTGGAGCAAGATTGACTTTGTGTTCCACCTTTCAGGACTGCATCCTTAAAAACTACATCCTTAAAAACCAGGGGCTTTTCCAAACTCAAAACCATGTTTTTAAAGTACAGCTGTTTTATAAATAACTTTCCCATATTTTCGACAGAACTACATCTCGAGGTCAGGTGGACAGATTTCAAGCGTGTCGGATCTACTATAACCCCGAGATCTATCAACCAGAACCAAGGACAGAAGGCATCCTGTTAGAATTAAGGAAGTCGGTGCCTCTGAGCACATTCTGAGCCTAGGAATTTGTTTTTCAGCTCCAGAACTGAACTGAGCTTACAGTCCTTTCACTACTGATTTTAGCTTTCTTCATTTCTACAGCCCAATTTAGGCTGGAAAAGTCATTTAGTTGTTACTATTGTTAAGGGAGTTAGAAACCATTGCCAATCTACAGCAAATCACCCTGGGATCTGCCCGTAGATTCTGATCTACTTTCTATGCAACTGTTCCCAAAGTGATAGGTGCATCATGGGAGGTGTTTTTTTCAGCTACAGTACCTTGCCCCCTGCCTTGGAAAGCCTTTTAAGAAGCTGCTTCAGAAGAGCAACTGTCAGCAACACTATGGAAGGTTTTCTAGGACCTGCTAAGCTCCCTTGTTATTTTTGCTACTACCAGGAAGTGCAAAGTTGTTATTATAATCTTGTTATATTTATAGAACTGAAAAGTTGTTTCTTTATACATTGTTATATTTGCTATTATGTTGTCATTTCATTATATTATTAAGAAATGGTTCTTGCAATGGTTGATGTTGAGATGTCTCCATGTTTTCTTTGTCATAAGCCATATTGAACATGGTTCTATTTATAAATTTATAAGCTGTTGAAAACTGGAAGTTGAGGAATGAGGAAATTAAAGATGTTATGAGAAAATGGGACCGAGACCTGTATGATTGAATTGGAGAAATGGAAAGAGCTCTGGACAAAAAACTTAAAATTTACGGCCTGCTACTTAATAAGGGAAAATTTCATGAAAATGAAATACAGCTGGTATCTAACCCCTGTTAAGTTGGCTAAAATAAATAAATCTCACAACAATAATTGTTGGAGGTGTAAAAACCAAATAGGAACTTTTTAGCACATGTGGTGGTTGTGCCCAGAGATAAAAAAAAAATCTGGGACATGACTTACGAGGAAATAAAAAAGTTATTGAAAATCACATTCTGCAAGTGTTAGAAGAGATAGAGCAATTTGGACAAGTTGCCGGTTTCAAATTAAATAAGAGTAAAACGAAAATAATGGTTAAAAATATGGACCAAGAGATAATAGAAAGAATTCAGCAACAAACAGATATGGAAGTGGTTAAGAAAGTTAAATATCTTGGGATTATATTAACTCCCAAGAGTATTGATCTTTTTCAAAATAATTATGTACCAGTTTGGAACAAGATTAGGAAGGACCTGGAAGTGTGGGGAAGAATGAAGTTGTCATTTTGGGGAAGAATTGCAACGGTAAAAATGAATGTGCTACCAAAAATGTTGTTTTTATTTCAATCATTACCAGTAATTAAAGGTGTGGCGATATTTAAAGAATGGCAAAGAGTATTATCAAGATATGTCTGGCAGGGCAAGAAGCCTAGAATAAAATTTAAGATTTTAACGGATGCAAAAGATAGAGGAGGCTTTGCCCTGCCAGACCTAAAGTTATATTTCGAGGCTGCATGTCTTTGCTGGGTGAAAGAATGGATAAAGTTGGAAAATTCAGAACTTTTGGATAGAAGGATATGATAATAGATTTGGTTGGCACGCATATTTATGGTATGAGAAAAAAAGAGTGCATAAAGGTTTTGAAAATCACATTTTCCGAGGTCCGCTGATTGAAGTATGGAATAGGTACAAAAATTTATTAGAGTTTAAAACTCCATTTTGGCTGTCGCCATTGGAGGTAATGAGTGTTAAGAAGATCAATATGACGGGGAGTTGGATTACATATGAGAATTTAATTATAAAAGAAGGAAATAAATGGAAATTGAAACCATATGATGAAGTTAAAGAATATGTTTTTGATTGGTTACATTACTTCCAAGTGAATGCGATGTTTAAAAAAGAGATGCTGGAAAGAGGTTTTCAAGATGAAAAATCTAGATTTCAAAAAGAAATTGTGAATAATGATGTTAAAATTTTATCTAAAATGTATAAATTATTACTTGAGTGGCATATTAAGGATGAAGAGGTTAAAGTTGCAATGATTCAGTGGGCCAAAGACTTTGGTTATAATATTCAATTTGATGATTGGATAAGATTGTGGAAAGAAGGAATGAAATTTACTGCATGTACTACAATAAAAGAAAATGTTATGAAAATGTTATACAGATGGTATGTTACACCAGTAAAACTTGGAAAGATGTATAAAGTTAGTAATAAATGTTGGAAATGTCAGGAGAAAGAAGGAACATGCTATCATATGTGGTGGGAATGTAAAAAAAATGAAAGATTTCTGGGAAATGATTTATAATGAATTGAAAAAAATGTTGAAATATACCTTTGTTAAGAAACCAGAAACTTTTCTGTTAGGAATACTAAGAAATGACATAAAAAAGAAGGATGAGAAGTTGTTTTTATATGCAGTAACAGCGGCAAGAATTTTGGTGGCACAAAAATGGAAACAGGAAGAAATCCCGACGAAAGAAGAATGGAGAATGAAGTTGATGGAATACGTAGAATTAGACAAGCTAACGGGGAGAATTCGGAACCGGCGAGACCAGAGATTTACCGAAGACTGGAATAATTTTACAGAGTATATTAAAAATATATGTGAAGGCCAATTAACGTTTGTAGGTTTTCAAGAAGCTCTGTGATAATAATGGAAAGAAATATTGTTTTATAATAATTGTTAAGATTAATTTGGTTAAAAAAAAAATACAGATGGAAGAAATGTGAATAATTGTGATAACATGAAAAATTTCCAGATAGACTGAAGGAAGTCTGAAAGTGGAAAGATTAGAATTGGATGTATATTTCGAATGGAATGTTTTTCCTTTATTGTTATATTTGAAAATTTTATAAATAAATTTTTTTAAAAAAGAAAAGAAAATCACATTCTGCAAAAAACCAGAAGCATTCCTTTTGGGAATCATGACAATCAATATCATATCCCTAAAGATAAAATAAGATTATTCCTTTATGCAATATCAGCAGCAAGGGTCTTGGTAGCTAAATATTGGAAAGAAAATCATCTACCCACCAAAGAATGGTTATGCAAGCTGACCGAGTACTTGGAACTCACAAAGCTAACAGATGTATTAAGACACAAATCTAATACAATAGTTAAGAAAGAATGGGATCATTTAAACAAAGACCTGATGAATCAAGGTTCAGCACCTAAGATCTGGTTGTGCCTAGAATAACACTGCAAAAGCAATAGTGTCCTGATATGAAGATGAGGAACCCATGGAAATACAGGGAAGTATCTTTACTAAGAACAATGAACTGTTGTGGTATTGGCAGAAGTCTTTATTTTTTGTTTTGTAGGTAGCTTTGTATGTAGTTCTCTGTGTTTTAATTTAAGAATCTGTTTGTAAAATATTAGTCTAACAATGAGTGATTTACTGTTATCCTATACACACACACACTTTTTTTTTCTCCTTTCCCCCCTTCTATATTGTAATTTTACTTTTCCTTATTAATTTTTTATTTTTTTATTTACTTAATCTGTTTGACAACTGTAAGTTTTGTTCTAATTGCTTGTGTATGCAACATAATTCAATAATAAAAAAGAAAGAACATGGTTCTTTTTGTATGAAAATGAAAGAAGGAAGGAAGGGTAGCCGCCTAAGCTGGTCCCACTGAACTCACTAAGTGAGCATGCACAGGTCTGCACTGTTAGTCTGGATCCAACCCTAGGTTTCTAAGAACATTGCCTGTATTTGAGTTTCTTCCTGATGCTCTGTTTTGCCCCTTGCTGCTTCTCCTACCATGAGATCTCCGGTGCTTCCCAGAGCTGATACGAGAGCTTGTCTGGCTGCCCTGGCTGCTCCAGTCTGCCGAAAAACTAGATGGCTGCGTGGGAGTGCTGTGTGCTTGTTGTAGCTCTGGAAGAGATAAAGACATTGACATGTGCAAGTCAGATCAGCCTTGATTCTCATTTCAACTAACAAAGGAGATAATTCTGGCACACTATATAGTCTTCTTTCTCGATAAGAAGTGCCACTTTCAATTTTTAAAATTGTTTTAGGCAACTGAGCCTGTAGTATTTCTCATCCAAAATTTTCTTTCAATCCTTTTGTTAGTGCATTTTGTATTGTTGCAGTGACTGGACAAGCATCTTTCACTAGGAAGATTGCATGTTAATGGATCAAAATGACTGGTTGATGATTTATCGGTGGGGGCTGATGGTTGGGAGATCTTTGTGTGTGGAAAAAAACTGCATTTTTACTGAAGACTTAAGGTGGTTTCAGAAGTGTGGGCTGTGTTTTTTAACTTATTACCAGTGCTTTTTTAGAAAGGAAGGAAGAAAGGAAGGTAGGTAGGTCCAGGTACCTTGAAGTTGCTACAGTAAGTGTCACACTTTTACCCCCCAGAAAAAAACACTGCTTATTACAAAAAAGAGGATATCTGTTTGCATAAAATTGGCACATGCCAATTTAATATGTATAGAAACAAATTTAGAAATAATAATAATAATAATAATAATAATAATAATAATAATAATAAATTATTTATATCCTCCTCCCCCCCCCCAGCTGAAGCCGGGCTCAGAGCAGCTAACAGCAGTAAAATATTACAACATTCTAAAATCATTTCATTATAAAATCAGTTCAAATCAAATTAATGGCAACCATTGGCTAGAGTTCTATGAGGATTGCCAAAGGAGGGGGTCAGGCTGTGCCCTGGCCAAAGGCCTGGTGGAACAGCTCTGTCTTGCAGTCCCTGAGGAAAGATGTCAAGTCCCGCAGGGCCCTAGTCTCTTGTGACAGAGCGTTCCACCAGATGGGAGCCACAGCCGAAAAAGCCCTGGCTCTGGTTCAGGCCAGCCTAACCTCCCTGTGGCCCGGGACCTCCAAGATGTTTTTATTTGAAGACCGTAAGGTCCTCCATGGGACATACCAGGAGAGGCAGTCCCGTAGGTACAAAATAATAACTGTCAGTCGCCTGCCCAGGAGCTACCTAATGACAGGCACTTTTGAGGCCCCTGCTATCTCTTATTACAGCTCTTTATCTCGGAAAACCTTTCTAATAGAGAAGGGATGGGGAGCCTGTGGCCCTTCCAAAGGTCTACAACTCCCATCATCCACAATGACCAATGGCGATACTGGCTGGGGCTGATGGGAATTAGAGGCCCACGACATCTGGAGGGCCAAATCTTCTCCATCTTTGGAACAGAGGATGTAGGAACAGATGGCAGTGCCGGCCCAGGACATTTTGCTGCTTGCGGCAAAAGTGAAAATGCTGCCCACCCCGGCTGCCACTGGTCCTCCACTCTAGTGCCCCCCTGATGTTGCCACTGATGACAATGACTCCTCCGCAGTGCCCTGCCCACCACCTCTGCTGCCTGAGGTGGCCCAGGGATGCCCCAGCATGCTGAAGGTAAAGGTAAAGGGACCCCTGACCATTAGGTCCAGTTGTGGTCAACTCTGGGGGTGCGGTGCTCATCTGGCCGATGGAACAGTACAGCTTCTGGGTCATGTGGCCAGCATGACTAAGCCGCTTCTGGCAAACCAGAACAGTGCACGGAAATGCCGTTTACCTTCCCGCCGGAGCGGTACCTATTTATCTACTTGCACTTTGATGTCCTTTCGAACTGCTAGGTTGCAGGGACCGAGCAACGGGAGCTCACCCTGTCATGGGGATTTGAACCGCCAACCTTCTGATCGGCAAGTCCTAGGCTCTGTAGTTTAACCCACAGCACCACCCGCGTCCCTATGCTGAAGGTAGGAGGGGAGACAAAAGGGGGCTGGAGAGGAGGCCAGTTGATGGACCAGTGATATAGGAGGAAAGGGCCTTCAGTGCACATTGAAACCTTCCAGGGAATTAGAGAGGTTTTTCCATAATTGGTTCTGGAGGCCTGATTTGAATGCAAAGGCCAAAGTTGTGGAGGACCACATGGATACCGAGCGATGGGGGTGCCCCTCAGAGCTGCCAGGCTTGTTTCCCAGCAACCCCACCCGCCTCGTCCTCAGCAGAGAAGGCCACCGTCTCTGCATCGCTCCCGGCAATTAGCAGCTTCAGCAAGCAAATTAGGTTTTCTATTAGATTCCGCGAAAGTCGCGGCATTCAATTTGTACCTGAACTTTGCAAATGATTCAATTAGGGCCTCCTGAGAACCTCAGCCTCCCTGGAGGGAGGGCAGGGAGATGCTGGCATCATGCAGGGGAGGGGCTGAGCTAAGGCTGTTCCCCCACCCCCAGGAGTCAGTATGACATTTAGAGGTGGACAAATCCCTTATCTCAAGACTCAGGACATTGGAAGCTGCCTTATTCTGACGTTTGGTCTCTCTATCCAGGGATGGGGAATCTGTGGTCCTCCAGATGTCGTTGGATTCCTACTCCCAACATCCTTGACCATTGGCCATGCTGGCTGGAGATAATGGGAGCTGGAATCCAAAACTTTGGGGGGGGGGGGCAGATTGGGAAGATCTGTTCTATGGCAATACAGTGGTACCTTGGTTTAAGAACAGCCCTGTTTACAAACAATTTGGCTTACAAACTCCGCAAAACTGGAAGTTGTGTCCCGGTTTGCGAACTTTACCTCGATCTAAGAATGGAATCCGAACGGTAGAATCTGAACTGGCGGTGGGAGGCCTCATTAGGGAAATCGTGCCTTGGTTTAAGAACGGTTTCGGTTTAAGAATGGACTTCCGGAACGGATTAAGTTTGTAAACCGAGGTACCACTGTACTCCTGATGTTCATTATTGTGGCTACCATTGCCAAATCAGGGAGTTCCCATGAGGAGCAACCCTATGCAAGTCTAGGCATGTCTGCTCAGATGGTCACATCCCATGGAATTCAGTGGATTCAGGGAGTCTGTATAGGATGGGAGCCGAAGTTCTAAGGCTGAGATGGGGAACAACAATCGGGGGGTGGGGGTGGGGGTGGGAATTGTACTCCAACAACATTGCCAGGGCGGAAGACAAGTTCTCTTTCCCCGGGCTCTACTGAGAAACATTAACAATGTGTAGAGTGGGAAGAATGTGGAGTGGGCCAATAGCAAAATTCAGAAAGGAGTCAGCATGCCAGGGGACTGGGGGGGGGGGGGGCAGCGGCTTACTTACACACCCTTTCCCCTCTCTGCAGTTCATTCATCACACATTCACAAAGCCCAGCCTTACACCTTTAGAACTATCATCATTATTGTTTGATTCATATACTGCCCTCGACCAAAAGATCCCAGGGTGGTGTACAACATTAAGAACACATTTTCAACTGATTTTTCAAGTGTGTGTGTGTTTAAAAAATGTTTTTAACTGTTTTTATGTGTTTTTTGTGGTGGTGGTATTTGGCTACTTCTGTTTATATTTTGATTGTGTATTTTGTGTTTTTATGTTGTAATTTTATCTTGTGAACCACCCTGAGACTTGCGGGTATAGGGTGGTATATTATTATTATTATTATTATTATTATTATTATTATTATTATTATTCAGTGCTTTTTTTCCTAAAAAATGTTTAGAGGTACTCTCATTCTCCTACTCATATTGAAATACTTTCCCTCAATGAGGCCAAACTTAGATTCACAGAATGTTTAGGGGTATGCATACCCCTACGTACCCCCAGAAAAAAATGCACTGATAATAATAAAAAATAATAACAATAATAATAATAATTAATAATAATAATAATAATAATAATAATAATAATAATAAGGAGCATCAATAATAAAAATATAAACATAATAAAAAGCATAATGACAGTAAGGTAAAGGTAAAGGGACCCCTGACCATTAGGTCCAGTCGTGGCCGACTCTGGGGTTGCAGCGCTCATATCGCTTTATTGGCCGAGGGAGCCGGCGTACAGCTTCCGGGTCATGTGGCCAGCATGACTAAGCTGCTTCTGGTGAACCAGAGCAGAGCACGGAAACGCCGTTTACCTTCCCGCCGGAGCGGTACCTATTTATCTACTTGCACTTTGATGTGCTTTCGAACTGCTAGGTTGGCAGGAGCTGGGACCGAGCAACGGGAGCTCACCCCGTTGTGGGGATTCGAACCGCTGACCTTCTGATTGGCAAGTCCTAGGCTCTGTGGTTTAACCCACAGTGCCACCCTACACTAACTAAACGGATTGTAACCTAAGCTTTTGTGTACCAGAATCCACTTGAGATGCATGCTGTGATCATCAGGTGACAGATATCCATCTATCTATATCTTGAATGTAAAGAGCAGGGTGTCCAAAAGGGCAGGAGATGCAAGGAGAGACAATGTTAACACTCCACAGACCCGGTAACACTTTGTGCACAGTGCAGTCAGCTCAAGTTCCATCAAAACTCTGCTCCTAATAAAGACTAGTGATCTTTAAGGTGCCACAACTCATTTTCACATTTGCTGCCACAGAGCTCCCCCTCTGGAGCGGAAATATTTATAGCTAGAGACCTACCGTTGGTTGTTATTTAAAGCCACTATCTCAGATTCAGCCCTCCTTACGTCTCTGCACCCTTCGGGTTTCCCGCTGCCACAGATGTGATGCCTTTCTCTATGTCATCCCTGCGTCTAACTCCCTAAGTAATCTTATAGTCTCCACAAGACACCCTCTCCACAGGGAAATTCGTTTCAGGCAGTAAACCTGAAATTAACATTAGCGGAACAGCTTTGCAGTAAAATCAACTGCCGAGAGAACTTGTAGATTCTTGTTCCTTGGAAGAAAAGGTTTCTGCTAGGGATGTGAGACTACGACTCCGTGGTAGACCATTACCCTTGAATGTAGAAGGTCCCCAGTTCATTCCCTGGCATCTCCAAGCAGCTCTGGGAGAGATACCTGTCTGAAATCCTAGAATGCTGCTACCAATCAGTGTCTAACCTGCCATTCTCCAGACGTCATTGGAATCCAACTTTCATTAATGCCAGCCAGCCCAGCCAATGGTTTAGGACAGCCATAGGCAACCTTGGCCCTCCAGATGTTTTGGGACCACAACTCCCATGATCCCTAGCTAACAGGACCAGTGGTCAGGGATGATGGGAATTGTAGTCCCAAAACATTTGGAGGGCTGAGGTTGCCTATGCCTGGTTTAGGAGGATGGGAGCTGTCATCCAGACCTACACTGGCTCCCAGTACATTTCCGAGCACAATTCAAAGTGTTGGTGTTGACCTTGAAAGCCCTAAACAGCCTCGGTCCAGTATACCTGAAGGAGCATCTCCACCCCCATCGTTCTGCCCGGACACTGAGGTCCAGTGCCGACGGCCTTATGGCGGTTCCCTCGCTGCGAGAAGCCAAGTTACAGGGAACCAGGCAGAGGGCCTTCTCGGTAGTGGCACCCGCCCTGTGGAACGCCCTCCCACCAGATGTCAAAGAGAACTACCAGACTTTTAGAAGACATCTGAAGGCAGCCCTGTTTAGGGAAGCTTTTAATGTTTCATTGACTATTATATTTTAATATTCTGTTGGAAGCCGCCCAGAGTGGCTGGGGAAACCCAGCCAGATGAGTGGGGTACAAATAATAAATTATTATTATTATACTATTATCCAAAAAATTGTACAGGCTCATAGGTTATCTGTCTCTGGTGTAGACAACAGCGAAGAGGATGGCTCAATGGTCAGACTTGGTATAAGGCAGCTTCCTATGTGGCCTAGGACTTCCTCCAGAAACAAGGGTCCAGTTAAGTAACCTACTGCTTCTCTTTCATCCAGAAAGAGATGGGGCTCTTGCAACTTTTAACAGCTGCATGACACAATTAATCAGGCAAAGCTGTCCTAGCAGTCAGATGCAGTGAAGGCCCTCCTTCGTGTGCCTCCTCCTCAAGAGGTCTGGAGGGTGGCAACACGAGAATGGGCCTTCTCTGCAATGGCTCCCCATCTGTGGAATGCTCTCCCCAGGGAAGTTCACCTGGTACCTTCATTATACACCTTTAGGTGCCAGGCAAAAATGTTCGTTTTTAACCAGGCCTTTGGTTGATCTGTTTGACATCCTATACCCTTTTAAAAGGGACACGGGTGGCGCTGTGGGTTAAACCACAGAGCCTAGGGCTTGCCAATCAGAAGGTCAGCGGTTCGAATCCCCACGACAGGGTGAGCTCCTGTTGCTCGGTCCCTGCTCCTGCCAACCTAGCAGTTCGAAAGAACGTCAAACTGCAAGTAGATAAATAGCTACCGCTCTGGCGGGAAGGTAAACGGCATTTCCGTGCGCTGCTCTGGTTCGCCAGAAGCGGCTTAGTCATGCTGGCCACATGACCCAGAAGCTGTATGCCTGCTCCCTTGGCCAATGAAGCAAGATGAGCGCTGCAACCCCAGAGTCGGCCACGACTGGACCTAATGGTCAGGGGTCCCTTTATCTTTACCTTTACCCTTTTAAAATGTGGCTTTTTGCGTGGGGGGGGTGTTATTTCATTGTTGGTTTTATTCTGATTATATATGTTGTGATCTTTTCTGTGAACTGCCCTGAGATCTCTGGGTATAGGGTGGTATATAAATAAAAATAAGAATAAGGATAAGGATGGAAGCTTTTAATGTTTAATATGTTATTGTATTTTAATATTCTGTTGGAAACCACCCAGAGTGGCTGGGGAAACCCAGCCAGGTGGGCAGGGTATAAATAATAAATTATTATTATTATTATTATTATTATTATTATTAAAATGGGAAGAAGCCTCATCTGCCAAACTACTAATGGTGATGCAGCTGTTCAAAGCTCATGAGTTCTGCCAGAAAAAAACGTTGCCAACCTTACTTTCCCAACTCTTTATATATTATATATATTATGATGTCATAGGCAACTCCCAGACGAGAGAGAGAGAGAGAGAGAGAGAGAGAGAGAGAGAGAGAGATGATGATGATGTCTTACCTTTCTTGCTATTTTTATCCCAGGATCCCTGAGGTATAAGATTTGGAGATAGGGAGCCCTTTGCCTTCCGTGGCCCTGGACGTGCTGCTCCCCTAGTACTGGCCAGCCAGGGGTTCGGGCTGTAGTGGGGCATGAACATCTGGTCCCCATTTTGCACTAGTTCCACGGCATGCAGGCTGGGGCTGGGAAGGTGAGGCAGTGGGGCATTGTAGAAAGTTTTCAGGTCCTTCACGGGAAGATCTACATAGAGTGCCCCATATAGGCTGCTGCTCCTACTATCAGCCACCAAAGGAACAGTTTGGATACGGAAACCTTGGCTCTGCCTGTCGAAGGATGCTGCTGTGGGGAGGGGGGGCAAGGAAAAGGCAAAAAGGAGGGGTCAGTCAAGGATGGAGCAACCTACTTAGTTCATTACCGTTTTGCATGTGTTGATTCATAAGTCCATTTTGCCCCTTTACTGCAATAATCTGATTTTTTAAAAAAAGCAATCAACAAAAAAATTGTATTTAATATGTATACTTAAATGTCCTTAAATGCATTTTTAAATGTCTCTCATAGTGTGCATTTCCAAAAGTTTATTTTATCCTTATAGTACACATTTTACCATATTGGCCTGAATATAAGCCATACCCGCAAATAAGCCACACCTTTAAAATTTGGTGGGAGGAGGAGTCAATACCTGAATATAAGCCGCTCCCTTAAAATTGGGTTACAGGTTGAAAATCGCTGTGGTTGATAGAATTGTAACTCCAAGCCAATTTAAGCCTTTGATCTTGCAAGCCTGCAAAAGTTACCGTACAATCGCTAAAATTGCAAATCGCTGTTCAGTTGAATACAATTCCTCAGGTGCTCACACCCGTAAATGACAAATGAACAGTCTCAAATCAGCAATAAAACATTTTTTTTGTTCCGTTTTACCATATGTCTGTTTCAGCAGCGATATCGTAAAAGCCGATTTTTGTAAGTTCATGAATTTATGCTGCACTTTAACTTTTCACGGTCGGAATTTGGGGAGAAAGTGAGGCTTATATTCGGGCCAATGCGGTATATGCATTTTGATAGGTACCTCAAAATTCAGAGACGTGCAAAATCCAAATAACTCTAGAATGCATGGATGGGCAGGTTCCCAGAGACAAGATTGCAGCTACCTTGGCTCCTTCTCCAGCCCTGATTCTTCCAGTATGGCTGCTGAAATAAGCTATGGTTTGGCTCAGTGTGTCATCCAAATCAGGGATCATGGTTTGTTTCACTCCAGAAAAACCATGAGCTGTAACCATGCCTTGTTCCTGGGTTTACAATACATGGTTTGTCTGGAGTGAGATCCCCAGTTCAGACAACATGCTAAGCCAAACCATGGTTAAGCGCAGCAGTAGTGCAGCAGGAAGAGGATGGGGAGGAACCAACTCCAGGAACCCTCACATTCACATGTCTGCACTAAGCTCGCATTGCATGCAAACCAGCTCACTGAATGAATGAATGAATGAAATAATACTGTCAGTGGATGAAGGTGGCAATGAGCTAAGAGTGGAGGTTTGCAAGGACCCCTTTGCTTCTTTCAACAATAATATAATTCTTTATTATGGCTGCAGATCAATAAAATTAAGTACAGAAATAAAACATACAGCTTGTTAAAACAATTGAAAACAGATGGGATACTATTATACTTTCCCCCATCTCTCAAGCCAACAGACAATTTCTCCTGATCTGTATTGAAGTCAGATTTTTTTTTTTTACAACCTTCCCAGTAGCATACGAGTGAGCATCCCTTAAGCAGATGGAGACCAAATCTTCAGATCTTCCTGGGAGAGTGCTTAATAAAAGGAGAATCATCCGCTCTCTCTACACTCTCTATACAGATTGCAGTACAGAAGAACAGGGTCAACAGGTCCTATTGCTCCAACTCCACACAAACGCAACTGTTCATAAACCCAAGGCTTGGTGAATCGTCCACTTAACAGTGCAAAAGGCAACTCGCTGAAATGAGCAATGATAAATGCTCCCCTATACTTGGGCAAAAACCATATTATAATAAACGATATTAAAACCAGATGCACAGTTCCACCCAAAATTATGCACCTTACTTGTAAGAACAATATTCTTGGGCTATCTTGCTAAATGTTCTCCAGGGTGGTCGATGTGTGAAATTCTCTAACAACTTAAGGAGCAGAAAAATTCTCAATAAATGGATCAGATTGCAAATTTCAGAGAAATTTCAGCACGCTCTAAGCAAAACTAAACCACCACCTGCTGTTCGCAAGGGACACTTACTAGATTTGTGGGATTCCTGGTTATCTTTGGGTTCAGTCCACAGGAGCTGACTGCTCAAGCTGCTGCTGGTGCTGTAGTTCTTGGAGCCTGAAGTTGACTTCCATGTGTTGGAAAGCCAGGGAGAATCGCTACAGTCTACCCTACAGTCAGAGGGGAAATAGGCACACTTTCATAGATGCGAATCTCGGTAGTGTGGCAGACAGACTCACTGACTAAACAGACAGACAGAAGACTATGAAATCAGAGAAGGACATGACATAACTCTATTAGTAGCTTGGGCATTCAAACCTGGCAGGTGTCTTCATTTGCACACACAGGACTAGTGAGCTACAGAAGTATATACCTCACCCCCCCTTTACAAGAAGACTAAACATATATAGAGACTCTTTAGAGACTCTTGAGAGTCCCATGGACTGCAAGAAGATCAAACCTATCCATTCTTAAGGAAGTCAGCCCTGAGTGCTCACTGGAAGGACAGATCGTGAAGCTGAGGCTCCAATACTTTGGCCACCTCATGAGAAGATAAGACTCCCTGGGAAAGACCCTGATGTTGGGAAAGATTGTGGGAACAAGGAGAAGGGGACGACGGAGGACGAGATGGTTGGATAGTGTTCTTGAAGCGACTAACATGACTCTGACCAAACTGCGGGAGGCAGTGGAAGACAGGAGTGCCTGGTGTGCTCTGGTCCATGGGGTCACGAAGAGTCAGACACGACTAAACAACAACAAAACATATATAAAGAACTGCAGTGATTTTGTTCTGGTTTTGCATGACAAGGACAGGACATAAATAAGTGAAATCGCTATTTAATTCTGGGTCACAGCGGTGGCGGGTGATAACTTGCCCCCCGATTGCCATCAAACATTCCACGACATTTAACTATTTTGCTAGAGCTGTCTTGCCCAGATATAAATATGCATGCATCCCTAGAGAGAGGGTGAACGGCAGCATACCTGTGTTTGATGATGGTGTCATCACTGGCGTTTCTATACAGACCTGGAGAGAGTGAGGTGCATGGCAAAATAGCATTAGGCAGGCAAACCTGTCTTCACTGACAATTCATTTCATGACTCCCTGCCACACTGCATAAAGCCTCTTCCTAGGGCCAAACTAGTAAGACCACAACTTAACTCCTGACCTGGGATCAAGTGACCTCTTGGTGTGTTTACTGTATTCAGTTGCTTGGGGGGCGGTGTTCAAGAAAGCAATGCCCCCCCCACATACAATCACATGCGATGCACATGATGTGACATTTTTTTCATGCATCCCTGCTTAGAATAGAGCAGGGTTCCCTACGCCTCCCCAGCAATCTCTGTATAACTCTTGGAAATCTTCCCAGGCCAAAACACTTCTCCCCAGGCTACATCCCTGCTTCACACCCTCCTTGAGTGTTTTTGACCACCTGGGATACATTCCTTGGACCCTGATAACACCTATTGCTTGCCAGGACGGATGATAGGAGAGGGTTGTGTTGACTGTATGTAGAAACTAGTCTATTGTACAATGGTAAAGGTAAAGGTAAAGGGACCCCTGACCATTAGGTCCAGTCGTGGCCGACTCTGGGGTTGCGGCGCTCATCTCGCTTTATTGGCCGAGGGAGCCGGCGTACAGCTTCCGGGTCATGTGGCCAGCAGAACTAAGCCACTTCTGGCGAACCAGAGCAGCGCATGGAAATGCTGCTTACCTTCCCGCTGGAGCAGTACCTATTTATCTACTTGCACTTTGACGTGCTTTCGAACTGCTAGGTTGGCAGGAGCAGGGACCAAGCAACGGGAGCTCACCCCATTGCGGGGATTCGAACCGCCAACCTTCTGATCAGCAAGTCCTAGGCTCTGTGGTTTAACCCACAGCGCCACCCACGTCCCTTTTATTGTACAATGGTAAAGGTTGCATAATAGCTACACCTACTTTAGTCTCCGGCTCTGCCTGTCACTGAAACGTGGGCCTCAGAAGGTTTCCAGGAAGTAAATGGGGCCCCCAGACTGAAAAAGGTTCCCCACCACAGGCAGAGAGTCCTGTTCAGACTGACACCCTACACTGATCCTATTTACTCACCTGGGACCCAGTGCAATGAGTCAGAACACTGCCCTTTCTATAAGCCTAAAGCCAGACTCTATCTGCTTCTCTTACCTTCACCTAGGGCATATGGACGTCTCCGGCCATACTGCCTGGCTTGCTGCTGGCAAACATAAACCGTGAACGCCATCAGCATGACCCAGAGTGCCGAGCCCACACTGGCAATGAAGACAGGTTGACGCACCACTTCCAGGATGTAGTTGGCGGAATGGAAGTCCGGGGTCTTGGCCATCTTTTCGACTGTCGGCTCTGGAACGAAGAAGAAGAAGAGTTTGGATTTGATATCCCGCTTTATCACTACCCTAAGGAGTCTCAAAGCGGCTAACATTCTCCTTTTCCTTCCTCCCCCACAACAAACACTCTGTGAGGTAAGTGGGGCTGAGAGACTTCAGAGAAGTGTGACTGGCCCAAGGTCACCCAGCAGCTGCATGTGGTGGAGCGGGGAATCGAACCCTGTTCACCAGATTATGAGTCTACCACTCTTAACCACTACACCACACTGGCTCTCAGTGGAACAAGGTGTGATGGTGAACTTAAGCCACAGAAGAATGAAGAAGGTTTGGGCTGTGTGTACGCACAGTAGATGAACCCTGGCCTCACGGACAACATCTTCAGTGGGAGGCGCAGCTACAGCTGAGTGGCAGGTCACATGCTGGAGTGATGCCAGATGGCAGCTGGAGGGGAAGAGGACCAACAGCAGGTGGAGCCAGAGCCAATGACAGGCAGAGCCAACTTATCCCAGTTTTGCTCCCCATCCTCCTCCCTACAAGGACCACACTGAGACTAAGGAGGAGGAAGCTACCGCCCTGTTAAGGATCCTTGTTTTAATGTACATTGAAATGAGAAATAAATCTATAATGTGCCAGGATTGTACTGTGAAGCATGGCTGGAAATTTCCACTGAAGCTGATAACAGGTCAATCATTAAGTGGGGCTGTATCTCTGCTGGCTCAGTCACAAGGTGTTTAGCTCAGAATTACATGAAAAGGACTGTAGTGCAGGTTTATGCATATGTTAATCTGGAGGCATTCAACTTGGGTGAGATGCTCTCTTTGTTGTTTGTATACTGCCCTATACCCATAGATCTCAGGGTGGTTCACAACATAGAATTGCAAAATAAAAACACACATTATTATTATTATTATTATTATTATTATTATCATTATTATTATTATTATTATTAAAAAAAAACAAAGACAAGCCAATAATCCCTCCTTTCACAGTCCATTTAAAAGGGCATGGAATGTCAATTGGCCAAAGGCCTGGTTACATGGAATGTTTTCACCTGGCACCTAAAGGTGTATAACAGGCATAGGCAAACTCTGGCCCTCCAGATGTTTTGGAACTACAATTCCCAACATCCCTAGCTAAAAGGACCAGTGGTCAGGGATGATGGGAACTGTAGTCTCGAAACATCTGGAGGGTTGGAGTTTGCCTATGCCTGGTGTATAATGAAGGCACCAGGTAAGCCTCCCTGGGGAGAGTGTTCCCCAAACAGGGAGCCACTGCAGAAAAGGCCTGTTCTCATGCTGCCACCCTCCGGACCTCTCATGGAGGAGGCACATGAAGAAAGGCTCAGGGTCCGAGTAGGTTCATATGGGGAGAGGTGGTATTGCAGTTGTGTGAATCTCTGAGGCTAATGGAGGCTGCAATGGAGAAGAGAAAGAGCTTTGATTTTTAGCTCAGACTGCAAGATATTTATAATCTAAGATATTATGCCTTATGCTGTGATCAGTATACGAATTATGCAACTAAGTGGATGTAACTTTTATTTGTTCTGAGTTGTTTTGAAGTTAAGTTCTGTAAGGCTGGATTTAGACGCATCAAAGAAGCGTTTCAGTTAGACACGTTGTAAATTTCATAAAGGGAAATCACGTTGACAAAAGACGGGTCTCCACAGTGCCATCTGGTGTCACAGTGTTATAACGCATATAAACCTGTTTTTCTTTACTAATGTAAGTAAAGCTTTTGAACCATATTTTTGGACTGATAGCCCTCTCTTCCATGTATTGGCATCATCCTCTTTTAAAGCCATCCTCTTTTGGTGGCCATAACTGGCACTGCTACAAGTCCCATCTACCGGAGCCAGCATAGTAAATGGTCAGGAATGATGGGAGTTGTAGTCCAACAGCATCTAGATTTCCACAGGTGTCCCCACCCTTGTACTAAGAGATCAGCTACAAAATAGCACCTCTGACCTACAGCACTGCAAACAGGATTACTGGGCACTCCAATTCCAGCTCCATTGACTGCTGCTACCTGGACGCAGTATTTTTGCCCATTAGCCAGGCCTGTCACTTCTAGGAAGTGTGTTTCTCCACCCACGGTTCTGTTACAGCCTGAGTGAGTTTCATTGCCCAGGAACCAGACCTGCAAACACAAGGTGAGAGAAGAAAAACGTCAGCCTGTCTCACACAGAGCAGCACAAGACGACAATTTCTGCAGAACAGAAGCACACATGAGAGGAACCAAATATATCCTGCACAGAGTCACACATCTAGCAAAGCAGTAAGAGATAGATGCAATGTTGGGGAAAGATGCCAAATAACAGGGGGTGGCTAAGGCTAAGTTTTTTTCCAGTCTGTGGGCTGCATTTCTGGGGGGGGGGGGGGGCACACATGCCAGTAGTGTGTGAAGCCAAATGAATTGATTGATTGATTTTATTATTGATTTATTATTATATTATTTATTATTATAAAAATTATTTATTTTTATTATTTATTTTATTATTTATTACTCATCTGTCTGGGTTGCCGCAGCCGCTTTGGGCAGCTTCCAGCAAAATATAAAAACATAACAAAACATCAAACATTAAAAACTTCCCAATACAGGGCTGCCTTCAGGTGTCTTCTAAAAGTTGTATTGTTATTTATCTCCTTGACAGCTCATGGGAGGGCATTCCACAGGGAGGCTGCCACTGCTGAGAAGGCCCTCTGCCTGATTCCCTGTAGCTTCACTTCTCGCAGTGAGGAAACCGCCAGAAGGCCCTCGGAGCTGGACCTCAGTGTTCGAGCTGAACAATGTGGGTGGAGACACTCCTTCAGGTATACTGGGCCGAGGCCATTTAGGGCTTTAAAGGTCAGCACCAACACTTTGAACTGAGACAAGAGATGAGGCAGGCTGCTGGAGAATCCAGGGAGTTGAAGTATAAACAGATCTAGCTCTGAAGAGGACTGTATACTATACAGAAACGCACAACCCCACCTTTTGTTTTTAAATGCCCAAATTAGAAAGAGGATAAATTCCAGTTCCCCTGAAATGATTTCTGACCCACAGGGGAAAAGGGACGGGTTGGTGGCACAGCCTCACAGCTCAGCCATGCCTGTGCAGAAACATTTTCTAAGCAGGGAAGCGTTTTCCCAACTGAGTCCTTTTCCATACTTTCTAACTAAAGAGTATACTGTGTGTCTGTCCCTTAGTTAGAAAGTATGGTGAGGGACTTGGTCATGGAAGAAGGGCTGGGTTTAAGAATGGGGGAAGGCGAGGATTGGAAGTCAAGCACTTTGAATTGTGCTCGGAAACTTACTGGGAGCCAGTGAAGATCCCAGTTTAGGCAAAAGTGGGCAGGGCAAGGAATGTAAAGTTTTATCTCTGTAAAGTAGACTAGTTTCTACAAACACACACATGCCCCTGCCTTGCCTCCACCCAGACAGGCAAGAAGCAAAGTTAGAATTCAAGGACACATTCTAGCCAAGTAAAGACACTTGAGGGGGGAAGCAGTACCAGTGAGGGGTGAGACCTGCTGAGAATTCTGAGGGCCAGGTCGAGATGTCAGGAGGGCCACATTTGACCCCCAGGCTTGTGATTCCCTACCCTGCCATGGAACGTAAGTCCAGAGTCAGTGCACCTGCCGTACATGTATAATATACAAGGAGCATGACAGCAGGCAAAAGAGAAAACAAGCCTTGAAATGGCAAAGTAAGAACCAGATGAGGTGTGGGTAACCTCTGGCCCTTCAGATGCTGCTGAACTTCATCTCCCACCATCCCTGTCCTTTGACCATGCTTCTTAGGGCTGATGGGAGCTGTAGTTCAGAAACACCTGGAAGGCCAAAGATTCCTCATGCCTGTAATTATTTCAGGAAACATAAAGAAACGTAACTGCATGCCACTCAAGCACATCTCTAGTTTCCCCAGTTTCCTCAAGTACAACAGCTGGATAATCCTGAAGGGTTGCAACCATAGTTTTAGTTTGATCCACCCCCATGAAATGCTCTATTTCACCAGACCTTGGTGAAATACCATAGTTGCAACCCTTAGGGGTTTTTCTGCATTTTTTTCTTCTTGTTTTTTTTCTTGGCGATGCAACCATATAGAAAATACTTCTGTTATGTACAGATATGTTTAGGGAGGGGGAGTTCACGGATCAGGGCAGGTGGAGAGAGAGGAAAAAAATAAAAATAAAAAGGGGTGGGCGAAGAAAAGAGAAAGGGGTGACATGGTAGAAAAGAAGGGACCATGCTTCTTAGGGCTGATGGGAGCTGAAGTTCAGAAACACCTGGAGGGCCAAAGATTCCTCATGCCTGTAATTATTTCAGGAAACATAAAGAAACGTAACTGCATGCCACTCAAGCACATCTCTAGTTTCCCCAGTTTCCTCAAGGACAACAGCTGGATAATCCTGAAGGGTTGCAACCATAGTTTTAGTTTGATCCACCCCCATGAAATGCTCTATTCCACCAGACCTTGGTGGAATACCACTTAATCACCCTTCCTCCAGATTCCTTCTATCCATCACCATCAACCAGATATTGTGGTACCCAAATGGCACCAATTCCATTCCTCCTTACCTGGTAACCTTTGATGATACCATTGTGCATGTCTTGTGGAGGGGGCTCCCAGCGGATGATCACAGTGCCATTCACATCTTGAAATGTGGTGATGCTGATGCTTTCAGGGGAAGCACCGGGCACTGGGAAGAAAGGAAAGGATAGGGTTGCTGAGATATTTTTTTAGGAAAAGAAGGAGCAACAATTACTGTGCAACAGGCCTCCAACCACATGCTATTATCTACTCTGCCACCTCCTGCCTCCTCCATACGACTCAACAGCTCAAAATCAGAAGTTCAGGACTGAGGGATCCCAATCCTTTGCATGCCTGGTGGATCTCAATGAATTCTCCAAGAGGGGTGGTGAAATTAGCCTTGGGCTGGCACTATCAGCAGAAGACTAGAGAGCATGGGATGGGGAAAAGTTCACATTTGAATTATGTGCTCTTAATTTCATTTCATGACAACAAGGCAGAGTTCATATGCTGTTGCTCAGTGCTGCCTGGGTTTTGCAAAGGTGCAAGAGCACAGAAGAATCCTACTGGCCTCCAAGGGCTAGGTCAAAGCTCAGCCACATGCTTTGTAGACAGAAGGTCCTGGGTGGGTTCAGTCTTCAGTTAATGGAGCCTCAGGTATCACAGCTAGAAAAGGTCCTGTGCCTGGCACCTTAGAGAACTGTGTCCAGCCAGGTGAGACAATAAGAGCGGAAACGGATCAATGGCCAAGTGAACCTGTGGCCCTCCAAATGTTAGATTCTAACTCCCATCACCCCAGATCATGCTGGCTGGGGCAGTTGGAGTCTAAAACATCCAGAGGGTGTCAGTCGTCAGAGGAGCCAAATCCTCACGACAGGTTGCCAGGAATGGATAAGACAAGGGAAAGTCCCTACCAACTGCTTTTTATTCAATATTCACAGAGAGAGGCTTGGAAATGCAGCCTTTTGGAATAATGGTGTTTCCCGAGTGAGTCTCCACCCCCTCCCTCTCTCCCTTCATGCGTCATCACTATGGGTGCCGCTAAATGCCCTCTGCCTTTGAGCTCTTTGCTCTCCTACTTTCAATGTTTGCCAGGTTCTGAAAGAGGGGGGATTGGGAATGCTTTCTAAAGACACTGTATCTGTCAGCTGTCACCCCTCTGGTGCTTCTTCTACTTCCTCTCCCATTATCTCCCAGCTTTCCCCCTCATCTTCCTCTGAGCGGTGATCTCTCTCAAACTCCTGTTGTAATTCTGAACTGTCTTCTTCTCTGGAAGGGTCAGGCTGGGGAGGCGGCCTCCACCATTCCTCCTCTGCGCAGTGCCTGACAGAGGGCCACACATGCCCAATATAACTCATTTCTTTATGTTCACATGCACCCCACTGCCTAAGGAAAGTAAACTGCTAGGCACAGATCGCACCACATCACTGCCGCTAGAGCAGGAATGAGGAACCTGTTGCCCTCTAGATGCCTTGAAGGACTGCAACTAGGTGTAGCCCTGCTCTAGATGTATCTCTGCTCAACTACAGCTTCCATTGTCCCCGGCCATTAGGATGTGGTGACTGGGACTGATGGGAGTTGGAGTCCAACAATGTATGGAGGGCCAGTGGTTCTCCACCCATGTTCCAGAATATTTAGTGTTCAAAAAGAGGAAGTGCTGAAGGGTCGTACCTTCTTCTGGGATCCAGAGGTCCCTTACGTTGCTGTCCAAGCCATAAACCTTCCCTGAATATGGTTGCACCTTGAACTCATACTTATAGCCTCTCTCAAGCCCTGGGACGATGGTACGGTGGTTGCTTTGGACGTGCCATTCAGCCCAGTGTGTGGTTACAGGCAACAGGGAGCGATAGAACACCACATAGCCATCTATGCGCTGGGAAGAGGAGACAACCTTCAAGACAATAGGTGGGAAATCTGGGTTAACCTCTGGCTCAGAGTAGGAATGGAGAAAATTTGCCAGTTTAAGCTTCTCTCCATTTCTCATTCTTCCAACCTTAAATTCACTTTCCCTGACTCTCTCGGCTTGCAATTTCTTCCTTTAAAAACATCTACACAAAACTGCACACAATGCATGCATTTAGTTATGCAGTTTTGACTAATATACACATTTTTGCAAGCATTTCCCTCCAATGTAATGTCATTTCCTTCGATATCATGTGCCTTTTCATGCACACTTTTTGGCTGGAGAATGATGTCATAGAATTTGGAGGCGTGTGTGGGTTTTGAAGGATGGCTGCCTTTCAGTTGACTTGTTGGTTCACAAAATGTGAATTAAGCAGGCTTGCTTTAAAATGCAACGTGGGTAGATTTCTCTCCCAACCCTAAATCAGAGAGAACTGTGATATCTGCAGAAACCACAGCATTGTTCGGGTCAAGCGACTCTTGGAGATATAGATGAGGTCCCTGAGGAACACAAAAGCTATGGAACAAAGTGGGAGTAGACAAAAGCCAAACGGAATCTTCACCCCAAATTAAATTAAATTAAAATTCTGCAAGCTTTTGCAATTCAACTCTGAACAGCCAGCTCAATTCAGCTCAAAATTTGGATTTTGAACAACATTCATGAACAGATTAAAACAGCAGTGTTCAATAAATCCCTGCATTTTACAGCTACTTTCTCCCTTTCATCCCCACCTCTGCTGCTGCAGGAAGTGGGAGAAAGATGTCTGCATTTTACAGGCTTCCTTTGGCTGTGTGTGCCTATTCCCTGAAAACAATTTAACTCCCACCTGTCAGCTGATAAGATAAATCTTGGGTTAAAGCCTCCTGGGAACAGGCATCCACACCTGATACAGATCCAAAACCTGTCTTGCTGAAGTCACATCAGCTGATTGAGAGGTGGGCATGATTTGGGGAAATCACCTTGTGGGCCCAATTGGAATGGCCCATGGGTTTAGAGCATGCTGCCCCCATCTGTGTGCTCTGTTACACCTTTGTTATATCTAATTCACCTTCCAGTGCAGGTGGGCTGCTGGCGTGGAGGGGACAGCAGTGACGTTTGCCAGGTAAACCTTTGCCTCCATCGGCTCCTTCAGTACATCTTTTGGCCTGTCCTGCTTGCTCTGGCCAGTGTCCAGGGGATCTAAAAGCCAAAAAAAAAACAGACTCAAAGGTGTATCCTTGGAGAACCTGGACTTTACCCAAATTGAGAGGTGATAAGATCAGTCCTTTTGGAGTCACCCCTTCCTTTGCTTTATGCTTAAGTTTGTGCTGCTTTCTTACAGGATATGGTGACCAACGCAGCTTACAATAAATGAAGGCTGGCAACATCAATCCTGCCATTGTGGGAATCGCTTGCAGGCGACCCCCAGTGCCTGGAGACAGAAAGTCCGGTTGTGCATCCATAGCAATGACCAGAGGAGGAATGACCGCTGGGAGGAGTGCAGAGAGAAGAAACTGCTTGGTGCATCTGCAGCAACACAACTGGATGCCTTCACCCAGAGCTGCCATCTACGGAGGGCCATGGGGGCCAGGGAGCCTCCAACATTTTCAAGAACCCCACCCCCAATTTTATGGCAATCCTCAACAGGACACGCCAGAATGAAGATGCTTGGCTCTGCCTTGTCCATTTGAGGATCACCAGGGCAACGGCAATGTGTTCCTTTCACAAAGGTAAGGTGGCTGGCGGTGGGAGAGTGGGCTGAGTTGGCCTGGCCGGGTTGGGGGGAGGTATTGCATATCAACTTCATGCACAAGCGAAGGACCAACCCAATGTTGGTCACAACTCAGTGCCTATGCCTTCATCTGTCCCCACTGCAACAAGACATGTCTCTCCAGCCACAGCAGGCGCTGCAACCTTCCAACAGTTTGACTTCACCCTCAAAGGTACACTCCTCCATAATCTCCCAAGGCAGAGGGATGCCAGCAACAGCAATTATCAAAATACATCATTGTGGCTTTCCTAGTTGTTGTTAAAAAAGGTAAAGGGACCCCTGGCCATTAGGTCCAGTCGTGACCGACTCTGGGGTTGCGGCACTCATCTCGCTTTATTGGCCGAGGGATCCGGCATACAGCTTCCGGGTCATGTGGCCAGCATGACCAAGCCGCCTCTGGCAAACCAGAGCAGCACACGGAAACGCCATTTACCTTCCCGCCTATTACCTTCCGGTACCTATTTATCTGCTTGCACTTAGACGTGCTTTCAAACTGCTAGGTTGGCAGGAGCAGGGACTGAGCAACGGGAGCTCACCCTGTCATGGGGATTCGAACTGCCGACCTTCTGATCAATAAGTCCTAGGCTCTGTGGTTTAACCCACAGCGCCACCTGCGTCCCTTGCGCCACCTGCTTTAGGCTACAGCAAAAAGGTGAGGAACCTTTTTCAGACATATGGACATCTTCCAACAGTGGGCAACCTGTTGAAGATCTCATGCCAGTGGTGTGTAGAGCCAAAGGTAAGAAGTGTGGCCAGAGGCAAAAAGCCAATGGTACCAAAAGCGAAGACAGCAAAGCATTTGTCCCAGAGCCTCACACCCAAGTAACCATTACATGGTGTGTGTTTTTTGGCATTTGGTTAATTTCCCAACTTGTTTTTTATGCACATTGAAGCAAATTGTGACATCCTCTCTCAGCTTGGAGCTGCAAAAGAAATGTGATTTGGCAAAAAACATAAATGTTCTTGTTAACTGATTTTGTCACATGCTTAACATCGACTGTTTCCCCCCCCCCCTCAATTCTTCTGTGCGTTTCACAGAAAAGGAGTAGAAAAACATTTGTTAAATTTAAAAAAGAAAACACCTCTCACTTTTTCTCTTCTTTCCGGAGGTGGGCATGCGCTCCTATTTTGTTTTCATGTGCTGTTCTTTTTTCACAGCTGCATAATGTTATGACTTGGGGGGTGGGGGACGAGGCTGTATGCTGAGACCCTTCGAATGCCTGGCTGTTCCTCCCCTTCTAATTCTTGGAATAGCCAGGCTAGCTTCCTGGTGAGGTCATTCTTCCTTCAGGCAAACCAGAGCCATTGTCCTAGCTGGCCAGGTCAAGCCCTCGAGGAGCAAGCCTGGTCACAGGGGGAGTGGCTTGGGAAGTGGGTGTGGCCTGGACAGGGTCCCAAGGGCCAAATATTTATATTGATAAGAGCCGCTTACCCTGCACAGTTAAAGATGCTTTGGCAGAGATGGTTCCCACCTGGTTGCGAGCAGTACAGACATATTTCCCAGCGTCGTTCATCGTCAAGTGCTGAATCTGAAGGACGTTTTCTCTGTTTACTTCATACCTGTGGGGAGCAGTGGTATGGAACCCACAGTCAGTGACCGAGGCTTTGTTTGCAAATGCATGTTCATCCCTAAACACAGATGCAGTGTCCGGAATAGGGCCTGCATGTGTGAAAGAGTCATCACAAGTCCGCTCACCCCTTTTAGGTGTGGTGGCATTGCAGGACGGCAGAGGCTCTTCCAAGGCCCCAACGAGGGGGTAGCATCATCACAGCCCCATATGGATAGGGGGCACTGGCATAAGCCCTTGCCTCCTATCAGAGATCGGATCCTAGCCTGCATCCCAGATTGGCAAATGGGGATGCAGGCTAGGACACGGGCTGGACCGTGGGGAGGAGTCAACAGGGTGGGAAGGCTGTTAGAATTCCTGCTCCGTGATTGCAGTCATGGGATTGTTGTCTTTCACATGACGGTGTATGTTTTGACTCCACAAAGTGGGAAGTGACGGAAACAGGATGTTTGTGTTACTGTATTCCGTGAAGTGGGACTATTGTCCTTTGTTCATTCTCTTTGCTGTCTGATGCTAGAGAGGGAGGGAGCCATGTTGCAGTGCTCTGTGTGCATTTATATGTCAATAAAGTAGATTAGCCAAAATGCTGAGTTGCTGAGTTCTGTTACACAAGCTGCGAAGACTCTGCAGATCCCTAAGTATGCCGATGTCTGTTGGCATCGGTCACTGTGATGTTCGGGCTGAAGAAAGCTTTTGAAGCTCCCGAACAATCAACCAGGAGGGAGAGAACATGCCAGTCGGGCTTGTGTCTCTGCAAGGGTCCTACCCGAGTGTAGGATGAGCTCCTGACAAAGGCTTCCCTCGGGTCCATTCCCTGGCAATTTAAACAGCCCTCACCTGGGGCCCTATCTGCTTTCCCCTTGTCAGGTTTCCCACCCACCCTCCCTTGGTTCAAGCTGATGTTTAAGGACTTTGCTGTGGCTACGGCGGTTGCCGTTTTATGGGACCAGGTAGGAATTTGTCCACCGGGCCAATTGGCTCCAACCCGGTGGTTTTGCCTACTTCATAGCAATCATCACAACTTGGTTGGGCATTGGGGCAATCTTGGATGGAGGGGAGGCTGTAGTCTCCGCCTGCCCCTCCAAATGCTGGGGTATCCCACTAAAGGGATCCAGGGGGAGTGGCCATGTCTGTGTGCCCGGGGGGGCCAGGGCCGAAGGCACTCCCCCAGACGGCAGTCTCTGCAGGGGTCACCCTATTTTATGTAAGTCTTAGGACACCCCTACCCACCCAGATTAACCTATGTATCACTTCCAGTGGGCAGGACAGAAGCATTTTGATTGCCCCATGCCCAAGCCAAACCTCTTTCATCTCTATTCAATAAAGTTATGGCCTGTTGCGATCCGAACCAGTCCATGTTGTCCCTTATTTGTCTGAGGGTTGGGGGCAGAGGAGCACAATGCCTGGAACCCACAGTAGCAAATGCCAAGGACTCTGTTCTGATGTCATGCTACTCTTAGCACCGTAAGTTCCAGGGGAGGCCATTCACACATCCAGCTCAAGGCAAGCTCTGTATCGCTCTGATGGTAATGTTAAGTGATGAGATAAAACATTGGAGGAGCCTTGCAAATTGGCCCTGGATAGCTCAGTTGGCTAGAGAGTGGTGCTGATAACACCAAGGTTGCAGGTTCGATCCCTGTATGGGACAGATGCATATTCCTGCATTGCAGGGGGTTGGACGAGATGAACCCTTCCAATTCTGTGAGAAGCTACTATTCTATGATGATAATGATGATTCTTTTTTAAAAGACCAACTTGCAATAAAAAAACTAATAGCCTGCGAAGAGGCGAGTAGTCAGCATAGCCGTACACAGAAGAAAGAAAGACTGATCTGTCCAACGCTAACTGACCCAGAAGCTGGACCCAGCAATGAGTTTGGCTTCTCCTATTTCCACAGTTTACCATTGCCACCCGGACTGATAGCAGTAGGTGAGGAAATCAAGGAGAGGCAATCTTCAATGGATATGAGCCATAACAGTTCTAGGATCATCATGCCTCCCAATACGAATCGCTAGTGGGAGAAGACTATGGTCTTCATATCCTGCTTATATCCTTTCTAGGGACAGGTGGTTGGCTGCTGAGGGAATCACAGAGGCAGAATGCCTTTGAATGCCAGTTACTGGGGAGAGAACTATGGTGTTCATCTTCTGCTTGCAAGCTTCCCATGGGCATCTTGTTGGCCACTATGGAGAACAGGGTGCTAGATGGGCCTTTGGTCTGATCCTGCAGCCAGGCTCTTCTTAAGTTCTGCCTTTGTTCCTCTGAGCTGTCTGGCAATAGCTAGGTAACTTAAAAGCAAAACCTGAGGAATAAATCTGCAGTGTGAGCAGCATCAACCATTTATAAACACCAACTTTGAGACCTATTCTGACATTTGAATGGCATATATTAATCTGCAAGTGTAATTTAAGATGGATGTTTATTGTATTGCTAATGCAGGGGCCAAACTTTTCTGTTGTTGTTTTCCCCCCTGTCTCTTTTCTCTTCTTCTGTCTTTAATAAATTCACAATTAAAAAATCAATTAAAAACGCACACAATTTGAGCTTCCTTTCACAAGCTGCAATGCCATGGCCAAGCAGAGAGTGACAGCCAGAGAAATCCTCTGAATCTAACAGGTATCCTCACCTTCCGGAGGGAAGCTCTCCCGTTTCCTTGTGCCACTGAATGGCGGGCGTTGGGTCTCCATGGACTCCACACATGAACAGGACGGTGCTACCAAGCTTGGCCACGACATCATTAGGCCTCCGAGTGAATACTGGCTTTTCTTGGATAGGAGAAGCAGACAATCTAATCAAACCGAATAGTCCCTTAGGGTTATGGAAGCTCTCACTAGCAGAGTGGGTTTTATGGGGTCGGAGCCCACCAACATCTACTCAGAGTAGACTCCTTGAAAGTAATGGGTCTAAATTGGCCATGTCTCTTAATTTCAAGGGGTCTACTCTGAGTAGGTGGCGCTGTGGGTTAAACCACAGAGCCTAGGACTTGCCAATCAGAAGGTCAGCGGTTCGAATTCCCGCGACAGGGTGAGCTCTTGTTGCTCGGTCCCTGCTCCTGCCAACCTAGCAGTTCGAAAGCACGTCAAAGTGCAAGTAGATACATAGGTACCACTCTGGCGTGAAGGTAAAGGGCATTTCCGTGCGCTGCTCTGGTTGCCAGAAGCGGCTTAGTCATGCTGGCCACATGACCCAGAAGCTGTATGCCTGCTCCCTTGGCCAATAAAGCGAGATGAGAGCAGCAACCCCAGAGTCATTCACGACTGGACCTAATGGTCAGGGGTCCCTTTACCTTTTACTCTGAGTAGGACGAGCACTGGATACAGCACACGGAGTCCAGCCACCCAAAGACATAGCTGCTTTTCAGCAAGATGACCCACTTCTCTGTCCATCCATGCTTTCATATTAATGCTCTTTCCCACACTTCCTAGTGATGGAACCAGTAAAAAGGAACTCAAAGGAGCATAGGAAGCTCCTTTATACCAATTCAAACCATTGGTCCATCTAGGTCAGTATTGTCTGCCGGTGGACACTGACTTTCCAGAGTTTCAGACATGGGACATACCCAGTCCTACCTGGTGTCAGGCTTCAGGGAATCGCCTTCCTCTCCCTTTTGGCAGCAGATAACCAGAAGAAAGGAAGGGAGTATTCTTACCCATTAGAAACTATAATAAACACAGCGAGAGAACAAAGAATCCCTGTCCTAGGAATGGCGGTGCTCCCAATTAAGGGTATCACCCACTTCCTCCCTAGTCACCCACGTCACTACTGTGTCTTGTACCCTAAGCTCGTAACCTCTGTAATTTCTGTGCTGCCACCTTATTAGCTTTTCTTGACTTGGGCTGAGCGGATGAACTCTTTCCAGAGACAGTGAATCTGTTAAAACTCTCTCTCCCAGTGCATCTTCTCCTAGCTGTTCCCCATCCAGTATTTCCCAGCTTTTGCCTTCTGAACTATGTCCCTCTGCAAACCACTGTTCCAAATCTATACTGTCCTCCTGCTCCTGGGAAGATTCAGGATCCTGATCAGGAGCAGGGGGAGGGGGAGGGGGAAGCTCCCACCATTCCTCCTCAGTGCAGCCCTCCTCAGTGCCGTCCCTGACACCTGGGGACTGAACCTGGGACCTTCTGCTTGCAAGACAGGTGTTCTGCCACCGAATTATGGTTTTTCATATTCAGTTCATATTCTGGATCTGAATACGCTAAATGATCCAGCTGCTTATAATGATGCCACATCCCCAAAGAAAGTGTTGTTCATCATCTCAATAATAATAATAATAATAATAATAATAATTTATTATTTATACCCCGCCCATCTGGCTGGGTTTCCCCAGCCACTCTGGGTGGCTTCCAACAAAATATTAAAATACAATAGTCTGTCAAACATTAAAAGCTTCCCTAAACAGGACTGCCTTCAGATGTCTTCAGAATCACTTCCCCTTTCAAAAAATTGACTTTCTAATATGTTTCCCATTGGCTAAGTAAATACCTTGGTCCTGCCAGCTTCAGTACGATGCACAAATTCAATACCTGATGGTGGTGGAAATGATGGGAAACAGATACCATGATAATTCAACAGTTATGGTTGAGCAATGCTCTCGTTCTCTCCAAAAGCACTTCTGTGCAGTTAGGTGAAGCTCATGTCTATATATTTTGCCAATCAGCCCCAATGTGGCACTTATCTGTGGTGTAGAGATTCTCACAAGCTGATGGAACACCCGCCAAGGGCATAGCTCAACTTGGTGGGGAAAGTTGGGAGGAGCAATCCCTGTTCCCTTCCTTACCCAAAATGGAGACCAAGGCAGCTCTGCTTGCTCGCTCTCCTACTTGATTGGTGGCCATGCAGACATATGCTCCCGCGTCGCTCTTCAAAGCATGCGCTACCAAAAGCTTTGTGTTGGTCACCTGTCGAAATGGGGTGAGGTAGGGGAGAAAGAATATGTTGGAGCTCCATTAGTATTTCCTTGTCCCTTTTGATGTGTGGCATAATGGTTAGGGTGTTGGACCTGGGAGACCAGAGTTCAAATCAGCCTTGAAGCTCAGTCGCCTTGAAGCAGTCACCAACTCTTAGCCTAATAATAATAATAATAATAATAATAATAATAATTTATTATTTATACCCTGCCCATCTGGCTGGGCTTCCCCGGCCACTCTGGGCGGCCTCCAAAAAAATATTAAAATACTATAATACATCAAACATTAAAAGCTTCCCGAAACAGGGCTGCCTTCAGATGTCTTCTAAAAGCCTGGTAGTTGTTGTTCTCTTTGACATCTGGTGGGAGGGTGTTCCACAGGGAAGGCGCCACTACCGAGAAGGCCCTCTGCCTGGTTCCCTGTAACTTGGCTTCTCGCAGTGAGGGAACCGCCAGAAGGCCCTCGGTGCTGGACCTCAGTGTCCGGGTAGAACGATGGGGGTGGAGACGCTCCTTCAGATATACTGGACCAAGGCCATTTAGGGCTTTAAAGGTCTAATCTTCCTCACAGAGTTGTTGTGAGGATGAAATGGGGAGGAGGAGAATTGTGTACCCCACCTTGAGTTCCTTGGAAGAAGGTGATATATAAATGTATTAATAAAAATATATAAAAAATATTGTCATATTGTCTGGGAGTCTGTGAAGTGCCTTTTCTCCAGGTAAAACAAGGACAGCTGGCTTAGCAAGATGGCTCAGCAACTTCTCTACACATTCTGCAAAGCATAAATACACACACACACACACAATATGACATCACAACATCACACAATACATAATTGTGCAAAATAACTTCAACATAGCAATGACAACACAATGCACAGTACAATTCCCAAGCCCACTAAGTACATCCACTTAGAGGCTTTATTTTCAGAGAAAATATAGCTAAGTTCCTCACTGTAGCCATCAAAAATGGGAAACTGGGATACAACTGTTAAAGAGAAGATGAATTCCAAGCCAAAGTTGTCTGTAGTTTAAACTTAGTTTTGATAATGGGGTTGTTGTTGTTGTTTTGTTAAAAATAAAAGGCAGAATCTGTGTGTATGTATATTGCCCTTTTATCCTCTCTACTGTGGTTGTTGCAGCTACATTCCCATCTTAAAGCACATGTCTTCCACCCCCAAATCATGGGAACAATAGTTCTCAGAGCTACAATTCCTGGCACCCTTAACAAACTATAGTTCCCAGGATTCTTTGGGGGGATGGCCACATGCTTTAAAAGATGTGGTGCAATTGTGACTTTGATAACTATACGCTGTATCTGATATGGGCTGCATTTATTGATTGATGATTGATATCATTTATATCCCACCCCCTTCTCCAAAGAGTTCAAGGTGGCACAAATGGTTCTTCCCCTTCTCATTTAACCCCCACAACAACGCTGTGAGGTCAGCTAGGCTGAGAGATAGTGTCTGGACCAAGGTCACCCAGTGAGCTTCATGGCTGAGTGAATATTTGAACCTTGATCTCCCAGGTCCCACTCTAGCCACTACACCACAGAGGCTCTTTAAAAAACCACAAAAAGCATTGCTACTAGATGTATTGTTTTTGATGACCTCATAATGACCATTTTCCTCATTTATGGGGACGCCGTTCTTTTTCCACGAAACGGTTGGCTCAGGGTGTCCTCTAGGGGGCAAGCATTCCAGCACCAATTGTTCTCCAGTTGTCACCACCAAGTTGCTGGGATGAAGCCGAAACTCTTCTTGCAGAGCTACAAGAAAACACAAATATATCCTAAATAAAATTCCCGTATGGGGTAAGCAACAGTTCCCAGTATTCTTTGGGGGAAACAATTTGCTTTAACTGCACATATGTCAAGGTGGCCTACAATTTTGCAACTGAATTTGTCAGTATGTGTTTGAATCCCACCTGAAAAGAACAACCGTCTAGAACAGTGGAGTCCAAACTTTTTTCAAAGAGGGCCAGATCTGATGAAGTGAAGGGCCATGAGGGCTGACCAAAGGGCCAACCAAAGTTGCTAACCTTTTTTTTAGGATTGAAGTTTTTGAGCTTTTCTAATGATTTTACCCCAAAGTTGTTGAGCCTTTTTTTAGGATTGAAGTCGTTGAGGTATGTTTTTGGATTTTACCCCAGGAAATAAACTGCCACAGGGCATAGCTGTCAACTTTTCCCTTTTTTAAAGGGAAATTCCCTTATTCCGAATAGGATTCCTCGCAAGAAAATGGAAAGGTTGACAGCTATGCCACAGGGGCTGGATTAAACTGACCAGTGGTCCGGATTAGGATTAGGATTAAGTCCCTGAAATGGACTTTGGACATGTCTGGTCTAGAAACACCCTAAATTAGCCACATCAGTAGAGGGTAGCCCCGCACTGGACTACCGATCACGTAATAAGAAAAAATAGAAGTCTAAGGTGCAAAAAGTTGTTCATTGTACATTAGGTAGTAAAGGGGGATAAGTGTAAGAATCCTTCTTTTGCCCTCTGGTGCTGACTGTGTTTATGCAAAGGAGCAGGACATGCAGTGTGGTTTTTAATTACTCAGTCATTTCCAGAGGTTGCATTTCGTAAACAGAATCAAGCACGGATTCAGCTGCCTTTCTGTTCCACCTGACAAAAATAATCTGTTCAATTTGGAGGCTAAACTTCCATGTTCTAACACCAAGGAAGGATGACGCAGTTAAAAGGATCGCTCCTTAAGCAGTTTAATTCCTTACAAATTAAGGGCAAGAGCCAATAATAGATAAACATGCTAAAAACAACAACTTCAATAAGGAAACTATCAATTGAACAAATTTCCAACCACAAAGTCATTGGATGTTGTGAGGGGTAGGGATACTTAAAACAGGAAAAGCTGAACCAGCAGAATCAATCATAAACCATACTAAACTTAAAAGTGAGTTTATTTGGTGCAGCCACTCTGTTGTAACGGCAATAAAGCACATCCCATTAATTTCAATTAGTGTGTTGAGCACATGTTTAACTCTCTCCCATCAACGTCAATGGTGCTTACTTCACTTGCGCTCGATGATTGTACCCTAAGATTTTTACCACTCTTCAAAGGCTTTGAATTGCCTTTCACATGTTTACTGCATCAAGAGAGCGCTGCAGTATAAATTCCTTAATTCTGGTTTGTATTTTACCATTACTTTGTGGATTCTAAAACACACACACACACACATCCAGTTAATGTGTTTTTAATCGTTTTCAGTGATGGAGTGTAGCTACATAAACAGAGGAGATGGAGCTTAAATAGGCGCCCAAGTCAATGATGATGATGATGATGATAATGATGATATAGATGTAAGGAATTCAATTAACATTGCCATCCTGGGCGTGCCATTGTCAGAGAAGCCATACCGAGTAGGGTTGCCATAACTTGAAGAGCAAAAAAGAGGACAGCCTGAGCCGCTGTCAGCACACGTGCATCTTTCTCCAGCTTGGGCCAAACCCGAGCAAAAAAAAAACCCAATAAATGAATAAATAACACCGCCCCACCCCTCCAAAACCTGACATTTCCTTTAAAATGTAAAAATCCCCCCGGATGGGCATGTTGGCCTCCCAAAAGAGAACATGTCCTGGATTTCCCAGACGTATGGCAACCCAAATGCTCAGCTCAGTGGGGCTTCTTCCCAGGAACATGTGCATTGAATTGCAGCATCAATTGCCTGCAAGTGTGTAGTGTGGAGCTAGTGTGTGTTCAACCTTGGTACGAGGCCAAGCAGCTGAGAAAACTCTGCAACACGCGCACGCACACACACACACACACACACACACACACACACTATTCCACAACAGTTGCTAGCCCAGAAAAGACATACTACAGTAGTGGCTCGCAAGACGAAATTAATTCGTTCCGCGAATTTTGTCGTCTTGCGATTTTTTTCGTCTTGCGAAGCACGGTGTCGGGAAAGTTTTGGAAAAGCTTCAAAAATCACCAAAGTCTTTAAAAACCTCAAAAAAGGCTACCACACCGCGTTCTATGAGTTGCGTCTCGAAGTCAAGTCGCAACTGTATTAACGGTGTTAAGAAAAAGGAAACAAACTTGCAAGACGTTTCCGTCTTGCGAAGCAAGCCCATAGGGAAAATCGTCTTGCGAAGCAGCTCAAAAAACAAAAAACCCCTTCGTCTAGCGAGTTTTTTTGTCTTGCAAGGCATTCGTCTTGCGAGGTACCACTGTAGCTCACATGCTCAGGTGCACGAAAGGCAGGAGTGGGGAATTTTTTATCCTTTGGATGTTGCTGAACTACATCAATGCACCCTAGCAAGCATGCTTCCTCGCCCTCACTTTTTGCAAAGAAAGAAAGAAAGAAAGAAAGAAAGAAAGAGAGAGAGAGAGAGAGAGAGAAAGAAAGAAAGAAAGAAAGAAAGAAAGAAAGAAAGAAAGAAGATGCTGTGCTAGATGAGCCTTTAGAGGCTTCTCAAAATTATCATTTTTCCAAGTGTCAGTCTGCTGGACTGTACAAGTAGCTATTCAATGTCATCTGTTGTCCCACTTCACTCAAAGCACCATCAGCTGCTGCTCTTTTGAACAATACAAAAGACCACCAAGGCCACCAAAAAGAGGCCTGTTGTCCAAAAGCCCCCCAACTTCAACACTTCAGGTTGCATCTGATGCTGATGCTACTCAGAGCAGACTCATAGAAATGAATGAACCTAAGTGAATCAGGTCCATTAACTTCAGGGTGCCTTCTCTGAGTAGGAAACTTGCATTGCATATGCCTCCATTTCCCAAAGAGACCAGCCACAAAGGTGGACGTAGGGCAGCGCCACCAGTTCTGCCACACTGGGTACTGAGCCTTGGGGGCGCCGCAGGGTGCTGCAACTATGACGTCATGAATTGAACAGAACAGAAGGGGAGAGAAAGGGTTGCTGAATTTTAGGCTCGCACAGGGCGCCGCTGAACTTTGAAAGACCAAAGTCCACCCTTGCAAGGTAGATACCTTCAAGAAACCCACAAGCAGAACATGAAGGGAGTAGCAGTTCTCATTTCTTAGTACAGAAAGTATTGATCTGATGTGTAGAGATCTTTCCTATTCTACTTGGTTCAAGAGGGTTCTGGAAAGTTTTCTTTCCATATGAAAGAAACAGGCAGAAGGTTCTTGTTTGGGTTATTTCTTCTGAGAAGCTGAGTAAAGCTGGTTTAAACTGGTTCTCTTATCTTACTGTCAAGGCCATGCTGACTATAATAATAAGGCCAGAAGGAGCCTGGGCTCTCAGCTTACTCTTTCTGTCTCTTTGTTCTGGTGTGCTGTTCTGTACGCTATAGTGTTAAGGTTTAGTCTTATTATAAGTCATTGCAAGTTTTATTGTAAGTGCTGCAACTGTGCCAATCCTGAATGTACTGTCATACCTTGGTTCTCGCATGCCTTGGTACTCGGACGTTTTGGCTCCTGAATGCTGCAAACCAGAAGTGAGTGTTCCTGTTTGCGAACGTTTTTCATCTGATGCGACTTCCGTGGCTTCCGATTGAGTGCAGGAAGCTCCTGCAGGCAATCAGAAGCCGTGCCTTGGTTTTCAAACTGTTTCAGGAGTCGAATGGCCACCCGGAACAGATTACGTTCGACAACCAAGGTATGACTGTATTGGATTTGTGACCATTGTGCTCATTTGCCTTCAGTAAAGCTCTGCTGGATGAAGTACAATTGCCTCCGGTCTATTTTTTGGAAACTCTGCATCGTGTTTAAGTTTTTTCCTCCTTCGGACCAGCAAAGCTCAGTTGGCCAACAGGGAGAAGTCCTTGCCTGCTGTTACTGCCCATCAACCGGTACTATTCACAGATACAATGCCACTGAACCTGGAGTTTCCATTTAGCCATCAACGCTAATAGCCATTGATGGGCTTATCCTCCATATATTTGTCCAATCTCCTTTTGAAACCATCTAAGCTAGCAACCATCACCCCATCCTGTGGCAACAAAATGAGAACTAGCATGGCTATTTATGGGAAGCCGTCTTCCTGCAGTTCCTTCTGCTTCAAATATAACAATTGCCTTGACAACCCGAACTGGGAACACAATCAGAAGGGAGAAACCCACAGAGAGAGAGAGAGGCAGCCTTTTCCCCTTGCCTTCCAGTCTTCTGCCTGCTTCCTGCATTCATCCCTCCTGAAGGATGTGACTCCTTTGTAATATAATCAAAAGTCCAGGAGATGAGTCAACTTCTTACAAGCAGCAACCTGCAGAGACCGTACCTTAGGATGTTATTGCTAGATATTTTTAGACGGTTAAACAAAATAATCCTTAATTGTTTCCAAAAGTCTCCCGCCCCACGTTTCCCAGTGCAGACCAAGAGAAAAGATTAAGCTGTATTGCAGCGACTGCGCTGTAACAAAGAAATAGGTCAATTCTACTGCCGAAGAAGGATGGTAGAGGACTATGGATGGTGGAGAATTTGGTTGATCTCCATTTAAATGGGAACCAACCTAGCTGACACTTCCCAATGCAATCTGCTAACCAAAAAGCAGCCATTCTTGAAAATTCGCACTTTCCTGAATTTTGCATTGAAATTCTCCAAACAAATAATGCCCCCCAAAAAGGATGTCTATTGGGGAAAGTGTGTTCAAAAATGAGCATATTAATGAAGATAAGACATAAAATGAATTCATATCAGGAAATAATCAGAAACTATGGGGAAATTGTGCACGAGAATGTGCATATTATGCGAAAATTGCTCTAAAATGCTACTTAAAAATAAAATCACAAACTGATGCAGAAATGTAGAGACCTGAACTTGCAACTGGGAAAAATGAGAAATTGAGAGAAGCCAAAATTAACAGATGTGCCCATACAGGAGGGGGTTATATTTGCTGTAGAAATGAGAAAAGTGTCTCAACATCTGGGAGGGAGACAAATTTATTTATTTTTTTTAAATGATATTTATTGAAAATTTTTAGAATTACAAAAGAGAACAAAGCAGAAAAAGAGAAAGAAAAAACAAAGAAAAAACAAACCACATCAAACAATACAAATTCAAAAAACAAAAATACACCACAAACACTCAAAAACAAATCCATCATTCTCAAATCCTCAACTGTCATTACCTTCTTTCTTTGACCTCCTCCTCCTCCCTTTTTTTGTATCCTAGTTGTTAATTGTCACAGCAAATCCTTTCCATATTTCATAATATTCTGTCATTACATTACCTTAATCTATTTTAATCTTATTTTACTATAAAAAACCTTAAAGCTTAAAACTTAAATCTTATTTTTACCAACTTCTCATAACCATAATATTCTTACATAATTCTTTACCATTTTTGCTAAAGCCAAGTAATTTCATTCCAACATTTTTCTAACATTCATCAATTTTATAAAACAATCCTAGTAGTAAAAAAAAAGAAATAAAAACAATCCAATCTTCATCCAGCGTCCCTTCCTCCTGGTCCCGGGTTTTGTCAGTCCTTATTATCCCATCACTCTAGCGCATTAACCTGGTAACCTTGTATGCGAGGCCCTTAAGTCTCTTCCATGTCCCTTCCGCAGCTCTTCTTCAAATTTATAACTGTATTTTCCTTTGTCTCCTGCTCCTTTCACTCGTGGGAACTCCAGCTTAACAATGTTTTTGACCCTTCTCGACAAATCAGCCCCTTTTCCATAGTCCACACTAAACTCCATGTGGTATTTAAGAACATGTTTCAAAATCCCTCCAAAATTAAGAGCCCCAACAACCCCAAACATCTCACGGCCCATTGCCAGACTTGAAAGGTCCAAACATCCCTGCATAGGGGGTCTATCCAACCCCCCATTTCCAAACCAAACCAAATTTTATCTTTCCAAATCTGGCTTTTTCCAAGTTCATTTGTCAAGTCCAAAAGCTCATGTTCCTGCTGGGCCACAGCTCCCTTCATCTCTGGCGCCCAAGATTCAGTAACATCCTCTTCCCTCATCTGTTCTGTCAGGGCACACTCCTGATTTAATTCCTGGGTGGGCTCCATATAATTTCCCACTGCCTGTTCAAAATTTCTGATCACGTCAGTCATCAAATCCATCTTCTCATGTAGCTGTTCCAGTAGGGCATTTGTTTTACAGAAAGCACGCAACAGAGCTTCTGAATACATTGTCCTGCAAGGTCAGAAGTCTATTCCCACGATTGTAATCTGTAACAGCTGCAAGCTCCCCGGAGTTGGTTACAGTTTCACAGACTCCCTCTAGGGGGAAAACTTCTATTTGTTCTTTCTTTTAAAGACAAGTCTAACAACAAAGTTTCCTTTTTCAGATATTTTGTCAATATTTGTTCCTTTAAAATGTGAAGGGGAACAATGGAATCAATGTTTCTCTTCTTATAGCTATCTGTCAAAAACGTTTGTCTCTGGTCAATGAGCTTCAAAAAACGTCAGTCCTGACACCCCGCTCCAGGATCAGGACGGTGGAAAGTTACTTTACTTTACACTCACTTCTGCAGGTTTAAACAGTCCGAAAAAATCCACCCTCTTCTCCTGCTTCCAAAGGGGGGGTTCAACAATTTTAAATGGTGAAAGTTAATCTTTTACAAGCGATTTTCTGAGCTCTAGTTTGCCATGTCTTTGCTTTAATCTATCTACAAAGAAACGGAAGGCTGACTTCCTGTTTAGACCTTCCCGTTTCAGTGCCGAATTGAGGTAAACTTTTAAGTCCAATTTTCCTTTCTGTTCGCAAGTCCTTATTTAAAGTCCAATTGTCCGAAATTTAAGTACTCACGGGTGATTATTTTAGAAGCCAAATTGTCCCAGGAAAAAGGCAGCACTCTCCGGCAACGGCTGTGCGGCTTCGCTCCACAGAAGAAGCAGTTGACTCTCAGCACCGCGCCACTTCCCCCTCTTCGCTCCGGAGCCCATTAGTGGGTTCTTTTGCAGGTTGGGGGGGCGCTAAAGGTGCCCGCCGAGTCCCATGGTCACAGGCTTTATCCGCCTGTGATTTTTGAAAGGGTCCCCGCTTCGCCGTAGCGGAAAAGACCCGTTTCGCGTGGAGCTAGTCCCTCCAGATCAGAGGGAGCCCGCCATTGCCGATGGTGCCACCCCGGAAGTGGGAGGGAGACAAATTTAGCTGCCCCTGACCATATGGGAATGTAAATATAACTTCCTAGTGCATAAGTCAATACACAAATATTTTACAGGGAGTTTTGATCCACAACTGCTATTTTAGCTAGTAAACTCAGAAGAAGTATGATCTAGACTCTGTTAACATTATAAGTGGAACCTATTACAAAACATCCCAGTGTGGAGTGTTTCTTGTTTAGGGATTCAGTCAACTAGCCATGCTAGCTTCCAAGATATTCCACCCCATTCCTCCTCCATCCAAGTTTTCCATTATTCCCTTTCAACAGTTAGTCAACATTCCATGGCCATCGACTGTCTTCAGTCCCCAGTGGGACGTTTATGGTGGTTCCCGAGCACCACCTTTTAGGTTTTGCCCCCTAAAGATTTTGTGTAACAATACCTCTTGTGCTGGAGGTGTTGGGAGAACTGAGATCACGGTTAGTGAATGATGGCTTCCCACTTTGCTGCATATGTATGAGCAAGCTGAGGATTTTAATTGGCTTTTGTGATCATAGGGTATGGGAAAAGAAGATAGTACTTTCTTAAAGTCAATCAGTCTGGAACAAAAGCTTGTGTCTGCAATGCTGGTCTTTTCAATCACAAGAATTTCTTTTTTTATTCTGTATATTTAACAAACAAACAGAGGAAACTGCCTTGTACAAACCACTGGGCTATGGGACCTCCCTCTACAAAAATAAGACTATATATCCAGCCAGCCCACTATTGTCTACTGTGACTGCCAGCATCTTTCCAGTGACTCAGACAGGGAAAGGTCCTCCCATTACCTGTTACCTGACCCTTGTAACTGGAGATGTCAGGAACTGAACCTGGGACATTAAGAGATGCTCTGTCACTGAGCCAGGTTTTTTTTCTAAGCTACAATCATGATATTAATCAATTCAAAATGTTTCAGTCAGCTAAAATGTTGTCCCCTTTTAAAATAAATGTGTTGGCTCATTAAATGGTATGAAACACACAGATTTGCTATTTGAAATGGTCCAGTGAGGAGCATTTTACCTCCTCACTCTGCACGATGGGCTGATCTGACACAAAGCAAAAACACCAAAACAACACCAGCCTCCTACTGACTTTGTTTCAGAGACCCACACAGAGGCCGTTGGGGGGCAGAGAGCAGAGGAAAAACTGCGACCATGTCTGGAATTGGCTTGCCCGAGCGCATGTTTCGCATCGCTCCATGGCAATGCAAGACCCAATGCACATCCGAGGAGGGGAACTATTTGCTTGCACGTGCTCGAACAGCGAGTCCATGTGGCGCACTTAATTTAGTGTTGCTAACAGAAGCATCTCCCAAACCATCTTCGCCTGCATGAATATTTATAGCTGCCAAACACCACTGTGAACCTTCACACTGGGCCACGAGAGCCGGATGGAGCCTGATTGTTAATGAAGTGTTAATTGGAGGGTCTCTCAGCCTGAATATTAAAAAGGGTTTTTAATTGTGCCAATAATTAGCACTGTGAAATCCTGCAAGAGAGACGTTGTGGGCTTAAAGGTGCGGAAGATGGTGTGGTCCGGGGCACGCCTGAGATGGGGCATTTGATATCTCTGTACTACCCCTGGGGATGCAGAACATTGAATATAGGAGGAATGAGAGTAGCTAGAAAGTCAAAAGTATTTATAAAAACAAAACACACACACGGCAGAACTTTTCTTAATTGTTGCTCTCAGTATACATATATTTAATTGTATTTATTTATGGATGAATGGCATTAATACTCTCTGCTTCCTGAATACGAGAGGCAAAATGTCGTCCCCTGATCCCCAATCCTAGTTCAGCACACTAAACTAATTGGATGGGATCAACAGCATTGAATTCACTGGGCAACATTGAACCAGCCCTTTTCTCTCAGTTTTCTCATCTGTAAAATGGGAGCAGTTGAGGCTTTGGCTCACGACTGCTGTGAGAGGAAAATGTGAGGCAAGGAGCACTGAAAGTGATATTAGCATGAGTTTAACAACGTGGACATTCACTGCTAGCTGTTTGGCAATAATTTAGTGGCTGATCTCCGATCACAACAATAAAGATTGGTTGGTTGGTAGGTAGGTATCAAAGAACTAATTCAAACAAACAGTCCTCCAGGGACTGTGGATCATTTCATTTTGTAGGTGGGAGGTGTATATTTGAAAGTTCTCCCATGTTAAAAGCTCCCTGCATGTGAAAATCGAGTACAGGAGGGACAGTTTGTCCTGAGGACTTTTCTCTTACATGGTAGCTTTCCATGCACAGGTAAAGGTTTGCTTGTAAGAATGTAAGAACACAACAATAACTTGTTAGATCTGGCCAGTGGCACACCTAGCTGAGCAACCTATACTCACAGTGGCCAACAAGATGTCTCTTTTAAGTTGCTCACCATCATTGCCTCCTGTGGGAGCCAATCTCAAGTTTAACTAGGTACTGTGTGAAGTTCTTTCTTTTGTCTGCCCTGTTTCTTAAGGTAAAGGTAAAGGTAAAGGTAAAGGGACCCCTGACCATTAGGTCCACTCGTGGCCTAATGCGGTGCTCATCTCACTTTATTGGCCAAGGGAGCCGGCGTACTGCTTCCGGGTCATGTGGCCAGCATGACTAAGCCGCTTCTGGTGAACCAGAGCAGTGCACAGAAACGCTGTTTACCTTCCCGCTGGAGTGGTACCTATTTATCTACTTGCACTTTGACGTGCTTTCGAATTGCTAGGTTGGCAGGAGCAGGGACTGAGCAATGGGAGCTCAGCCCATTGCGGGGATTCGAACTGCCGACCTTCTGATCAGCAAGTCCTAGGCTCTGTGGTTTAACCCACAGCGCCACCCGCGTCCCCGTTTCTTAAGGTAAAAGCATTTAAACAGTCTTTACAAATAATGCACACCTGCAGTCAGTGGCATAGTCTAGGGGAAAAGTTCATAGGCCCAAAGAAACAAGATCTCACCGTCGGTAGGTGGGATTGGATTTAGTTCACATTTAAAGGTAAATCTACCTGCCTTGTGCTTTCCAAAACAATATACAAAACGAAGACAGGCTTCAAAATGTGCACTTCTCCAAATTTTGCAGTGCCGTTTTCCAGCCAAGTAACACAAACAAAAATGCATCTACTGAGATAAAGCACGCGTAGAAATGCATACTATTAGTGTAAATAACATGCAAGAATGAATTACGTTGTGGGAAGCTGCCTTGGGGGGGGGGGAGTGCCTATTTGGCAAAGTTAGATACAAAAATGTGCATACAAGGAGAAATTTGCACTCAAATCTGAAGAAATTTTCAGGAGGACTTTATTCTACCACCACCCATCAAACAATGTGGAGAATTGTACTTAATATTGGACAAATGAGAAAATCAAGAGAAATGACAATGGACAGATTTGGCAGCCCCTCAAAGGTGGATTGATACGGGGGGGGGGCGGGAACGCTATAAATAAGCCATAAATTAAATTGCTTTAACCAAAGGGGAGGGAACTCTGTGTAAAATTGCATAGAAAAGTTTTCTGCTCTACAGCGCCATCTAGTATTGCATGTTTATAACGTATTTAAAATGAAGTTTTTGACTAATGTAGGTGAGTCCCTAGTTCCACCCAGATAGAAGTGGCTTCCCCGGTACGGAACTCTCTAAGCAGATCCCAATGCCTTACCTTCCACATAAAGAGACGCATTCTTGCTAATGGCTGCCCCCAGGTGGTTTCTGGCCACGCAGTTGTATACCCCCTCGTCCGATTTCCCCTTCCTCTGGCTGAGGCGTAAGAAGAAGAGGGAGCCACCCGGCAGGAGGGTGCGTTGGGAGGGACCATCGTCTTTGTTTGTCTTCACATACTCGCCATTGCGATACCACTCAATGGTGGGTGTCGGGTTCCCGGCCGCACGGCAGTTCAAGGTTGCAGCCTGGTCCCAGCGTACCACAAGGTCAGAGGGGTGATCGATGATATATGGTACAACCTCCTCTGAACGAGACTTTGAACCTGGGAGAATAAGAAACAGAGAGAGAGGGACAGAAAAAAAATAAACTTCATTCTCCCCCATCAAACACTTTTTTGTCTTTCCATTCCTTTGCTGGACTACTTGCCACCTACAGTAACACAGCACTGGGCTGACTCAAACGTTCCAAACAAACCAGTAGCAAAGTAACCTATGTCATATTTTTGCACCTTGCATCATGCCAGTGCTCTGCAGAATCTATATTGTTGGTCATAGACTGGAATACTTGGTTTCAAGTCCCTGCTAAGCCACAAAATGTACGAATGTTGGGTGAGTCACTGTGTGCCTAGCCTACAGGGGTATTCGGATGATAACAGCAGGGGTATTGCGAACACAGCCTCATTGGAGAACCGGATATCCTTGTCAATCTTTACACATAATATTTGTGTAAGGTTGTCGTCATGCTGTAGTTCACACCGCCACCAGCAGGTGCTGCTGCAAATGACAGTATGATGAGAGGTCAGTGCCCCTACTGGCCACTTTCCTCCTCCACTGGTGGGTGTGGAAGTGGACTAACAAAGGAAAGAAAGCCTTTCTCCCTTCCCCACCCCTACACCAGCTGCTACTGCTGCTTCGGCAAGCAAGGAAAAAGTCTGCATTTTCAGGCCAGCCAGATCACTGCACCAGCTATGGCAGAAGGATGAATGAGCCTGATCCCTGTGGCAGCTGCAGGCTGGTGCACAGGTTAGGCAATGGGCCCAATGGCATTGTGCGATGACAGCAAGACCAGTTTGGGGTTCAGCAAATCCCAGACTGCCTCAGAATGTTCCACTTCGGGGGCTTCAGCCTGGGCTCGGCTGTTGAAGGACTTGCCACCTTGCTTCCTGCTCACCCAAAGGAGGATGGCATGCCCTGCTGGTGGGTCAGAGGGAGACCAGTAGAACAGCACTTCCATTTAATCCAATCCCTACCCCACCCTCCCCATAAGGGAGTTTGAATTGCTCTGCCTCTCTCTTAGAATCAGCTCTCCATCCAAAAATATCAAAATGACAATGATGCATTGCGAAGGTTGCCGAGAACATGAATGTGCCTTGGACATTTTAATGCTCTAAATAACATCACTGTCAGAATCAACAACATCAATTGGTCCTCTTAGATGGCAAACCTATACATACTACTCCTGGGATTAATCCCATTAGACTGGGTAGACAAGTACAGTATAGCACGCTTGGTCTCCTTATCTCAGTGCCTGTTAGTAACCGCCGTCCGTTTTCTAGCCTCTCTGTTTAATGTGAGGCACAATTTCCCCAGCCTTTCAAACTTCTAAAATTTAACGAGAGATGGAGAAAGCCCCAGCCCTTGATTTAAGCTTTCTGTAGAATGGCACTCTGCTGCTCCACAGCCTCTGAGAAGCAAACTCATTGTTATTGCGGCAATACATAGTAATCCCCTCAGAGCTTCCTGTGCAGAATTTCCTGACATTGTCCCCTCGCAAGCAGCAGAAAGTCAAGGACCTTCAGCCACAAAGAATGGACTGGTGGGCCTCTAGGCTCCCTTTGAGACACAATAACCCTTCTCCTCCCCCTATTTCCCAGTCAAAAACTCTGCTTTCTGCAACCTGTCTCATGCAAATCTCCAAGTCCAGCAGATAGATAGATAATTTATTACGGTCGGAGACCAGCTTATAAAGCACACTTGGGAGACTTGACCGGGTGCCATCATCTCCCAGAAGTCCTCCAAGTCCAGTACTTTCTAGAAGTAGGTGTGTTGCACAAGACCCACCCTCTGCCACTATTATCATGCAACCTCTATTCTCCTCACAGAGCCACAATTCCCAGACTTCCCTGGGAAGAGAGGTTGACTATTAAACCACTCCAGGAATTGTAGCTCTGTGAGGGCAATGGGGGTCTCCTAACCAGTGGCATTGTGTGAATTCTCAACTCCCGGGGGAGGTGCATGCACGCTGGGGGGGCAGAGGCACGGAGGGTGAAGAAGCCGGGCACAGCACCCCAGCCCTCACCACCGACACCACCGGAGTTTTTTTTTATTTTTTATTAACTGTTTTATTAAGTTTGCTTAGTAACATAACATTATTATATATATTCTATAAAACAAAGAATACAAAACAAAATTCATTCATACTACAATGCATAACTACATAACATTAATATATATGGTTTCTGAAAAAAGGCTTACATAACAAAATCAATTCAAAATACCATCCGGTTTACCTTTCTTTTTTCCCCCTCTCCCTCCCCACTCCAACCCCCCCCCCCCCCCGGTCAGGCCTTCCTTCTTCATATCTTTATCCATGAACACAGTCTGTTCATTTGAGCTTGTATGTTAGGGTTGGCTTCCCCTCTTTCTATCCAGCTCCTGTAAAATGCCCATTTATTTGGCATTTATTTTCCCATCTATCCTCTGCCATTTTCTGTGCGAATATTTCTGATTGTACATATTCAAAAACATAAACATTCCATTTTTCCATATTCCATTTTCCATATTCCATATTCTGACACCACCAGAGTGACTCTGCCCTGCACCGCTCCACTTGCCTGCCCATGCCGGGAGGGGGAATCTGGCCAAACAATGTGGCACTTGGCAGGCCCGACCAGGCGCCCCCAAGCCGGCACCCCAGGACAGCGCTGCCCGCTGCTCCTCTCAATGAGCCTTGGTTCCTCCAACACCAGAAGAGGAGCACCTCACAGAGGGGCTTCATACCCCCTCAAAAATCGATGCCCAGGTCCATGGCTCACCCCGCTCTTAACAACACTCAGTGCCCTTAGCAAACTACAATTCCCAAGATTCTTTTATAATAATAATAATAATTTATTAGTTATACCCCGCCCATCTGGCTGGGCTTCCCCAGCCACTCTGGGCGGCTTCCAAAAGAATATTAAAATACTATAATACATCAAACATTAAAAGCTTCCCGAAACAGGGCTGCCTTCAGATGTCTTCTGAAAGCCTGGTAGTTGTTGTTCTCTTTGACATCTGGTGGGAGGGTGTTCCACAGGGAAGGCGCCACTACCGAGAAGGCCCTCTGCCTGGTTCCCTGTAACTTGGCTTCTCGCAGTGAGGGAACCGCCAGAAGGCCCTCGGTGCTGGACCTCAGTGTCCGGGTAAAACGATGGGGGTGGAGACGCTCCTTCAGATATACTGGACCAAGGCCGTTTACGGCTTTAAAGGTCAGCACCAACACTTTGAATTGTGCTCGGAAACGTACTGGGAGCCAATGTAGGTCTTTCAAGACCGGTGTTATGTGGTCTCTGCGGCCGCTCCCAGTCACCAGTCTAGCTGCCGCGTTCTGGATTAGTTGTAGTTTCCGGGTCACCTTCAAAGGTAGCCCCACGTAGAGCGCATTGCAGTAATCCAAGGTTCCTTTTGAGGAACCAATCACTGCTTAAAGTGCTATGATACTGCCTTAAATGTATAGTGCAGATGAAGACCCAGAAAAATACTTTAATTCCCCCTCTCCCCCCGGTATTTTGTTGCTGGACTTGGCTGTTTGAAGTAAAGGGACTTTTCCCAAGTTCAAGCCACCCAGAAAGGTCATTTTTCCTTTCTTTGTATCCCTGCAAAAACTTTTTCCCCCCTGGTGCTACCACTGAAGCTTCCTGATTCCCCATCTTTCCCACATTCACCGAGCATGACGACAGGCCGGTGTGTAACATTTCAGGAATTTCCTGCTTTTCAATATTTGTTTCTAAAGAAACATCTAAGCATTCCACCCCACCACTTTTTCATCTTAGCCCATTCAGATTCTGTATTACCATCCTAACAAGCAGCAGGAAATGAGAGAACTGGGCAACAGGATTTGGGCTAGGTGGAGGAAAAGAGAGGGATGGGAAGTATTCATCACTTGGTACAGTGGCTGCAGGTTTTGACCCCCGGAGTGAATCAACACAGCTGGGGGTGGGGCCTTTCTTCAAAAGGGGATGTGCATTAGCAACAACTTTGTAAAAGTGGCAGTGTTGCTCCCTTTTAGAGTTCTAGAACCAAAGCCCCCGTCATCACACTGCAAAGCTTTTCAAAATAAGAAAGAAAGCATTTCATCATTTCCATGAAATAAACACAAAGAAGGGAGCAGGCAGCATCTAAAATAAACAGCTCTCCCATTATTGCTGATCATCTGAGCAAATTAATGTGAATTAGTAAGAAAAGCAATGGTTGTTTTTGACCTACGCAGTTCAGGACCCCTATATCGAAAGGGCTGCCATTCTGCATATGAACCTGCCCAGACCCTGAGATCATCATCTGAGGCCCTGCTGTGCAAGCCTCCTTCGAGGAAGGCCTGGAGGGTGCAAACGAGAGAATGGGCCTTTTCTGTAATAGCACCCTGTCTACAGGATGCTCTGCCCAAGAAGATTGGCCTGCCACAAACATTGGAATTGTTTTGAAGCCAGAGACGTCTTTGTTTTCCCAGGCATTTGGGCAGTGCCAACAACTGAATGTTTGTTTTGGTGTTCATTTGAAGCTGGATGGGGTGGTTCTCATGGAGATGGACCATTTTATGACACTGAAATCTATTAGGGATGAGGAAATCTGTCCAGTTCCTTGTTTTTCTAGTCCTAAGTTTGGTTCTCCACATTCCCACATAACTTTGCAATTTATTTTTTTAAGTCCTCATGAAAAATCATCAGCATTTGAATGCTAATGCATTCATTTATTGCATAGAATTTTGCCTAATACTGTATACAAATGATGACCATTTCACATGGGAGTTTCATTCCTGGACACCATGTGCATCAGTAAGTACGTATTTGTGTGCCCCGCCCTGTTACGCTCCATTCTGCCCCATTCCACCCTCTTTCAAGTCCAAAAGTACCCGAATATCAGCAATCATGCATCATTTGGACACACCTAAAATAGTCGCTGCCTGTACACAATCTGGCAAAGCAGATTTCCCTAATATAATTAATTTTTCTGGAGAAGTGTGAATTTCAAAGGATGTGTGTGTCAACATCCCATGCCCTTTTGAAATGTGTTTTTTTTGGGGGGGGGGGTTGTTGGGTTGTTTTTATTTTGATCGTGTATTTTGTGGTTGTATACAGTGGTACCTCGGGTTACAAACACTTCTAGTTACAGACTCTGCTAATCCGGAAGTAGTACCTTGGGTTAAGTACTTTACCTCAGGATGAGAACAGAAATTGCACAGTGGCAGCAGGAGGCCCCATTAGCTAAAGTGGTACCTCAGGTTAAGAACGGTTTCAGGTTAAGAACGAACCTCTGGAACGAATTAAGTTCATAACCAGAGGTACCACTGTATTTTGATTTTATTTTGGGAACCGCCCGAGACGTGCGGGTATAGGGCAGTAAATAAATTCAACAATTAATAATAATAAATAAATAAATTTTCTCCCGTCACTGATTCTATGTTTTCAACATGCTTATGTGATTCTCACTATTGCGTTTTTACTTGGCAAATTGCTTTGGGAATTTTTGTAATGGAAAGCAATATATCAATTTTATAAACCTTACCTTACCTAACACCTTGAATTGCTACAGTTCACTTGTCCATCTAAGGTCAGAAACGAAAACCACCCAGGTGACTACAAGTGGTATTTGCTATCATGGTTTTTTAGTCTGCAAATGTTACATCAATAAGTGTGCTGTTTTACGCATTGTTCCGACATTTCTTTCCATTGAAATGCATGGAAGTTAATTACATAATTATTGGCGTAATTATATTAGTTTCGGCCACAGCACGTAGTAAAATAGCAGAAGATGAACTGTAGCAGAAGAGAAACAGTGCCAATTGCAATGGGTTCAGGACAGAATGGAAATCACTGCCTCCTTACATTCTTAATAATAAACAATAAAATTTTATTTATATCCTGCCCTCCCCAGCCGAGGCCGGGCTCAGAGCGGCTAACAACAATAAAAGTAACACAGCATTTTAAAATCAATTCATTCTAAAATCAAATTCTCCAAACATCCCAGAACGCCAAACAAAGCAAATCCAAATCAAAAGATCACGTGTTCTTAGATCCCACTGTGTACCAATGGCAAATTAAATATTTTGTTTGGAGCTCCAGATGTGTTGTAACTACTTGCACAACAGTAGTGCAGTAATATTAAGCATATCATGGGACAGAATTCTGAAGGCAAAGTTAGGAAGACAAGTGGTTTTTATCACAGCACCGGGGGGATAACCTAGCAACCCAAATTTCCTAAATGAAGCCAATAGTGCTCAAGGGAAAGTTAGGATTCAGTGGGCTCACTTTATATTTGCCTTACCTACAGTACAATTTTAAGCGAATTTATTCAAAATTTGGAAGGAAGCTCCAGTATGTCCAGTGTGGCTTATTTCTGACTTACAAGTTAAGCCTTGTTTAGGGAAGTTTTTAATGATTGTGTTTTAATGCATTTTTAACCTGTTGAAAGCTGCCCAGAGTGGCTGGGGAAACCCATACAGATGGGCGGGGTAGAAATTTATTATTATTATTATTATTATTATTATTATTATTATTATTATTAGTGTTAGCACCACAGGCTAGCAGTAAGGCCATTGAACACAGTGAAACGTGCACATTTAACTAGGACAAACCCCACTGAACACTTGCAGAGGGACTGACTTCTGACTCAAGGAAATATGCCAGAGTTTTCACTGTAAGTGAACATAGCTAAGATCTGGCAGTACATTCCATTCCAGGCTTTAAAAAATGCAGAGATTTCTTTTTAATCAATCAGTTTGACGATAGGTTTTTGTTTTTGTTTTGCAAAACGACAGGAAACAAGAGGAACACGACCCAAGATCCAGATGACATTTGCAAAACATCTTACGTTATGGCGGGGTGCCAACGTGAAAAAAATGTCGGGAGGGGGACCCAGGTAAGCCCCGCCTTGCATAATCCATCACATGATGTGGTGCATGCACACCATTTGAATGGCAATGCGCTTCAACTTGGGGGGCAGCCCCCTCAAATATTTTATTGGGAGGCTGAATCGTGTTGCTGGGAAATTTGTGGTTCTTTCTCCTATAAATTCAGGGGGTTGTTGCAGCAGTGAAGAGCGTTGGGGAAGCAAGCCCCCCTCCCTTTCAGGCTAGTCTTACAGCCTTCTTGCTTCAATAGACTTTACTCCCACATAAGTGTGTGCAAGACCACAGCCTTCATCATAGTTTTCCAAGTATGCTCAGAAAGTTAATCAAAGATTCTCTCCTTTCCATTGGGCTGGGAGAGGGTGGTGGAGATCTGCCCTCAGATTCTAAACCCCTTTGACTGCATAAGTAAAAGCTTCCCCTAGTCCGGACGGATCCTGATCACTTACCTTGCATCAGCAGAAACGCTGCCCAAACTATGAGCTTCTGTAGCGCAGGGCTCACCGCTCCTGCCATGCTTGTCTAGTTGCAGAAACTTCTTCTTGATGGAACTGGGTAGCCAGGGAGACTGGCTGGACCCTGCACTCACTTGCCTCCTTTTCTGCCGGTCAGTTCCACTGGGAGCTTTTGTTGTCTCTCTGCTCCAAGACGCACAAGCATAGGGATGCTGACACAAACAAGTTTGTCAGCTCCAAACGTTTCATCAAGGCACTTCCTCCCCTCTTGGTATCAGTGCGTATTTTCCCGGACTGTTCACAGGATACCGGAAGGGGTGGGTGTGAATTTCAGGTCCTCCTCTCCTCCAGCTTCTTGTCAAAACTACAGCTGCTGGAAGACCCCACACCAGAAAAAGGACTGTGTGCACCAACTTTCCTGTCCTCCCCCCCCCCCCCGTAGGACCTGGAATCTGCTGGCTCCTAAGTCAAGGAATTGCTCTCTGTCTTTAAAAAGTTCCCCTCCCCTCCCCTCCCCGCCTCTTTTCCTTCAATTATATCTACTTCAGCCTTCCTTGTGCATAGACAATGCTCTGAAAATATGAAGTTTTTCCCAGAATGGGAGTGAAGCCAATGGGTTTTATTTAGCTATCCAACAAGCAATGCAATTTGTAAGTGAATAATAATTTTTAAAAAATCTAAGAAAGGGTTGGCCAAACTATGAAGGCATACATTTCAAAAACTGGCAGAGGGGGGGAAACAACCCCCCCACACACATTATTGCTTTACAGTAAAAAAAGGATCCAAAGGATTCCACAAAATACGAAAACCACTTCCAAAAATGCAAATGATGTTTGAAAGCTTTGTTTCGAATATTCCGCTTTCTTGTTTTTAAGCAGATTCTTAAATTCCAACTACGCTTGATCAAATTTTCCATGGATTCCTCTGATGGATTCTTGTGAGAATCCCTAATTGTCTTAGCAAGAACTTTTTTAGGTGTTTTTCTTTTTATCTAAAGTTCTTTTGTGGGTTAATTCTGCAAACCATGGGTTTTCTCAATGCCTGTTGATGGTGCTGTTTGGGCTATTTTGGATGCAGGTGGTGCTGTGGTCTAAACCACTGAGCCTCTTGGGCTTGCTGATCAGAAGGTCGGTGATTCGAATCCCTGCAACGGGGTGAGCTTCTGTTGCTCTGTCCCAGCTCCTGCCAACCTAGCAGTTTGAAAGCACACCAGCCCAAGTGGATAAATAGGTACTGCTGTGGTGGGAAGATAAATGGTGTTTCCATTTGCTCTGGTTTCTGTCACGCTTTCCCGTTGCAGCAGAAGCAGTTTAGTCATGCTGGCCACATGACCCTGAAAGCTGTCTATGGACAAACGCCGGCTCCCTCAGCCTAAAAGTGAGATGAGCACTGCAACCCCATAGTCACCTTTGACTGGACTTAACTGTCCAGGGGTCCTTTACCTTTACCTTTTTACATAAGAATCGGTGTTCAGAGAACGAGCTCACTATTAGCATGGGTGGTGCGACTTTCCAATGTATGCACCCAATTTCCCCATAACTTTTGAGTGTTATTTCTAATCACCGTGATAGGATCTCTGTACCAAAGAGCTATGGCAACGTTTCCTAAACTTGGGTCTCCTGCTGTTTTTGGACTACAACTCCCATCAGCCCCAGCTAGCAGGACCAGTGGTCAGGGATGATGGGAATTGTAGTCTGAAAACAACTGGAGACCCAAGTTTGGGGAACACTGGGTTATGGCATATCAACTGTGAGTTTGAGATTTATTTTTTTCAACAGCAGTTGCTCATGGCACAGGACACACACGGCTTTCAGATGTCCTTTCAATTCCAACAGCTGTTCGCCGCTTAACACATGGGGCTGCTGTTTGAGAATCACTTGTCCATGCTCCACCCACCCTGCTTTAGGAATATAGAACTAGTTCTGTGGTCCTCAGAAGAACGTCACTGTGGTGTGGTGGTTAGGGTGTCAGTTTGGGGGCTGGAAGAGCAAGGGGTCAAATCCCCACTTGACTATGAAGCTCACTTGGCAATCACTGATAGACTTGTTGTGAACATAATATGGAGAAGGGGAGAACCCAAGCTAATCACATTAAGCTGCTAAGAGGCAGGTGGGGAGGTAGATGCAATAATCATTCAGATGAAATACATCCCTATTCATAGATCGTGCACCTTATTGTCATAGAAAATCTTGCAACCAGCTGGAATTTGCCAAGGTCCTCTGAACAGACAATGGCAGGATGTTGCACGCAAGTGGCAGGAAGTGTTATGAATGATAAACCTAAATAATAATAATAATAACATGTTTAAGGAGAAGCAAATTGAGCCACAAAAGGCCAGAATCATAAAAGCATGAGGACAAAGGTCGGAAGTCTGCATTAATCACAGAAAACGTGTGCTCCCTCTTGCGATGGGAGGGACAGCCAACACAATCGGATACACCTTACTAAGTTAGCATTGTTTTGTAAAGAAACTATCTGGAGCAGCCAAGACAAAATCTAGGCAGGTGTGATCAGATAACAAGCACTTGTCTTATTCCAGCTTTTTCTTTGGCTCAAGGTCATTCACCCTGTCCCTGAAAAGAAGAGCAGCAACTAGGAACGAGTAGAATTGGCAATTTCTGCTTCTCATCTTTCCAATCTTAAGTCCAGTTCTCCATATTTCAACATCTGTTGGTGATTTTCTTTTTAATAATAATAAAAAAACCCTCCTGAAAATTCATCAGGATTTCAGTACCAACTTCTCCTGAAATAAACATTTTGGTATGCCATATTGCCTAATTTTCGCAAAGTGTATTTTCCCTAGCATAATGCTTTTTAAAAATGTTCCCCCGCCCGTTAATATATGTATTTCTATGCAGAGTGTCAGGGAACTGCCATCGGAGCTAGAGGCGGAGGGAAGGCTCCAGAGGGATGCCGGAGAGGGTCCCAGTAGGGAGAGAGGCAGCCCGTCCGCTGGGGAAGGAAATCAGCGTAACACCAGTGGAGAAGGGGGGCAGATGGGGGAATCGGAGAGGAGGCTCCAAGACTCCTCACCGGAGACCAGCGGAGAGAGTACGGGTCCTCCGCTGCCCACATCCTCCCTGCGCAGAAGGCTTCCGCGCAGGAAGACTAGGCAGAGACTAGGCGTAAAAGAACTTTTGTGCTGGAAGAAGTTCAAGAAACGCCCACTGACGGATTCTGCCAGCGACTGAGACAGCCACGAAGCTAGAGGCTGTCCGGTCAGAAAGGGTTCAACCAGGTAACCTAGCCAGGAGTGGCGGCAACTTACGCACGAGCAACCCCTAAACCCATTACACAGAGTTTGTCCCAATATATGCCCTTTTTGGTACACTTTACTTGGCTGGAAAACTGCATTGCAAAATTCGGCGAACTGCAAATTTTGAAGGATGTCTGTCTTTCGGTTCATGTATTGTTTCAGAAAGTCTGAATTAGGTAAGTTGGCCTTTAAATGCAAACTGACACACGTGGGGGCCAGGAACGGGACCCACACACAAAATGGCCATTGCCTATACTTTTGATGAAGAAGAGACTGTCCCATCTCCAATAGAGGCTGCTAATGCTGCACTGTCAAAGAGTTTTGATTGTTAAAATGTTTCTTCCCTGCGATTTCCAGTCATTGGTTATACTCTTGCCAGATGGCGAGAACAAGTCACCTCTATCTTCTGCACAACAGCCCTTCAGATATCTGAAGGCAGCTTTTTTTGCCAGCTGACCTAGTGTTTGGAATTCCTATCTGGTTTTTGTTGTCTTTTTTTCCTGTTCTGTTTTTAATGTTCCATAATATAAGCTTATTGGAACAGCCTAAATTGTTATAAGGGACGCGGGTGGCGCTGTGGGTTAAACAACAGAGCCTAGGACTTGCCGATCAGAAGGTCGGCAGTTTGAATCTCCGCGACGGGGTGAGCTCCCGTTGCTCGGTCCCTGCTCCTGCCAACCTAGCAGTTCGAAAGCACGTCAAAGTGCAAGTAGATGAATAGGTACCGCTCTGGCGGGAAGGTAAATGGCGTTTCTGTGTGCTGCTCTGGTTCGCCAGAAGCGGCTTAGTCATGCTGGCCACATGACCCAGAAGCTGTACGCCGGCTCCCTCGGCCAATAAAGTGAGATGAGCGCCGCAACCCCAGAATCATCCGCAACTGGACCTAATGGTCAGGGGTCCCTTTACCTTTACCTTTTAAACTGTTATAAATACATCCACAAAAAATCATGAGAATAGTGGCTTGTTAAGGATGCTGAGAGTGGTTAGGAAACCCCTATTCCCACCAGAAAGTTGCAGTTTCCAGAATGGTTTAACCATCAATCTCTCTTCCCAGGGAACTAGGGGGATTGTATATTGAGTGCCATCATTGGATTGTATCCCGTGCTAGTCCTTCTCATTGATGTTAGTGGGACTAAGGTGAGAGTATGAAATTAAAAATAATAATAACTGCAGTGCAGAGTGCTTCTGCTGAAGGTTCCACGGAGTTAGCCACACGCTTTTCCAGACCCCACCATTCCATTCCCTCAATTTTCCATTTCCTCTGCCAATAAAAACTCAGTGTTTTGTAGCCAGTGAGCATCCTTGGTCCTCTTTGGACACAGTGGAGGGTTGGGCAGAGTCCAACACCCTGATGTGGATTTAAATAATTTCTCCCTCTCTCATCACATCAATCATTTGATGAATGGATGGGGGAAGGTAGCTCCCCTGCTCAGCTGGTTTGCACTGATCCACTGAGGAAAGGCTGTGTGCATTTGTACATGCAAGATTGTGCATGAGTGAGTGGGAAGGGCAATTTAGATAGTGTAAGATAGCCACACCCACTGCTAGCAGCTGGCCCCTTTAAGAGCATGATTATAGGCCACAATTTGGTTTTATACAACCATAACAACAGTAATATATATATATTGGGGGACGGCCTGTATTCAGACCATTACTGTATATATGTTTTCAGCAGGATTACATCACTGTTAACTAATCAAGTTGAAACAGCTTTATTTACCTGCAACCCACTGATGTTTCCAGAAAGCTAATATAACTCTTTTCCAGAAGGTATGCTGTTTTGGAACCTAAAAGCAGCAGCGTGGAAGAGGTTAAGTTTATTTTGGGGCCTTCCCAAAAGGCCTATCTGAATTACTCATTCCAATTTAGCACTTTCCACTCCTGCGGAGGCAAAGCTTCCATGAGAAATGGTTCCTGTTATGTTTGGGGAGCAGCCACAGCTCTAAGGCAGTCATGTGTCCTGTTTTACAGAGGCTAGTCCTCTTTTTCAAAGAGTCCTCTATTTGAAGAGTCAGATTCTGGTTTAAAGAGGAAGGGAAACAAGGATATGAATGTAAGTTATGGAAAGATTGATTCATTTTTCTTTTTCTTTTTTTTCTCTTTAAGTGTCTTTTATTCTTTTTTCTGTATTTTGTATTTTCTTGTACTTTTACTTTTTGTTTTTGTGTAATACTTGTATTCTCTGAAATTTTAATAAATAACATTTAAAAAAATAAAATAAAGAGGAAGGACCGTAAGAAGGGAGACAATAGACCTTGACGTTGCCCATCAACAGTGAGCACATGGGCAGGAGATAAAACAAGCATGCAGGTCGCATGGTCAGAGTGATCTTCCCCACTGTGGTGAGATGGTTGGCATTTCTGCTTAAATTATTTGTGTATTTATTTAAATTATGAACTGCTTCCCGCAAAACACCCTGAAGCAATTTAACAAGGAATACATCATCAGGAAAAACAACAGCAACCTTATAATAAAAACAATTCTGGGTCTAATACAGGCACAGACTTGGAAGAATGTTACTGCAGTGGTACCTCAGGTTAAGAACTTAATTCGTTCCAGAGGTCCGTTCTTAACCTGAAACTGTTCTTAACCTGAGGTACCACTTTAGCTAATGGGGCCTCTTGCTGCCACCGTGCCGCCGGAGCACGATTTCTGTTCTCATCCTGAAGCAAAGTTCTTAACCCGAGGTACTATTTCTGGGTTAGCGGAGTCTGTAACCTGAAGCATCTGTAACCTGAAGCATCTGTAACCTGAAGCGTCTCTAACCCGAGGTACCACTGTAATTGTTTCTAATGTGTATCTATAGATATAAATTAGCATGTACTGTACAAATGTTATGCTGATTGGTGATATACAATGACTTCTGCCCCTTTCCACACAATGAGATAAGTGCTTTGCATGCAGAAGGACCCATGTTTAATCTCTAGCATATCCAGGTAGAGCACACTATGGTAGGAGGTCAAGTGCCTGATACTCTGGAGAGTTTCTGCTAATTGTAGTCCAACCTTATGCAAGCTGCTGTCCTCCAGATGTTGTTGGCCACATCTTGCATCAGCCCCATCCAGCATGACCACTAACTGGGGATGCTGAGAGTTATGCTCCAAAACCTCTGGAGATCTCCAAATAGACCAAGGTTCTGTCTCAGTTTGAGGCATGTTCACCTCTACTTTCAACTGCAGCACTTTCAAGTCATTAAAGAGGGAGTCCACATTACAGGGAGACATCCCCTCCCCCCCAAAAAAAAATTATATCCCATATAAATCCCTGGAAAGAAGGATTGTTGTCAAACCAGTCTGAGAACTGTAGCTCTGGGATGGGAACAGGGGTCCCATAACAACCCTCAGCACCCTAAACAGCCATGGCTTCTCTCAAAGAAACATGGGAAATGTAGTTTCTTAAAGTTCCTGAGAGTTGCCAGAAGATCCCTAATCTCCTCCCAAAGCTACAATCCTCAGGGTGGTTTAACAACAATCCCTCTTCCCAAGGAAATCTGGGATTTGTAGTTCTGGGAGGAGATCAGAGATCTCCTAGCAACTCTCAGGAACTTTAACAAACTACACTTCCCATTTTTCTTTGAGGGATGCCATGGCTGCTTAGAGTGGCACGATACTGCTATGAGTGGGGCCTAGCTTAGTTTCACTATCTTCAATGAGTCTATGAGTAGGGCTAATGTTGGATACAACCCAATATTGGTGACTCAATATCCAATTCCCCCAGGTTCTCTGGGAAGAGAGATTGATGGTTAAACCATTCTCAAAACTGTACTTCACTGGTGGGGGGGCAAAGATCTCCTAACCACTACCAGCACCCTTTAATAAATACTGTTCCTGGGATTCTTGGGGGGAACCATGGCTGTGAATGAATTGCACAGTGCAGGATTTTGTTACCGTTATTGAGACATGGGCTGTTCCAGGCTGCAGTTTGTCCAGGGATCCATTAGATGGCACTTTGAAATTAGCCCAGAAACTACTGCAGCCCCTTCATATGATCCTGGAAACATATCCTAAAGATGCCTCTTGTCTACATACCTGGTAAAAATGTGGCCCGCCTGCTCCCAAATGCTGCAAGGGGGAGTAAAATATAGGAAGCATGTGTGAGCCATACCCAGAGCATGCATATACTTGCTATGCATTGTGCAAATTCCCACAATTAATATAACTACAAATTTCTCATCCTGGCCCAAAAATACTGAGGTGACCAACTGAAAGCTGGTCATGCATCTTAAATTTAAAAGTCTCAGTTAGAATTCACATGATCACTCATAGTCTTTCAGTTGCTTTGGGGTAGCAGTTGCCATTTAGAGATGAATGTTGACATGTACTGCTGCCATGTAAGGCTGTATACACATGACACCTTCAAATCACATTCTTTTCCTTAAAGAATTCTGGGCCCTCTAGTTTGTTAACCCATAATTCTTTGAGGGTTGCATACATCCTATACCTTTAAAGCACATTCAGATCATGTTTTCCCCTCTCAAAGAATTCTGGGCACTGTAGTTTACCCGTCACAGAGTTACAATTCCCAGCAACGCTTAACAAACTACAGTGCCCAGAATTCTTTGGTGCAGAGGAATCAGCATTGAATGTGCTTTGAAGGTATAGAGTGTGTTCAGCCTATGGTAGCTTTGGAAGGTGCATGCTCACAGAAAACTTGTGTGAACATGAGACCCCTCTTAGGAAACACAGGCCAGCTGTGAAGTGGTTAGACACTGTAAATCACCCCAACTTTGTTCTGCCAAGCTGAGATGCAGCTAATCCTACAATCCCTTGTGCATAGGAATGGCCTCTTTCCCATGTATTAGGCTTGCAAATTAAGGCCCCTGCACTCTATAAGCAATGCTCTGGGCTTTGTTGTATTCTGTTATCAAACACTGGCACAATGGCCTAGTATCAACAGCAAAGTGCTACATGAGGCACAGGGCATAGTGTGCATTGCGATGGCCTGCAACCCTCGATACACGTGACACAACAACCTCCCATTGATTCCAGAAGAAGTCAAATGTGAGAGAATCAGATTTCTTCCCCGAAAGTCACGTGATCACTCCATTGAGGCGGTTCCATTCCAACCTGTACTTTGCAAAGGGCGATTCTTGTATTCAGACGACTAGGGATGGGGAGGGGGAGAAATATGGCTCAATTCACATTTAAAAGCAAACCAACCTAATTCACACTTTCTGAAATGAAAACAGAGCCATCCTTCAAAATGTGCATTTCTCTGAATTTTGCAATGCAGATCTCTGGCCAAGGAATGTGTACAGAAATGCATATAAAAGAGTAGTGTGCATGAAATTGCATATATTAGTGAAAATAACAGACAGACAAAGATGCATTTTATCAAGCATCATATAATTCATAATTTCACCAAATTAATTAATGTATTGCTATAAACTTGTTATTACAAGATTTCAAAGTATCTTCAAAGTTTTGCACATGAATATCACTCAGTGCACCTTGGGAACATGGTGCATGTCATACAGTGATTGTAGCACATCCTTCTCTGATTAACAATTATCACATCTGCTAGAGCCAAACTTTTACACAGATTCGTTCCATTGGAGATAAAATCAGTAAAGCAGCCTAAATGTGCCCCCCTAAATGTTTTGAAGCACAACTCCCCTTGTTCACACCCAGCATGTGTTGGCCATGGTGACTGGGACCGATGTGAGTTGTGGTCCAAAACATCTGGGGGATCTCAGGATGGGGGAAGGCTGAACATAAAATGGAAATAAACAAAGGACTCCATACATTTCCTTTGGAAACTAAAGTGTTATGGCAACAGTTGAGTATGCACAGAGATGGTGGTGTTTGACTGTTTACTCATGCCAACTCATGCCTCTTAATAATAATATAAAAAGATTCTCTAAGCAGTGGACAACTATCGTCATTCACACAAAGAGTTTAGCACCTCATCTTGCTTATCATGATCAGCCTACAGTTAGGTTGTTTTAGCCTCAGTGTAATTTGCAGCATCATTAAAACACCCAGGCAATTTCTTTCTTTCTTCTAATCATAGGGTTGGATCCAGACTAAGTTAGCTGAACTTAGTTCTGATTGAGATCAGTTAGCCTTGGATTAGGATAAGTCCCATTTATTGCAATGGGAACTATGTTCAACAAACTTAGTTGGGATGCATCCCACACTTTTCAGGGGCTTCCAAGATAGGAATAAACAATGGGGAAAAAGAAAAGAAATCAGTTCATTTGAGAGTTCAGCATCAATGTCCAAAGACAACAGAGAGATGCAACTGCCTCTTCACTGACTTTCAGAGCAGAGCCATGACCTCTGTGTTACTGAATAGTGAATACGAGGTCCTCCCTCTCTCCCTGTAAAAAGTCTTCCCAAGACCAAAAACATAGGTCCAGTCCTCATAGTGTAGCTTTATTTTGAACACTGTTATAATGATACAACCCTTTACATTAATGTTCTGCAGTCACAGATTATACGTTCTGTGGCTGTGCTACTGAGAACTCATTTCTAAAACATATTTAAAAGTAGTACGACACTTTTGTAAAACTGCACTGAAGTTTGAAATGCAACCAGCAGTATTCACATTTGGTCTTTTGCCCAGGCAGGTAAGAAGCAGTTAAGAGAATATTGGGTTTTCTGCAAAAAAAAGCATAATGACCAAACATTCTCTCAAAAGCCCTTATGAGCTGGGAGTCAACATAAACATTTCAGAGGATTTATCTATCCCTATCCCATCACATGGCAGAAATCCCACTGGGCTGGGCACCATTTCACTGGGAAAATCTCCTCCACAAAACTCCACGGAAACTAATAGGGGGCTGAACAAGAGCTCTTCCACAGGAGAGCTTTCTGCTGGATCCCCAATATTTCGCTGTTCTTCCTTTGCATGCTTTCCCCCATCTCTCTCCCTGTTTCCCCATCTTATTTCCTTAGTCTCTGCCCCAAAGGCCTTATAATCCATCCCAAATGATGCAGGAAATGGGGGGACGACACACCCATAAGTGACATAATAAAAGAAAAACACAACCTTCTCCTCCTCCAGTCTTCTGTGGCAGCTCTTTCATATAAAGCATTTCCTTTGCATTCTGGTCTTCCTCAGGTTTCGATACAAAACTGCTTGCGTGCTATAAAAGCACATGGGGTCTCCTTTCGCAAGTGTACACATCCGTGGCGCTGCGATAGCCTGCGCACCAACCGAGCCACCGTTTCCAGCGACCGCGGCTTTGACTGACACTTATTGCCGCAACCCTACAGCTGTCATTATTTCCCCATGGCGCGTTTCCTAGGAGGCTCCGATCGCCAGCCCCAGAGCTGAACTCAAACAGGTGGGCCGCAATGCCCACGGGCAAGTCAGCGCAGGCCTATAACCTATAACTCGGTGGCTTGTTGTCGTTTCTTTGTTTCCCCCCGAAAAGAAAGGTGGGGAAGGGTGTTCTCTTACCTCTTAGCCTGTGCCTCTGCCTAGGCTGGCGGCTGTGGCGAAGCTGCCGTGTCTGCCTGCTGGGCACCTGCGGGGCCTTCCTTGCTTGCTCTGACAGGCAGGTGCACCGGCATTGGCATGTCTGAGCCCCCCAAACCCAGGGGAGGAAGGCGAAACCCAGCAGGAGAACTTCGGGCAGCATCCTGCAGAGGAGAAGGCACTAAGGGGGGAAGATGCTGGCTCCAGGGGGGGAAACAAAGTCCCCTCTAGTAGCATGCAAGGAATCCAAAGAAACTCTTGTCCAGATGCCCAAGAAGCCTTGGGGGCAGGTTGTGCCCCCTCCTTCCCCTTCTCTCTCTCTCTCTCTCTCTCTCTCTCTCTCTCTCTCTCTCTCTCTGCTTGCGCCTGCACAGCTCTCCCTTCTGCTTAGCCCAAGCCCTCTGTTTGGGAAATTATTTGGAATTAGTTATTAAGCATGTTTTCCAACTGCTTTTGTATTTCCCCCCTTCTTTTTTAACTGGGGGAACAATGGGGGAAGGAAAGCATATAGGCACCATGCTGTGAGCGGGCTGGTCCCCTGAACCATCTGTGACATCAGAAAGCGGGGAGGGGGGCATCTCCACTGGGATCTCTCTCACACACTTTTCTCTTACACAATATTGTGAAGAACTAAATTAAATGATCAATGAAGAAAAGGGAAACATTCTTTGTGGCTTCCTTCTTGAAGGCCAGACATTTCTCATTTTTAAAAAAACCCTATCCCCAACCTTCCTTCCTTCCCTCCCTCTTTTTTTTTTAACCTCCATGCAAAATGCCTTCTATCTCCCACCCCCCTTTGGGAGAAGGCAAGGAAAAGTTGAGTTCCAGCCATCCTGGCGAGGGGAGATTGACTACATAAAAGAAGGCTCAGTGCTTTGTCTGGGGGGTGGGTGGGTGGAAGGAGTGTTTTCAAACAAAATTGACCATCCTCTGATAGATTTAACCGCTTGTCGGCTGCTCCTTTGTCAACCTGGCTGGGGAACTGGGCGTCTTGAAGGGAGCCTGAAACATTTTCATTTGTCACGAGAGGCACAACATGCCCGAGACAGTTACAATTACATTTATTGCACTAGGGCCAATTATTTCATCATTCCATTGCTGAGAATCCAAACATCTCAATTGTTATCACCGTTGCTGGTGTTGCACCCTTCTCCTTAAAAAAAAAAAGAAAAACAACCACTTGTTTCCTGGGAGGTTCTGGGGGTTTTTTAATGGACTCGAACACATTCAACAAACTAAATTAGCCTAAAGAAATTAATACCCATTTAACTCCCAAATGCACAAACCATCCATCACTCTTACTCCTTATTAACTATGCTGCCCTCATGCCTCACACCCAACTTAGCACCTCCCAGTTGAGGAAGGTCTTTCTCTCCCACTCCTGGCCGAGCTACCAACACACCAGTCCAAGCTGCCTGGTCATGTTTTACCAGGAGCCGAGCTGAGGGCTCCCGTTCCCAGTGTCAAGTAAGCAAATGTGGCTCTTTCCTATCTGATTTCATGCTGTTTGTTGCAAATACAGAAATGTAAGAAGAGCCTCAATGAATTGGACCAAACTTCTATCTACTGCAGCATCCTTTTCCCCACCATTGGCCAAACAGGTGCCTCCAGGAAGCTCACAAGCAAGCCATGGTGCTCTCCTGTGCCCCGGACCCACCACTACAAAGTTCCTAACACAGTTCAAACTTTGGATCATTTGCGTCTTGTCTCACCATTGCGCTTTGATCGTAGAACTTTTTGGCTTTGTAGCTTTGCCAGAAAGGTAGCAAGCCTTATTTTGTAAAAAGCATCTGTGTAGATCTACCAGGTCCTACTCACTATCTCCAACTCCTCGAAAGATTCCATCAAAGGTGCCTCCCCAAAATTTTACACATCGCTTGGGAAGACAGGCAAACTAATATCAGTGTATTGGAAGAAGCAAAGATCACCAGTGTCGAAGCAATGATTCTTCAACATCAACTTCGCTGGACTGGTCATGTTGTGCAGATGCCAGATGATCGTCTTCCAGAGCAACTACTCTATTCCGAACTTAAAAATGGAAAGCGTAATGCTGGCGGTCGACAAAAGAGGTTTAAAGACTTTCTCAAGGCAAATCTAAAAATATATAGTATAAACATTGACAACTGGGAAATACTGGCCTGCGAGCGCTCCAGTTGGAGAACAGCCTTTACCAAAGGTGTCATGGGCTTTGAAAACACTCGAATTCAGGACGCAAGGGAGAAACATGCTAGGAGGAAGGCATGCTTGGCAAATCCACACCGTCATCAACTCCCGCCCGGAAACCAATATCCCCACTGTGGAAGGACTTGTGGATCCAGAATTGGCCTCCACAGTCACTTACAGACTCATTGTTAAAACTGTGTTCTTACTTGGCTACGAGTGATCACCAAAGAAGAAGAGATCTACCAGGAGCCAAAGGATGGGACTTCTGTGCTCTGCAAACCTCATAGAGACTCTTCCATGGATACCAATATTCATAGATTTGTTCTTAAAACAGAAGCGTGAACCTGCACCTCCTGCACATCTGTCCCTTCTTACTCTTCCTTCTAATTTCACTATTGCATTTTTCTTTTTGCATTCAAGGTCAGTCATGGATTGCAATACCTGAGATAAATGGTTACCAAATCTTCTGGTATTGGATCTTGTGTGCGTCTGAGGCTGGAGAGACAGAAAGCAGTGTTGTTGCTTCAAGGCTTAGGATTAAGGCCCCATTTGCCCACTGTGTGTTCACTAGGTTCTTCTGCTCAAAGGATTTGCATGTGTTTGTGGTGTCATCGGGCAGGAACAGATGGTTCCCTCACCTTGCCTATAGTGGATCCTTCATCTCTCTCTCTGTCCTTCCATCTTCTCATCTTCCTACTCTTCCCCATCCTGTTTTCCTTTTCTTGCCTCTGTTTCCATCCCACTTTCAGTCGTGAAGACTCCCCAAGGTAGCTTTCACATAGTAACATACAGCTAACATTGGGGTTACTTCCCTCTCTCCAGTGCACAGCATTGCTCTGCGGTTGACTGCTCCCTGCCCCTCCAAAATAATAGCAATAATCAAGTTATTCTCGGATTATTATGGCCATTGCCACTGCCTCTCATTCCATTTCACACCAAGGATTACTTGCGATTGGGTGGACAGTTACCTGACTGTGCCGTTCGCATTCTCTTCCTCTGGAGACTGCAGGTTTTTTCACCATGCAAGGGCCAAGTGCAGCCGCTGTGTCTCAGGTAGGGGTAGGGAAGAACTTTGATTCAGTTTGCATTTCAAGGCAACCTTACCTAATTCACACTTCTGAAACAATGCACAAACCAAAACACAGCTTTACTTTGAAAGCCTCTGAATTTTTCAATGCCATTTTCTAGGCAGGTATTCTGCACAAAAAATGCATATACTGGGGGAAAATTTTGCACATAAATGTGTACATTAATGAAAACAACTTACGAAACAGACATTCTATTACTGGAGATTGCTTTGCAAAAATGTTATATTAGGCAAAATTGCAAACAGAATTGTGTATTGGGAGAAATTTGCATTAAAATGTTGGTGAATTTCGAGAGGGATTTATTAAAAAATTAAAGAAATGCAAACTGATGTGGAAATATTGATAATTGAACTTAAGTCAAGAAAAATGAGAAACTGAAAGAAACAAAAAATGTCAGATGCACTCATTCTTGGCTTTAGGCAAGCTGCTGATGGTTGACTGGATGGTCAGTGGGTTGGCTGTTATATCTTAGGCATATATCTAAAATAACAATGGGTTGAATCCAATCCTATGTAGAGTAGACCCATTGAAATCAATAGGCATGGCTTACTTAGGTCCATTAATTTCAGTGGGTCTACTCCAAGTAGACGTTAGTTGGATATGACTTAGTAATAATAATAATAATAATTTGCAAAGTCCTTAGAAGTAAGAAAGCATCTGGCTTTGTGTTCTGTCCTATGGAAGCTTCTTCAAGTCAATTGGAGGTGATCGCCACCAATCACAAGTCATGTTTTTGATGAGCTAAACCACCAACAACAAAGTGAAGCATGGGTTCTCATTGGTGGACAAGGTTGTTGTTAGTGTGGCTCTGCTTTACAGACTTGTTGTTGTTTAGTCATTTAGTCGTGTCCGACTCTTCGTGACTCCATGGACCAGAGCACGCCAGGCACTCCTGTCTTCCACTGCCTCCCGCAGTTTGGTCAGACTCATGTTTGTAGCTTCAAAAACACTGTCCAACCATCTCATCCTCTGTCGTCCCCTTCTTCTTGTGCCCTCAATCTTTCCCAACATCAGGGTCTTTTCCAGGGAGTCTTCTCTTCTCATGAGGTGGCCAAAGTATTGGAGCCTCAGCTTCACGATGTGTCCTTCCAGTGAGCACTCAGGGCTGATTTCTTTAAGAATGGATATGTTTGATCTTCTTGCAGTCCATGGGACTCTCAAGAGTCTCCTCCAGCACCATAATTCAAAAGCATCAATTCTTCGGTGATCAGCCTTCTTTATGGCCCTGCTCTCACTTCCATACATCACTACTGAGAAAACCATGGCTTTTACTATACGGACCTTTGTTGGCAAGGTGATGTCTCTGCTTTTTAAGATGTTGTCTAGGTTTGCCATCGCCTTTCTCCCAAGGAGCAGGCGTCTTTTAATTTCGTGACTGCTGTCACCATCTGCAGTGATCATGGAGCCCAAGAAAGTAAAATCTCTCACTGCCTCCATTTCTTCCCCTTCTATTTGCCAGGAGGTGATGGGCCCAGTGGCCATGATCTTCGTTTTTTTGATGTTGAGCTTCAGACCATATTTTGCGCTCTCCTCTTTCACCCTCATTAAAAGGTTCTTTAATTCCTCCTCACTTTCTGCCATCAAGGTTGCGTCATCTGCATATCTGAGGTTGTTGATATTTCTTCCAGCGATCTTAATTCCGGCTTGGGATTCATCCAGCCCAGCCTTTCACATGATGAATTCTGCATATAAGTTAAATAAGCAGGGAGACAATATACAGCCTTGCCGTACTCCTTTCCCAATTTTGAACCAATCAGTTGTTCCATATCCAGTTTTAACTGTAGCTTCTTGTCCCACATAGAGATTTCTCAGGAGACAGATGAGGTGATCAGGCACTCCCATTTCTTTAAGAACTTGCCATAGTTTGCTGTGGTCGACACAGTCAAAGGCTTTTGCATAGTCAATAAAGCAGAAATAGATGTCTTTCTGGAACTCTCTAGCTTTCTCCATAATCCAGCGCATGTTTGCAATTTGGTCTCTGGTTCCTCTGCCCCTTTGAAATCCAGCTTGCACTTCCGGGAGTTCTCGGTCCACATACTGCTTAAGCCTGCCTTGTAGAATTTTAAGCATAACCTTGCTAGCGTGTGAAATGAGTGCAGTTGTGCGGTAGTTGGAGCATTCTTTGGCACTGCCCTTCTTTGGGATTTACAGACTACATGTACTCAAATCCAAGGCCTTGCTCTCTCCTTATAGACTCCGGCTGCCTGATAGATGTGGGAACTGGGATTACGGTCTTAGACATGAGATGACCTCAGCGCTTTCCTTGAGCACAACACCTCCCCAGGCCAGCTGGGGGGGGTGTCAAGTAGAAAGGTCAACACAAAGGGCAAGTTTCAGCGGCTCCTGGTCATCCCTGGAGACCAGTCAGGATGCAGGCATTTCAAAGAGGCACCCATAAACCCCAATAAAGATTAAGTGCTTTAGCCCTTGTGTTCCTTGGGGTTGTGTCGAGGTCAGTGTAATGACAGCAATAGAGAGGTGCCTTAGTCTAGATTTTCTTTCTGCATGCCTTTGTAGATTTTCCCTTCAAGCACAATGTTGAGGCTAGCCCAGATATGGTGTAGGTAGCAAGGCAGGGACTTAGCTGGGGATTAAGGCAAAATTCATTTCGCTTTGCATTGAAAGGCGAACTTGCCTAATTCACCCTATCTGAAACAATATGGTAACTGAAACACAGAGATCCTAGAAATCTGCACTTCTCTGAATCCCGCAGGGCTGTTCTCCTGCCAAGTAGTGCATACAAAAATGCCTATATTTGAGTAAACTGTGCATAGTAATGCATATATTTCTGAAAACAATTTTAAAATAAGCATTATATTTAGAGGGAAATGATTTTGCAAATATGTGTATATTTAAACTCTGGGGGGGGGGGGTTTATTGTTTTACTTTTATTATTATGTCGTGCATTTTTGTGTTGTAAACTACCCCGTGATCCTCAAATGAATGGCGGTATATAAATTTAATAAATAATAATAAAATAATAGGCAAAATGGCATACGAGCCCAGGATTAGGAGGGATTTGCAGGTCAATGAATTTTCATGAGGACTTTTTAAAAACAATATTCACAAACTTGTGTGGAAATGTGGAGAAGTAACCATAAGGTTGAGAAGCTAAGGGGTACGGAAATCATTTCCCCCTGCCAACCATGGGCCTGGTGGGGCCTGTGGGAAATTGACCCTGTCACAGAAACCCAAGGCCCCTCAGCTGAATTTTCAGCTCTAATTTAAAGCAATCTTCGGACCCCTTTATTGGTGACAACAGAAGAAAAGGCAGGCATGTAGCATTTTACACAACTTCTCAGTAAGAAGTGCTGCTCATCAGGAAAGTATTTAAATGTTGAGGTTGTTTTGAGGTAAGAGAAGTTTTGTGAGACTCTCTCTTCCTCCCTGCTACCCAGATCCCTCAGTTTTATTTGCTGTTGCTGCTTCATTGTGTAGCATTCTTCCAGTGTCCTGGCCAATGGATACAACGGTGCTAGAGTAACAAACCCTTCAGGCACTGACTTTGAAACTTTATTAAACCGCTGCGTTCCACATATTGAATGAAACTGAGACTGTGATAATCCACGAATTTACTTGGGAGCAACTATGTTGAAGCCAGTGGGAGTGCTTCTGAGGAAATTCCCATGCACCATAAGAATTCATCCACCCTTCATTCACAGCATTTTGCCACAGAGGAAATTAAATTCATCTCCCAGCTTTATTGCGTCAAAGGCACTTGTGGAATAACCGTCATTTGGAGGATCACCATCATACCTGCGGTACAATTTGGTGCACTTCACAAAAAGTCTTGTTTTCTGCTTGGGAATATTCACCAGAAGGCACTCATGAGGCTACAAGCGATAAAATGTTCCGGTCCGAGGCCAGAACCCACAGCCTAGCAGGCCCAGATCAATGGAGGTCACATTGCATTCAGCTACAGGATCCTTTCACTGCCACAAGGGAGAAGGAGGCAGTGGCAGCAGAAGCAAAGGAGCAGGCAAGCGGGTTCCCAGTGTGTGAAGGAAGAGGAGCACACAAGTAGCTCACTTACCTATTTGCACACGCCCCTCCTTGCTATTGCTTAGTCTCCTGCTGCTGCTGCTACTGAAACACCAAGCACCCTCCATTGGCAACCTCCTCCTCTGCTTTGCTCCTCAACGGGAGGATAGTTGAGAGAAGACCGTGGCAACAAACCAGCCAACCGATGGCTGTGTTGGATTGGCTGTTAGGCTACGTGCACATTAACAAGAAAGCTTAAAGCTCGTTCCTCGTGGCGTGGGGGCCTCTGTGGGGTGGGAGCCCACTTTCCAGTCCTTGGCAATATATTTGAGGCAATATTTTCGGGGGGGGGGCAGGAGGGGAACTCTGCTTAGTCTGTTTTGCTCCTGTTCAGTTTTGCCAAGTGTCCTGAAGCTCACAAAAGTTCTGTTCCTTCGCCCAACGCAGGGCCTCTTTTAATAATGCACAATACGGCCATTTTCTGTAGCAAAAAGAGGTCAGTCCCCTGAAGGATTTATGGTCCTTTGTGGGAGTTTTCCTGCTTTTGCACACTGTTGACAAAAGCATTTACATTTTTTTGGCCTCCAATTTGGTACTGGGCTGTTCCTTATATTTGTTTCCCTTTTTAAATCCACAGACTCTTCCTCCCCACCCCACCCCCCATTTTTTTGCTTACTTCCTGACAGTCTCACCTGCTAGACATTTTGCATTTCTCTCCCAACCCCCCAGGCTGATTAAACACAAGCACCGCCTCAGCACGTTCAATTTCTTCTCAACGTTTGACATAAATACTCTTGTTTACATTATGCGAGCATGAGAGTAGCTATTCCCAAATCTGCCACTTCCGTGGCATGTTTTGCCAAAGAACTTTTGTTATCTTTCTCTCAAACTGTGTATTTCCTTGCAAGACAGAAAGCACATATTCAGATTCAGAATGCCAGAAACAGCACATGTACAAATTCAATACATCCTAGGATAGGGCAGGCAGAATGAGACAAGAGGGAGTACATATTTATACACCTGGACAAAAGCTTCAACACACATTCACCAAGCAGTGCTTTACCAATAGGGATGGGTGACTCTTGCAATTTCTGTTTCTTGTGATTTCTCATTTTTCCAATCTTAAGTTCAGTTTTCCACATTTTCACATCAGTTTGCATTTTTGCTAAAGTTCTCATGAAAATGAATTAGCCTTTTAGTGCTATATGCATTTGCACACAATTTTGCCTAATATACACAATTTTGCAAAGCAATTTCCCCTAGCATAATGCAGTTTTGTATGACGCGTTCACTGAGAATATACATTTACCCTCATATATGAATTTTTGTTCAGCGGCATGTAAATCTCTCCGGACACACATACATTTTTATGCAATTTTGCCTAATATGCATATATTTGCAAAAAAAAAAAAAGAATCCCCCAATCTAATGCATTGTTAAATGTTGCTTTTATAAATATATGAATTCTTATGCACACTTTACTGAAGTATATGAATTTTTGTACACACCACTCGGCTGGAGTAACCGCATTGCAAAATTCAGAGAAATGCAAAATTCAGAAGACGGTTGCGTGTCGGTCCACATATTGTTTCAGGCACTGCCAAATAGGCAGGCTTGCCTTTAAATGCAAACTGAGGTGACTTTCTTCCCCCCACCCCTATTTACCAGCAGCAGGCACAATAATTTGCCATGAAAAATGCAGAGAGTTGAAGTGCCTACATCTGCTGGAGCAGAGCCTTTCGGGGAGCCCGTTCCCACCCTTCCTGGTGCCTGCCATCCCTGTGGTCGTGTGCAATGGTTTTTGCTTGCCTCTCCCCCCTTGCTTTTCACCTGTGAACCCGCAGCCCAGTGGGGGCTACAGAGACACACTCCTGCCTAGCAGGCAGGTAGTCCCGACACAACCGCGAGCAGCGTGGGCCTTTTTTCTCCCAAAGTGACCTTTAAATTGGTCCCTAATCATCCCAACAGGAGGACGGGGCTTTTTAAATGCCTCCTGAGGAGAAGCCGTTTCCCACCCACCCCTCTCCGCCACGGAGACCTTTGTCTTCGGTCCTGGTTTGCATTCCGAGAGGCTCCGAAGCCAACAAAGTGGGAAGCGGAGCACATCAAGGTCTGTATCCAAAGGGGGTGAAAAGAAAAGAAAAAGAAGGCCTCGGGTCCCTTGTGCCCCCGTCCACCACCCCCACCTCCTCCCTGCAGGTGAGCAGTGTCGAGGAAGGCCTGGCATTCTCTGGGACCTGGTGGTGGTCCCCCAAAGCACCTCTTGGCAGCCTGTATGCCATCCCTATAGCAACCGCTTCCCCATCACCCCCTGGCTACCCCTGTCCCTCCTCCGGCTTCCTCAACCTCTTGGCTGCCAAGCCCTAACCCTCTGAAAAGAAAGATAGAGTCTGCGAATGTTTCCCTGAGTTAGTTAAAGCAGAAAGTACATCTCATTTGCAGGGCAGGCCCAATAAAAGGGAAACGCGTCTGAGGAGAAAGCCGGCCTGGGGAGGAGGTTTTTGTTCTGCTGCATTGTGGGGAGCTGGGGGGGGATGAGGGGAGGGGGAGAAGAAAAGAAAAGTGCTGAGGACAGAGCCGGCTTCTGCTTCACTGCCGCTCAATGGAGGTGGCCCGGGCTAGGAGGGGAAGGGGCTTCTGTTTTGTGACTCATTCCCAGCTGGCACTGAACAAAAGGGGGGCAGCTCAGAACCCCAGGTCTAATACTGCTCCAGCTCTGCTTTGTTCCAGTTATTTTCCCACTCTGTGAGGAATGATTTTTTTTGGGGGGGGGGGAGAGGGAGAAAAGGGAGGAGCAGCCAAAGGCTGCTTTTCAGCACATTCAGAAGAAGAAGGAGCAGACATTAGCAAGGGGCTCGAGGTGGCCCTGGCCGCAAGGGGGCTGGATGACCAAAAGGAAACCCAAGTTATCCTGCTTTTTGCTAACCCACCCCCTCAAGATATGAAAGTAGCACAGCACCATTTGTGTAGTTCGAGCTACGTGGAAGCCTCCCCGCTTTCAGAGATGTTCTGTGCGACCCTAAAGCCTGCTGTGATTTGTTGATGACGATGTTAATGATTATTAAATTTGTACCCTGTCCTTCATCTGTTAGATCTCAGAGTAGTTCACAAAATAAAATTGCAATATAAAGCACACAAAATGCATAATAAAAATATGAACAAACACAAACCAACAAACCCTCCCTCCCACAACAGATTTAAAAAGCCATAGAATATTTATCAGCCCAAGGCCTGGTTGAACAGGAATGTTTCCGCCTGGTGCCTAAAGGTGTATAGTGAAGGCGCCAGGCGAACAGGAGAGCATTCCACAGATGGGGAGCCACCACAGAAAAGGTCCACTCTCTGTACCGCTCGTGGAGGAAGCAGACGAAGAAGGGCCTCAGACGATGATCTCAGGGTCCAGGTAGGTTCACACTGTATGGAGAGAGGTGGTCTCCTAAACTGTTCCCTTACAATTAAACAGGAAGTATATTTGAAACCATTTCAAGTTCATGTAGCCTTTATATACGCCATCCCGATTAGGATCTGCTCCGGGTTTGTGGGGTTGCCTCTTAAATCAATGGGCTTAGCAATGGGTCCAGACATCAGGCAGGGGCAAGTGGCCAAGGGCCACCATTTTGAATTTCTCTTCATTGATGGTGCACCTAAGTAAATGGATATAATGCTGGGCTTCAGCTGGCTATGTGTAAGAACATCATCAAAGGCCCACTGAGTCCAATCTTCTGTCCTCAGGGCGACCAAGCAGATGCCTATGGGAAGCCCACAAGCAGTGCCTGAGTGAAACAGCACTTACCCCACTTAAGGTTCCCAGCAGTTGATGGGGAACAAAATTTCCACATTTCCAGCAGTGGAAGAAGAGTGTCACCATTGTGACTAGCGACTGCTGACAATCATACCCTCCATGAATTGGTCTAGAAATTGAGAATTGTATCCAATGACGATCCTACCCAGAATAGAGCCATTGAAATGAGCAGGTCCATAAATTTCACTGGGTCTACTCTAAAGATGAGACTAATGGAAGTGGACAGATTTGTCCATTTCTCCTGTCAACATGCACTATGCTTCTATTATTTGTGGCGCTGATGCCCCAATCCAGTGATATTTTGTGGCTGCAGGAGCTGCCACACAGACATTCTTTGGGTGGTGCCAGGGTTTTGTTGCCGACAGACGTGCCTCTCCTAGCCAGATCCCAGGGGGTGGGTGAGGGAACATGTGCCTGTGAGATTGGACATGCCTGTCTTTTCCTATCACCACTGCCATTAAATACGACTCCAGTGAATGTTCCTCTTGGCATCCTTGCTCAGACCACCCAGCTGTCACGGAAATTTATTGCTCTTTGCAGATAAAAAGCTGGTCAGCAACATCCCAAGATTCTTTGGGATTTCTCCAGAGGGAAGAAGGATGACCCCACTAATTTCAGCTAACTTAGCCTGGATCTAGCCCAAAGATCAGACAAATTCCATTGTCTTCCAGGATTTTGTTTCCATAAGCAGCACCGGCAACAAAATGTCGCAGCACGAGGTGGATCTGTTTTGGTTTCCAGCCACTCTGGCGGGGGGAGGGGGTTGCCATTTTGCAGTTTGCCTCAGGTACCAAAGTGTCCCAGGTTAGTCTAGGGCAAGGGAAGCTCTCCATCTTTGCTTTCTTGCTAGGGATTTCCAGAGAATTCTGAAGAAAACAGAAATGGGAAGAGAACGTGCTAATTTTTGGCAGAGGATGAACTGCAGCAGAATGGAAACAACACTGCATGGAACAAAGACAAGGTGGGACAGGGGGAAATGTTTTCTTATGTCCTTGTTTCTTGTTATCTCTTGCTGTGGGCAGATGAAAGCAAAGAGAAAGAGTTAGGAGAAGCAGCAGGAAGGAAGCCAGGGAGCTCCAGGAGGGGCAATGGGTCCCTTGCTGAAGCACAAACCTTGGCAGGTTTGCTAACCCCTGTTCCTGAACCCCAGTGCAGAGATATTCCTCAGCAAACAAATAACGGTGATAAAGATTCCATGAGGACAAGAAGCTTGGAATTCACTGTGCTGCAGCACTGAGAGCATGGGAAACTGTTCCCTTGGTGTGATTTAAAGCATGGGTAGCTAATCTTTTTTCAGATAGGGAGCCCATATTGCCATTTTGCAACCCCTCCTGGGGGGGCTGTCTACTAGTGGTGGCCAATCACCCCACAGTCTTGCACATACAGACACAAACCAACACCAACACACACCTTGAAGCAGGGATGAAGAAACTGCAACTCTCCAGAAGTTACTGGACAACAACGCCCATCCTTCCTGACTACAGGCCAGGCTGGCTGGAGTTGATGGGAGCCAGAGTCCAGCAACACCTGGAGGCCAGAGGTTCCCTCCCTCTGGTCCACAGCTAAATAGGGGCGTTAGAGAGGAATGTGAAGGGCTATGTGAGTTGTCAAAGGCCACTCATCAACTCAGTGTCAGAGAACAGGACCAACGCCTTTCTCAATAATAATAATAATAATAATAATAATAATAATAATAATAATAAAATTTTATTTATATCCTGCCCTCCCCAGCCGAAGCCGGGCTCAGAGTGGCTAACATTAAAATGATACAACATTCTAAAATAATTTCATTATAAAATCAATTCAAATCAGATCAATGGCAACCATTGGGCTAGAGTTCTGTGAGGATTGCCAAAGGAGGGGGTCAGGCTGTGCCTTGGCCAAAGGCCTGGTGGAACAGCTCTGTCTTGCAGGCCCTGCGGAAAGATGTCAAGTCCCGCAGGGCCCTAGTCTCTTGTGACAGAGCGTTCCACCAGATTGGGGCCACAACCGAAAAAGCCCTGGCTCTGGCTGAGGCCAGCCTAACCTCCCTGTGGCCCGGGACCTCCAAGATGGTTTTGTTTGAAGACGGTAAGGTTCTCTGTGGGGCATATCAGGAGAGGCGGTCCCGTAGGTACGAGGGTCCTAGGCCGTATAGGGCTTTAAAGGTTAAAACCAGCACCTTAAACCTGATCCTGTACTCCACTTCTCAGTGGATCATGCTGCCTTTCCAGCGCACGGCACTGAGCAATGGCTGAGCTCCGTGAGCCCCTGCCCCTCTCCCCATTCCTCTGCAGCGCTGGTAAAGGCCTCCTCCTCTCCTCCATCCCTCCGTCTCTACCTCAAAGCCATACAGGCCGGAACTAATAGGATTGACTCTGTTTCATTAATTTCCTTTCATGTGGTCTGGTTGGATTTCCACCACACGTAACACCATCTTTCCCAACATTTATCATGGATTAAGAAATGCAATGAGCTAATGTGAATAGCAATACACTCCTCAAGCTGAGGCTCAGGAAAGGAGGTACTCAAGTTTGCAGGGGGGGGGGGGTTAGGAAAAGATTAAATACCGCACCCCCCTCCTTCCCCCCTCCTACCCTGATACTCCCCCTTCTCTCACACAACAGCCTTTTCATATGTAGTCTTAAAATCCTTTTGTTGCCCACGCTCTTCACAGCGAAACATTTTGTAAGGCAGGCAGGAAATTCTAATGAGATGAACAGCAGGTGAGATGTTGGCTGCAGAGCTCAGCGTCTACACAAAGCACAACTGAGCTGTTGGAAACCTCCCCAGCTACGACCAGGGTGGAACTGAAACGATTTGTTCCCAAAAATTCCCCTCCATAAATGTGGATAGACAATGTCCACCTGGTATTTGCTAAAAAAAAAAAAGAAACTCCAGCATTTGCTCCAGAAATTATCTTTCTCTGATATCTAATGATATTTCTGTTCAAGATCTAAAGGTAGTTTCAGAGTTGCACTGACAGTTAGGGTTTGAGGAATGGGATGCCATGGCATGCCGTATTTGATTACAGTGGTACCTCGGGTTAAGTACTTAATTCGTTCCGGAGGTCCGTTCTTAACCTGAAACTGTTCTTAACCTGAAGCACCACTTTAGCTAATAGGGCCTCCCACTGCTGCCACGCTGCCAGAGCACGATTTCTGTTCTCATCCTGAAACAAAGTTCTTAACCTGAGATACTATTTCTGGATTAGCGGAGTCTGTAACCTGAAACGTATGTAACCTGAAGCGTATGTAACCGGAGGTACCACTGTATTAAAATTTAATGTAAATTGTCAAATATTATTGGCATGCAATGGTGTTTTGTCTCTGACATACAATGTGCAATGGTATGCAGTTTTTGACAGTGTTCGGCAGCTGAAAGCTTATGCCAATTCATACTTTATGCTTTCCAAATTCAAAATGTGAAAGGAAAAGTATTTACAGGGAAGTCCAAAAACATTTACAAATATCCGTTCCAGGTTTGTATGATCTCAAATGTTTCTCTGGAAGAAAATGAATGGGTTTCTGGAATTGCTTTGGATAATCATTTGTGGAATTGTCCATAGATTTTGTGAATCATTAACAAATGTCTCAGTAGCCAATGCAAGTTTTACTGGATTTTACTGGTAGATGAGGCATTTGCCGTTATGGTAAATGTACAAACTTTTTCTTATTTGCCCTGCACTTTCTTGTTTGTCATAGATTTGATCAGCCAAATGATGAAATTCTCTTCTTAAGCATCTGTGCTCTCCATTCTTTAGGTGCTATGTGGAAGTTGACCCCTTCCTTTGGGCTTTGAATGGCATTAGAAATGCCATTTCAGAACATTTGCTCCTGTTTCTGGGTTTGAGTTTTTTTACTGCCTCCTGGTTTGTTTGTTTTATTCTGTTGCCTTCAGAAACTGCTTTGTATTGATCTGCCTGTGCTTTGTGGTGGCCCATCTAGGGCAGGATCTCTCTACCATTAAACACAAAACTAAGGAACCCACTTTATAAAAACATACACAAATAAAAAAACAGAGGTTCAGGCCAGCATGCAAAGACACAATATATGGCAAGCAAAGTAGAATGAATTGTATTCGTCACAATGTACCCGCTATTACAAGGCATGCAGTACATACAAGCGGTACTCCAGAATAATCTAAATGAGTACAATATTACAATTAATGATCTGTTTTTATTATCTCTGATGCAAGAAAATTATTGGAAGCGACGGAGCTGCTGTAGCAAACAGGACTGGAGCCCGGTGATCCCAGTTTCGAAGAGAAACTCCTTTTTCAGTTGATGACATAAAAGAAAATGGTAGCAACGCAAGCCAAACCATATAATGCAATGTAACCTTTCCGGACCGTGAGCAGGCTGATTCACCCTGTGAAGTTAACAAGGTCCCACATCGGGTACCAGTTGAGGTACCTGCTGCATGCTGGCTAGCAGAGCACAGAGGAAGCCCACTAGTGGACATTTATGAGAAGAAAATGTAAAACACCAAAGGTTTCTTAAAGAGGTATTATAAGAAACAGCCCAAATCAAAAGGTATGTTAAAGCCATGCAGCGTAATTCTATTGAGAAGATCTTAATTTCTTGTCTCAAGAGCACCTTCTCAGACCCATACAACAGAATTAACACTGAGAAGGTACTCTTGAGACATGAAATTGGGCTGTTTCTTGTAATTGTGATGATTACAATTCATTGTACTTTGCTTGCCATATATTGTGTCTTTGTATGCTGGCCTGAACCCGTTTTTTTCTATTTGTGTTTATATCTACCATTCAAGGCAAAGTGCTCTAAGGCTTCAGAGAGAGGTCTTCCTGCCCTACTTTGAGATGGCAGAAATTGAACCCAGGATCTTCTACACACAAAAGCCTGCCCTCTGGCACTGAGCTTTTCCCCTTCCATTTGTTTTATTGTGTGGTTTTGCTTTGCTTTATTGTTATCCACCTTGAATGTGCTAAAAAAGGAGCCACAATTCAAATCCATTAATAAAATAAGTAACAGTCATATTTATTTGTTTCTTCTCTCTCTATTGTGCATTAGCATGGATTGCAAATTATCTTGCTCCTACTTCAAGGATGCTAATAAAAGCAACAAGACCTGCACTGTGCCTGGTAACAATACCAACATCTTGGGGGGGGTGTCCTTTAAACATCTGTGAAAACATTTGCACAACTTTAAAATATATGTATTATTAATAATAATGATAACGTTTCAGAAAATGCAAATTAGGTAGGGTTGCATTAAAATCCAACAACCTAATTTATCCTCCATCCCTAACATGTGATGCAATGCAAGCTAGATTTGCACTACTGAATGATTTGGGCTTGATATTGTCAGGAGTTCAGCCTACACTCGAGTAGGACCCTGGCAGAAACACATGCCCAACTGGCATGTTCTCTCCCTCCTGGTCGATCGTTCGGGAGCTTCATGAGCTTTCTTCAGCCCGAACATCACAGCGACTGATGCCAACCAACACCAGCACGCGTAGGGATCTGCAGGGTTTGCGCAACTTGCGTAACAGAACCTCAGCAACTCAGCATTTTGGCTAATCTACTTTATTTACATATAAACACACATGGAGCACTGCAACATGGCTCCCTCTCTCTCTAGCATCAGACAGCAAAGAGAAAAAGAACAAAGGACAATAGTCCCACTTCACGGAACACAGTAACACAAACATCCTGTCTTCGTCACTTCCCACTCTGTGGAGCCAAAACATATACCGTCATGTGAAAGACAACAACACCATGACTGCAATCACGGAGCCAGGAATTCTAACAGATATGTGCAAGGCACAGCTTGGCAAAAGCTTTGACACTCCCTGGCCCATCTGCTCCTATAACTGTGAGCCCCTGATTTGTGGTAAGTGCCATGAATTTCGCACATACGAATGTATGAACAAAGCAAACGTCCACATATTCTAACATCCAGTTTCCCAGGGGCCAATCAGACGCCTCCTGGGAAGCCTGCAGCAACTAGTATTCAAAAGCATGCTGCCTCCATCCTGAGAGATTGGACAGCACTGCCCATTAATTTGTGCAACATTGCCACCTACTGTTGACCAGCAATGACTGTGGTGACTGGGCAAGTGCGTGTGTTCAGAGCGGAGAGAAATCGAGTGCTGCACAAAAACACATATATGGTGAATGGGGGATAATATTTAATGCACCTGATAAAGGAGACTCAGGTTCACAAAATGGTTACACCACAATACAGGTGAAACTCGAAAAATTAGAATATCGTGGGAAAATTCATTTATTTCAGTAATTCAACTTAAAAGGTGAAACGCCATAATCATCACAATTATAACAAATAAAGGCTTGAGATATCTTGCTTTACATGCCATGAGTCTATCTCATATATTAGTTTCACCTTTTAAGTTGAATTACCGAAATAAATGAACTTTTCCACGACATTCTAATTTTTCGAGTTTCACCTGTACATTCGTTCACTTCTAAGGTGCCACAAAAGGTACCTATCTCCACAGTCGGAGGCAGCGATGCTTCTGAATATCAGTGGCTGGAAACTGCAGGAGGAAAGAGTGTTATTGTGTGCAGAACTTGCTTGCAGGTTTCCCAAGGCATCTGCTTGGCCACTGTGAGAACAGAATGCTGGAATAGATGGGCCAATGGCCTGATTCAGCAGGCTGTTCTTGTGTTCCCGATCTTCATACAGCAGATGGCCAACACTTTGGGATTTGGCACTTACTGCCAAGGCTCGCTAGCTGAAAAATCCCTCAAACGAGGCAAAGGGAATCGCTTGACCTTTTCATTACATGCTGAAGTCGGCACAGATCCAATCAACCTTCAGTCTCGATACACCAACTACGTCATAAGGATATACTAGAGCCTTTTGCACCACAGGTCTGAAGGCAGCTGGTTTGGGCAACTTTCAGTGGGATAATATGGACAATGGGGACAGGGTTAAGCATCTCCCTCGTTCCTCTGCTGCTTTTACACTCCTAGTCGTAGCCTCCCAAGGTTACTTTTCAATTTTAATAAGTTTCTCAAGGAAAGGTTACATGCCTAGTTCGGCCACTACAGCCACATCACACCAAGACAACTTAAGGATGGATAAACTGGAACATGTGCAGAGAAGGAGGACCAATATGATCAAGGAAGCAGAAACCAAACCTTATGAGGAACGGTTGAGGGAATTGAGTATGTTTAGCCTGTGTCAGGAGTGCGTGCAGGAGCCAGGCCCTGTGACCAGTAGGACTTTGCAGGACTGGGGCCTTCCTAAGTTTGTTCTGAAGAGGCAAGGCGCAACCGCACAGGTGAGGCCAATTGGTAACTCACAGCACCTGGTGGCAAGAGCCGGGAAGGGATATAAGGTCAGCATTTCCCTTCAGCTCTTTGCCACAGCAATACATTCCCTGCCTTGCTGCGCTTGGCTCCTTGATCCTCGGACCCTTGACTTTGTGACTCCTTGCTTCTTGATCCTCAGACCCCTGACTTCATGACTCCCTGCTTCCTGACCCTCGGACCCCTGGCTTCTGGACTCTCATTCCTGTTTCCACCCCGCCATCTTGCCCCTGGTCCTGACGTCCTCAGCCAGGACTTCAATTGCCCATAGACTGGACCATGACAGCCTGGAAACAAGCAGAGTGAGAGCAGATACTACTATAGCCATCTTCAAGTATCTCAAGGGCTGTCACGTGGAAGATGGAGCAAGCTTGTTTTCTCGTGCTCTGGAGGTTAGGGCCCATACCAATGGATTCAAGTTCCAAGAAAGGAGTTTCTGACTTAACATCAGGAAGAACTTTCTGACAGTAAGAGCTGCTCGACAATGGAACTCCCATGAGAGGTGGTGGAGGTTTTTAAGCAGAGGTTGGATGGTCACCTGTCATGTATGATTCAGAGATTCTTGCATTGCAGGGGGTTGGCCTAGATGACCCTCAAGGTCCTTTCCAGCTCTACCATTCTGTGATTCTAAGACTTTTCCCCTGTGTGTATCTTTCAGTCACAAAAATGAGATCTCACATGAACTTTCTTCACTAAGGTTTAATGCAAAGGATAACTTATTTCCATCTGACATAATACTGCAAAGCCCATGTCTGCTTGATATTTCATTCAAGCTAATGCATGCCTCAGGGTGCTTCCTCCCAGGGTGGAGTTGGGGGAAATGAGCACTGCTGTGTGGTTTGCTACACTGGCCACTGCATGGCTCTAGGGTCAAACCTGCTCTTGATTCCTGCATCCCTGGCTTGCTAGCACAAACTGACTCCCGCAGAGCAATGCCTTCTTCCCCTTCACTACAGACAAACCCAAGTGTACCATGAAATAGGTATAAACAGAGACAAGTTAAACAGTGGTGGCTGGTGCCCATTGGAGCTGATAGGGCAGAAGGCAAAGAGCCCTATAGTGGGTGGATTCAGAGCCAATGACAGGCAGAGCCAAGATTTGTCTTAATTTTCCTCGCTGCTGAGTTCTGAGACTCATGGACTAGCCTGGATTCATTTGAGTACATGAACCTGCCTGGAACTCTGTAAGCATTTAGCCTGGCATTACCTACCGGGCTGGCATCAAGGCTCAGCACACTCAGGCACCCCTTCCAGGGGCCCAGGGTGAAGAGTCTCAGCTCCTCTCTGCAGCCATCCAGCTCAGAAATCAGCATGCACTGTGCGGTCCACACCGCAGGCATGCACGCACACGCAGAAGTAAGCATTCACACATAGGCTGTCAAATAAAAATTCCTCACCTGCAGTCTGATGGATGTGTGCACAGACACACCCAGGCCATATACGGGCCACCACACTTATAGAAATGCCCCTCAGGTTGGACTGTGACCAAGGGATTGCCACGTGGGGAGACCTTCAGTGATGCACAGAGTGTCAGGCTAGGACTAGGCTTCAAATTTCCACTTAGAAATAAAGGTCAATGGTTAACCTCTGGGCCTAACTACCTCACAGGGTGGTTGTGAAGATGCTCTCCCAAGTTTTTGGAAGAAAGGCGGGGAGTGGGGAGGATAAAAAAAAAAGGCAAATAATAATACAGTCATGATTTCAACCTGACAGCGTGGCATAAAATCAACTACTTTTAAAAATAATATTTTAACTTTTTAGAAAAATAGAAGCTGCCAGTTAGACTATTTGTCCCAGTTAGGCTGTTATTGTCTGCTCTAACTAGTCAGTGCCATCCCCAAGTCTGGATGTAAATAAGAATGTGGGCAAATGGGAACTGGCAGAGATTCTTAGGGCAGCACCAGGTTCTGTAGCCAAGTTCCTTCCCATCATTTAGCACCTGATGCTTTAAAAAGAAAAAATCAAACCTGGAGATGCCAGGGGTTGAATCTGGAACCTTCTGCATGCAATCCATGTGCTTTTCCATTGAGCTATGATCACCTCCTGTTCAGTGCTTGTAAGGTATGAGAAATGCTTGGGATGTCCTGTGCAGAAGAACAGCTGAGTCGGGATCTGTTTGAAGAGGCTTTGGAAAGCTGGGTACCTCTAGCCTATGGCCTGGGAACATTCTGAAATGTGCTGTGTTTCCTTAACATCCTTCTGAGTAAGGGTAGGACAAACCTGGAACTTGGAAGGTGTTCACATGCAAGTTTCACAGGGGACAACGGCAATGGTTTGTAGCAGCCAACTGTGGTTAGCAGCATGCCACAGGCTCGCAAGCAACTCATAATGAGCAGGAGGTCATAATGTCAAGCAGGAATCTTACAAGGCTTAAAGAGGGATTCTAGCCTTGAAATGCAATTAGGTTTAATGTTGGGGCATCCCTGACTACACTGAAGGCCACAGATAGCCTTCGAGACATGTGACTTGTGGATACATTCCCATTGGCTGCATTAGGGTAAAAAAAGGTAAAGGACCCCTGGATGGTTAAGTCCAGTTGAAGGTGACTATGGGGTTGCAGTGCTCATCTCACTTTCAGGCTGAGGGAGCCGGCATTTGTCCACAGACAGCTTTCTGGGTCATGTGGCCAGCATGACTAAACCACTTCTGGTGCAACGGGACAGAGCGCTTGGAAACACAGTTTACTTTCCCACCACAGTGGTACCTATTTATCTACTTGCACTGGTATGCTTTTGTACTGCTAGGTAGGCAGGAGCTGGGACAGAGCAATGGGAACTCATCCCGTTGTGCGGATTCGAACCGCCAACCTTCTGATCGACAAGCCCAAGAGGCTCAGTCGTTTAGACCACAGCGCCACCCGCATCCCTTCACCTTTCACCTTGGCTGCATTATCACCACCCATACAAAAGTCTCAAAAGGCTTGGATGGAAACATCAGACTTTAAAGCAGTTAGTTGGGCATCGTTCCCAAAAGCAAAAGTTTTAGCGACACCAGTGTGCTAACTCCCCGGGTGCTACAAATAGCAAGTTAGTGCCTTTAAAACATATGTATGGAAGCAGGAGCGTTGAAACTACTGTAAACCATTTAAAGTGGGTCCATCCAGCCTGTGGAACACTGCGTGATTCACTTTTTTTACCTAAAAGCAGAGCCCAGGCATCTTCTTTTGAATAGGAAACATGCATTTGCGTGTGCAAAAAAACAAAAGAATGCCAGGCGGAAACTCACTGCTACCCCAGGAAACATTCACAAGCGCAGCAAGGCTTCCTCGCTGCACACACAGAGAGACAAGACAGATGCACACTGCTGGCTGCCTTCAGGCATTGATTTCCACAGTGCTGGCCTCCCCCTGCTGATCTCGAATGATATGAACTCCAGCAGTCCGCACCAAGCGTGTGGTGTTTTGGGTGCGCCCTGGCGGGGTTGGGGACCTGGTAGGAGATATGTGTGTTCTGGAGGTGGCCGGAGACCTGGCTGGCGAGCGATGGTATCGACGAGCAGACCGAACAGGCAGTCCAGGTGATCTTCCAGGAGGAGGGGGAGAGCTGGAGTAGCTGGGTGGCGAGGGCTCGGCAGCGTTTCGGGACTCAGTAAGGGATTCCTCTTCAGCTTCTGGAGAGTCCTTGGGGAAGCAAGTAAAAGCAAGCAGCTGCGGTCAGAACATGAGCATAGTACCACAACATACTGCAATGAACTTCAAAAGCACTTTGGAACTGGGACGACCCTAGCATCAGACAGAGTGCTTCAGGAAAAAGAAGCACTCTTTTTTTTTTTACTGCCAGGGAAGGGGAGAGGTGGTTGTGCGATTATCTGCCTAAAGGCCCAAAATACTTTTTGTTTTTTTTACCGTGGTTTATTATGCACTTTGACTTGATAGGAGTATCATTTTCTGCTCCACCCCAGGCAGCAAAATGTCTTGGTTTAGCCCTGTATTCTTGTGCATGGCCCCAGAGGGGGGGTATTGGGGGGAGGGGGGAATGGGTGAGAGCCAGGAGGCTCAGAAGGGAGGTGTGCCAGAAGGAGAAGGATAATAATAATAATAATAATAATAATAATAATAATAATAAATAAAAAAATAATAATACAGTGGTACCTCTGGTACTTAATTCATCCCGGAGGTCCGTTCGTAACCTGAAATTGTTCTTAACCTGAAGCACCACTTTAGCTAATGGGGCCTCCCGCTGCCACTGCGCTGCCGGAGCACTATTTCTGTTCTCATCCTGAAGCAAAGTTCTTAACCTGAAGCACTATTTCTGGGTTAGCGGAGTGTGTAACCTGAACCGTATGTAACCTGAACCGTATGTAACCCGAGGTACCACTGTACTAGGACTCTGGGCAGGAAAAGCAGTAACTCCATGAGATATGGAAAAATATTCTCTCTCCCCCCCCCCCCCATGGTAATATTATTTATATAGTGGTTAGACCAGGGTGGTCCAATATGTGGCCCATGGGCTGCATGCAGCCCTAGAGGCCTTTTTTTGGCACCCCTCAGCAACATTTGAAGCCCCTAATCTTTGTGCCAGCTTCCCAGAGCCAGGTAAGCAAAGCGTTGGGTTTTGGGAAGGAGGCAGGAGGATGCAGACAAGGTCCTAGAGTCCTCCCGTCTCCTTCCCAAAGCCTAGTTAGCACTTCCCTAGCTTGGGAAAGGAGGCAGGAGGGCTCTAGGACCCTGCCAAAGCCTCACACCTCACTTAGCCAGCTTTGGGAAAGCAGTGCAAGGACTGGAGGGGGGCATAAAATTTTGGCCTCTCCTCTGCCCCCATGCAACATGGCAAGCCATTGCGGTGCCTGCAGGTTTCATGTCAATGTACTCCTGTGGCCTACTTTGCAGGAAAAGTTGGTCTGCTTTGACTTAGGCAATGTTACCGCATGCACACACATAACCATCGAGTGAAATATGTTACTATTATTCCAATTTTGTATGCGGCGCAGCAGCAGAGGTTGTGGTCAGCCTGCGTTCAACACAGTAGACGGCTGTAAAAACTGCTACCAGAAGATGTCGCTCATGAGTCGTGGGAAAGTAACGGGAAGCAATTTAGCAAATGGGAAGCCAGTTCCTAAGATTAAGGACACCCTATTCAAACAGACAGGCATGCCAGAAAGTATACAGAGCTACTATAAAAATACGGACAGATGGAGAGCTATCCATGCACTTCAGGCAAGGTAGTGCCCAGAGGACCACAGGCTGTCACTTGTGCAAGAAGAGAGAAATAACACAAATCCCATTTATCAGTAGATATATCAGTTGGTATTTTTTTAAATAAATAAATAAATAACTTGGTTCTCCGCACATTCTAATCTCCCTTACAAGTCATTACTCTAGTATTTGCATATTATTATTTTTTGTACACATTATTTGGGTGGACAACTATATTGCAAAATTCGTGGAACTGTGAATTTCAACGGACAAATGTGTTTGGGTTTATGTTTCATTTCAGAAAGTGCAAATTAGGTTGATTCCCCCTTGAAATGTGAACTGAATCAATTTTCTCCCTCGTCGTTACTTCACATTTTGCCCTTTGGCCTGAAAGTTATTTAATTAGCAGAGTACCAGGCTGAAGCTTCCTCGAAGCATGACACTTGAAACTTACTTTGTCCTTCAAGATGTACAAAGCAACGGGATTCTTGCGCTCGTGTTCTCCACTCCTGGGAACAATCTCCACTGCATTAAAGCGAGAATGGAAATGAGTTATTCCTTTTCAATAAAGCCTGAAAAGGGTTCTGCTATGCAAGTGAGCATGGGAGAAAGAGGCAGGCAGAAGAGCCTTGGTAGATTAAACCAAATGTTATTTATTTAGAGATTTGTGGATCCCGTCTTTTGGACTGAGGAACATTAAGGAGAGCCCTGCTGGATCAAACCAAAAGTCCAGCACCTTTGTCCCGACACCGGGCAGCTAAATGCCTTCTCTTATTACGTGTTCCCCAACACCCAGATGCACACTGTCTCCACTGAGGGAAACCCCATTTTTCAGCTGACATCGCTAAGATCCTTGCTAAGCCTGACCACCACTCCACTTGCTGCATACATGAGGCTGTGCAATGTGACAGCGGAGCTCTGATCTTGGTCCAGGAAGGAGCAAGTGGGAACTGAGTGCTTATGTAACAGTGGCAGCAGGCATAGCTTGTTAATACCACCTGGGCTGCAAGATGCAGCCTGACATTAAGGGCCCCATCCTGCACCACTAATCTCCCACAGTAATGCAGCAGGAGAGTCTCTGGTCTGACCAGGTCTTTGGCACTGGAGTCCTCCAAGGATGGTAATGATACACCCTCGGGCATCTTGTGGACATGTTTCTGGGACTGACCCTGCATGCCTTTTCAGCTCCTGAGTCCTCACCCCCTGAAAATGAGGAATATAACTTCAGCACTGGTGGGAGTTGGGGTCCGTGTCCACATTCCTGCTTTAGCCTTTCAGTGTAGGCACCCCATGATCTAGCTCTACGATACAGTGGCACCTTGGTTCTCAAACTTGATCCATTTCAGAAGTCTGTTCCAAAACCAAAGCGTTCCAAAACCAAGGTGCGCTTTCCCATAGAAAGTAATACAAAATGGATTAATCCACTCCAGACTTCTAAAAACAACCCCTAAAACAGCAATTTAACATGAATTTTACTATCTAACGAGACCACTGATCCATAAAATGAAAGCAATAAACAATGTATTGCAGTCACACAATCAATCAATCAGTAGCTGAACTGGGATCCACACAGTAACATAAAGAAAAAAAGAGCCGCCGAAACAAAAATGCAAAATAAATAGCAAAAACAGACAGACCTCAGTGTAACACTCAAAACGGAAGTGTGGCACTCAAAATGGAAGTGTGGCACTCAAATCAATAGCATAACACTCAAAACGGAGCATGTTTGGCTTTCGAAAAAAGTTCGCAATCCGGAACACTTGCTTCTGGGTTTGCAGTGTTTGGGTTCCAAGTTGTTTGAGTACCAAGGTGCTTAGAACCAAGGTACCACTGTATTTGAAATTGCAAATTTGACCCCCTGGCATAACCCCTGGTCCCCAGATCCTGGCTGCTTTCGGACTACTGCCTACAACTTAGCATTGACAACCATAAACCAGGCTCAACAAACAAAGCACTGCCAGTTCCTGGAAGACATCAGCCCGAGAGTCAGAATCCAAACGCAGAGGTTCACGGTTTACCATCCTGCTTCAACTGTTCTTCATTCTGGTCCACATATTCAGAGGAATTTTGCTTCTCCATTTTCCGTTTGTTTCTAAAACAAAACAAAAAAAGGCATAAGACCATAAGAAAGTGAGAAGAGCCTGCCGGATCAGACCAATGGCCCATCTGGTCCAGCAGTTTGGGATAGCTCAGCTGTTAGAACCTATGACTCTTAATCTCAGGGTTGTGGGTCTGAGTCCCACATTGGGCAAAAGATTTCTGCATTGCAGGGGTTGGACTAGATGACCCTCGTGGACCTTGCCAACTCTACAGTTCCATGATCCTATGATTCTATCCTGTTCTTACAGTGGCGAACCAGATGCCTGTGGGAAGCCCACAAGCTGCCCCTGAGCACCACAGTACCTGCAATCCCAGCAACCGTATTCAGAAGCATATTCGTCTGAGAGTGGAAACTGAACATAGCCGTTGTGGATGCAAAAGTTTGCATGAGTTTGCTCAGAGGCTCCCTCACAGCCCACTTGGAATGGAAGGGGGTCAGCCCTACTTGGTCCTGGCAGCCTGCAAACCAGCCCCACATGTGATCCTCTCCTAGCAAAGGAGTGAGTCGAATTGTCATGTTGTGCGGCAAATGCAGGGCGAGAAACAGGTCAGGTAAAACAATCCCAGGCTGCTTTGTTAACACACTGTACTCTTCACAGAACCAGTCCATGCACCTCTTTTTTACACCAACTGGGACATAAGGGCCAACTGACATGGGCCACACATCTTTTCCCATCAGGAGCAAACAAAAAACAAGAAAGTTGGGGAGGGGGGAATGGCCAGAGTGGAAAGGGTTAAGAAAACCTCCACCACTCCAGTCTTTTGCTACAGGTGGAAATTTCTGCAGCTACATATTGTAACAGAAAAAGAAAATTACCGGGGAGGGGAGATGACTATATACAACAGAGCATCAGTGCTTGAATCAGCTGCTCCAAACTCTCAACGCTTTGTGTCAGTTACTGTTTGCTGATCAGAAGATCGGCGGTTTGAATCCCTGCGACGGGGTGAGCTCCCATTGCTCAGTCCCTGCTCCTGCCCACCTAGCAGTTCAAAAGCACGTCAAAGTGCAAGTAGATAAATAGGTACCACTCCGGCGGGAAGGTAAACGGTGTTTCCGTGCGCTGCTCTGGTTCGCCAGAAGCGGCTTAGTCATGCTGGCCACATGACCCGGAAGCTGTACGCCGGCTCCCTCAGCCAATAAAGCGAGATGAGCGCCGCAACCCCAGAGTCAGTCACGACTGGACCTAATGGTCAGGGGTCCCTTTACCTTTACCTTACTGTTTTTAAGAAGACAATGGAGAGGTATCATCACGTAAAAACTGCAGGAGCTCGGAGGTGGGGGCATAATTCAAGTACTGGCAAATGTCCTGGGTACATGTGCCCTCAAACACAGCTGTTCATACAAGGAATTTGCCAATGATAAGAGGACCAGCGGCTTGTAAGGATACTGTTTTAGCCAAGGCTGACTCAAACGCAACAAGCCCTCCATGGCACCAATTAGGCAGCTTGCTCGAAACTACAATTTTCAACCACCTGCACTATACATTTAATGCAGTATGGCTGCCCTCAAAAAATCTTGGGAAGTGTGGTTTGTTAAGGGTGCTGAAAGTACTTAGGAGACTCCCTGTTCCCCCTCACAGAGCTACGATTCCCACATCAGTTTAACAATCCCTCTTCCCAGAGAACACTGGGAATTGTAGCTCTCAGTCGAACTCTCATTTCATTTCACTTTTCATTTGTGTACCTCCTTTCTATACAAAGAAACAACAACAAAATCACACACCTTATAACGGATCTGATCCAATTCAAAAATGCCATAAAGAAACGTCACTTTAAAATAAACAACTTATATCAAATAAATTAATATTCAATCATCCATTAGAATATAATCAGCACCCTTAGCAAACCACAGTTCCCAGGATTCTCTGGGGGGAGCCATGATGGTTTTAAACAGTATGATGCTGCTTTAAACATGTAGTGCAGCTGCGGCCTTTGTTACAGGGAGAGAATGCTGCACAAATCTTTGGGGAGGGGGAACAGGGAACGTTTAAACACACATATAATTTTAAACGTCCTACTTCTTGGATGGTTTCCAACAGGCGCAGACGGTCACTAAGGTAACCAGAAGGAAAATTCCCCCAGTCGAAAGGATTATATAGAGGGAGCTCCTTCCTACAGAGACACAAAAGACAAGGCAGATGTTAGAGCAAGTTTCACCTGTTTTGCTGGAGACCTGCAATGCAAGATTTGGAGACATGCCCATTTCAGCGGATGGAGGTGTTCATGTACTGTTTGGCATGGAAAGCGCAAACCAGGGAGGTTCATCTTTCTGCCCACATGCAGAGGGTCGCAAGGCCAGCTGACTAGCCCAGCTGGGTCGTCTCCTTCCAGCCGTCCCGCAGCGAAGACCCATCGGCCGCTGCTCCGACGTAAATCAGCAACCCAGCTTCACAGCCAGGGCACACTATCTCAGCAGATAGAAACTACGCACACAGAATAGGTGTGAGGCTTGTGGAAGCATACTACAACTACGGATTTATTAATCATAAATCAGGACCAAGAAACATGTAGTCTCTCTCTTTGTCTTCTCAAAGAGACAGGGAAAAGCAAAAGCTCTACACACAACGGACGTTCCCAGCAAGCTGTGCTGGTATGTAAACAGACATGTGACATGCAACGGTTTCATGTCTGCAACTAAAGGTGGAATGGAATTTTCCAACACTTTCAACATGAACTGAGTGGTATTTCTCCCCCACCCCTAGTTACAAGAAGCAGCACATAACACTTGTTTTAACAGCGGTGAGAGAGTGCCAACTGCTCTTCCCACATCACCGAGGCAACAGGTGAAAAGGATGGGTAGATACCAGGAGAAAAGGGATTGGTTGTTAACCCTCTCTGGGAATTATAACACTGCAAGGGGAAGAAGGGGCCTCCTAACAACGCCCAGAACCCTTTACAGGTCCTGGGATTGTTTGGAAGAAGACATGGCTCTTTAAAGTGGAATGATACATGCTGCTTTAAATGTATAGTGCAGATGTCCATTAACTTCAATAGATCTACTCTAGCACTGGATAAAACCCTGGATAAAAAATTTGGAACATCCATAAATTTATTTATTTGCTTTTTCAAATTAAAGTTTTAGTCACATATCCAACTTACAACATAAAATCAAGATTCCAAGGAATCTCTTGTACTTCCCTCCTCCCCTTTGTGGGTCCTATTGTTAATCATTTCCTCCTGCATCTTTTATGATAATCCAAAATCTTTTGCCTCTCCATTGTGTCCAAAATTCACCATTAAACTACAAGTGAAATTCCAATCCTACTAACTATTTTAACTGTTTGCAGTGGTTTTTAAGATAAGTTATAAATTTCCCCCATTCCTTATTAAAATTTTGGCCTTCCTGGTTTCTGATTCTTCCAGTCATTTTGGCCATTTTGGCATAATCCCATCAACTTGATCTGTCATTTTTCTCTGGTAGGGACTTCATCTTCTTTCCATCTCTGGGCCAATAACATCCGCGCAGCCGTGGTCGCATACATAAACAGTCTTTTCTGCTCCCTTGTGATTTCGGCACCTAGAATTCCTAAAAGGAAGGCTTTGGGTTTTTTCACATGACAAGGTATATAATAATTAAGGCAGACCCAGTCTCTGGTTTCCCCATGTTGTCCCTATCTGCGTTGACCATACTTACTGTACACGGTAAGTTTTATGGGGATGCTGCGTCCATTGCTGATGGGGTTCTCCACCAAACAACTGTAGGTGTCATCGTCAGACATCAGGACTCTGGTGATGGTCAGCACCTTCTGGTCATGGGAGAGGATCAGCCGGGAGTCATTGCTGAGGGGCTTGCTGTCCTTCAGCCACGTGTAGCTGGGCTTTGTGCCATTTTCATGGGAGCAATTCAGAGTGAAATATTCGCTGAGCTCCAGCACAGTGGAGGAGGCCAGGGCGACATGAGGCTTTGAAATTGGAACTAGGAAGACAAAGACAAAACAAGCAAAGATTCTCAGTAAAGAGGAAAGTGAAAAAAATGATTAAACTATGGAGCTGAAAAAGCTCTAGCTCTGACTGAGGCCAACCTAACCTCCTTGTGGCCCGGGACATCCAAGATGTTTTTGTTTGAAGACCGTAAGGTCCTCCAGGGGACATACCAGGAGAGGCGGTCCCGTAGAAAGCAATGGAGTTATAGGAGAGGGCTAAATGGCAAGCAAGGCAAGCCTAGAGGGGGGGAAAGAGCATTTGTCACATGATGGCAGTTGTGCTTTGACAATGACACTGAAATCCAAGCCAGCTGGCATGAGACAATGCAACACAGTGTCTCCAAGCTCTCCACTGGATTTGAACTTACAGGGTATATACAGGAGGAGGTTTCATTTATAGTAGCAACTGTGGACGATGTTTTGCAAAAGGTTTTCAGCAAGGCCCAAGCTTGGCATGAGGGAGAATTTTTTTTATCCGATTCATGTTTGAAAGTGAACTTACCTGATTCTCATTTTCTGAAACGGGATGTGAACCAAAACTCAGCCATCCCTCTGAAATTCACACTTCTCTGAATTTTGAAATGCAGTTCTGCAGCCCGGTAAGGTATGCAACAATGCGCACACACCAGGGTAAAGTTTGTATATAAATTAGTGAAAATAACATACAAAAACAGTGTACAAAAATTAGGAAAAAATGCTTTGCACAATTGTGCAGACTGGGCAACACTGCATTAAAAAATGTATGTATTAAGAGAAATTTGCACTGAAATGCTGCTGATTCTCTCTCTCTCTCTCTCCATGCAAATTGGTGGGGAAATGAATTTTAATACGTGGAAAAGGTGGAACTGAAATTGACAGATTTGCCCATTCCTAGTCCAAACCATGTGTTATTATATGTCGAAGCTGCATGAAAGTCTTTCCCCCCACCTAGAGAATAAATAAATACCTTTAACTAATGAACTAAAAAAAGTTCATTTTTTCTAAGGCTCACTTACCATCCACTGTAAGGTTGATGTTCATCTCCCCTGTAAAAGTGTCGTCCGTAATGGAGATTTCCACTTCATACGTCCCCTCGTCCGAGAGCTGGAGCTCGTTGATCAGCAAGGAGCCATTCTCAAAGATTCTAATCCGGTCCCTGTATTCCGGGCGCAAGTTACCAATGATCCCGGTGCCGATGGACTGGACCACCGTCACAGCCTTGTCACGCTTCACTTGCCATTTGATCACGGGTTTGTCGCGGCTGGTGCTGGTGTATTTCACGGAGAGCAGGGCAGACTTGCCAACTGTACCGTGAATTAACAGCACCGGGCTGGTGATATTGACTCCTTCCAGCAGATCTAGCAAGAAGAAGAAGCAAAAGACACTTAGCATTAGCATTAAGGGGTAGATATCACTTGAAGGAGGTGGTATGAGCATGACTCTCTGGTGCTGGAAAAGGCAGAACCGGAAGCCATCGGCTCGGCAATGAGTGTCCCCACCAGAGCTACAGGTTAGATAATAATACTGTGGTACCTCGGGTTACCTACGCTTCAGGTTACAGACTCCGCTAACCCAGAAATAGTACCTCGGGTTAAGAACTTTGCTTCAGGATGAGAACAGAAATCATGCTCCGGCGGCGCGGCAGCAGCGGGAGGCCCCATTAGCTAAAGTGGTGTTTCAGGTTAAGAACAGTTTCAGGTTAAGAACGGACCTCCGGAACAAATTAAGTACATAACCAGAGGTACCACTGTAACAACAACAACAACAACAACAACAACAACAATTTTATTTATATCCCGCCCTCCCCAGCCAAAGCCAGGCTCAGAGCGGCTAACAACAATAAAAGTAACACAGCATTCTAAAATCGATTCATTCTAAAATCAATTCAAAATCAAATTAATGGCAACCATTGGGCTAGAGTTCTATGAGGATTACCAAAGGAGGGGGTCAGACTGTGCCTTGGCCAAAGGCCTGGTGGAACAGCTCTGTCTTGCAGGCCCTGCGGAAAGATGTCAAGTCCTGCCATACCTTTTTTAAAATATGCAAATATAGCAGAACGGGGTAGAGTCTGAGACCTCATCAGCTGACGTTAACAATAGAAATAACCCATCAATTCTGGTGTGGATGTGACCATAATAATATCCAATGACATATTTACTGCAGCCCCCCCTGTAATGAGACCTTCCTCTCCACCCACAAAGAGGGAGGTCTGCAGTATCGTATGGCTCTATGGGCGCCACCCTGAACCCTCGGATTGCACCTTTATACAGTATTTATTTTTATTTATCACATATATCAGTGCTTTTTGTGACAGTATTCACTGCTATAGAGTCCCTCCAACTTTTTAATAAAGATTTTTACTGCCCATAGTAGAAGTGATCTTGTGCTGGCACCCATGGCACTTCATTGTGAATCAACAAAGTCAACACTTCATTGTATGTCCAACCTTTCCGCCAAGGAACTCAAGGTGGCGTTCATGGTCCTCCCACCCCCCATTTTATAACAACAACCCTGTGAGGTAGGTGAGGCTAAGAGGCAGTCATCTACCCAACAGCACCCAGTGAGCTTCAAGGCTGAGTGAGGATTTCAAACGAGATCCTAGTTTGACACTCTAAAGGTAGATCTACACACAGGGGGGAAACGCTATGAATATGTCATAAATTAAATTGTTATAACAAAAGGGGGGAACCGTATGTAAAATCGCATAGAAAAGTTTTGTGCTCTACAGCGCCATCTGGTGTTCCATGTTTATAACACATTTAAAACACTATTTTTTATTCATGTAGCTGGGTCCTAAGTCTGTTCTAACTACACCACACTGGCAAACTATTAAGTACTAAGCATTACTATGATTCATCAGTGGTGTCCAAACTTTTTTCAAAGAGGGCCAGATCTGATGAAGTGAAGGGTTGAGAGCTTTTTTTAGGGTTGAAGTTGTTGAGGGTTTTTTTAGGATTTTACCCCAGGAAATAAACTGCCACAGGGGCTGGATTAAACTCACTGGCGGGCCGGATTAGGCCCCCAAAATGGACTTTGGACATGCCTGGATTAGATGATCAAGTCTCTTTATAACCAACAGCAAATGATTACAACAAAAATAAAGACGGTGTTGATTTTTTAAAAACAACAACAACAGCACACTTTTAATCGTCTAAATATTGGATTGAATTGACAAGAATAAGCAGCGGAGGCTGGACTGTGCTTGTAAGGACAGGACACAGCTAATTCACTGTGTCTTGAGTACAACACAGCAGTCAAGCAGTTAATGCTCCCAGCCCTGGCTCTCAATGGCATGAGGCAAGGCGGATGGTGATCTAGGCCTCACAATGGTTAACCTGGAAACAACCTCAAATCCTTGCCCTGACATTTCACTGGGACCCAGGCAAGACAGGGGAGGGAGGCACAGCTCGCGTGCCCTTTCCTCTCCTTAGCACCCAGAAGAGCAAGAATGTCTGAAGGACTGCTATGGCTTCACGTTGTTGATTCAGAAATGTGCTCCTGTGCATAGGAATGAACTCATCGGCATTTGGGCTAACGCCGGGGTGGTGCTGAAAAAACAAAGGAGAGCGCAGAAAGAAAGGTTTCAGTTTGCAAAAGGAGCAACTGATGCCAAAAAGGGGTGAAACTTTTTTTAAAAAAAAAATATTAATTTTTATTGATATAGCAAGAAAAAAGAAAAAACACAAATACCAAATTACACACAGGAATAACCATAGACACATAATTTTCTTAACAAACAATAAAACATATGTTGGTCTTAGCACTAAAAACCCAACCTCCCGTCTATTCCATATTTCGATTTCATATTACTTATTGTCAATGCACACTTTTATCATAATTAAACTCAAAAAGGGGTGAAACGTAATCAGAAGCAAGGGTGTAGAATCTCAGGTTGGAGGGTGGGGGGAATGTGGCCCCACAATACTCATTATGCAGCCCCACATCCTCCCCACAAGCCACACCCACTCTTCACATGCTCTCCACTACCCCTGGTTTTTACGCATGCTCTCCTTGATTATTTTTGCCCGGCAGGAAAGTGTGCATGAATTCTGACAATGCTTGCTTGCCTGGATAGATAAGGAGATAGATAAGGAACTATAATCGTGTATAGCAAGCATGGGGAACATCCCCTCCAACATTTCTCCAATGAAAATAGGGGCGTCCTACTCCATAATAAGAATATCTATACATCGGACTGGGTTGCTACATAATAAAACATTAAAAAACCCTTCCCTATACAGGGCTGCCTTCAGATGTCTTCCAAAGGTTGCATTACAGTGGTACCTCGGGTTACAGACGCTTCAGGTTACAGACTCCGCTAACCCAGAAATAGTACCTCGGGTTAAGAACTTTGCTTCAGGATGAGAACAGAAATCGTGCTCTGGTGGCACGGCAGTAGCTGGAGGCCCCATTAGCTAAAGTGGTGCTTCAGGTTAAGAACAGTTTCAGGTTAAGAACAGACCTCTGGAACGAATTAAGTACTTAACCCAAGGTACCACTGTATTACTTATCTCCTTGGCTCAGGGTTCACACCATACCTTCCAACATTTCTCCGATGAAAAAAGGGACATCCGAAGGGAAAGCGGGACATTCTGGGATCAAAATCAGAAACTGGGATGGCTTCTGTAAAATCCAGGACTGTCCCTGGAAAATAGGGACACTTGGAGGGTCTGAGGGAACCTTGGGATCTGGTGCAAAATGTGGCCTTCCAAACGCCTCTCTCTGGCCCTTGGTCCCCTTCCCAATTGCCATACCCCATACTGGTCCTGCTCTCCCGGAGTATTTTCCCCTGGCTGGAATGTGTCCTTGAATGCTCTCAGTGACTCCAGCTTTGCCGGGAAGAAGGGTAGAGAAGGGTGTGTGCATCTTTACAAACACTAGCCTAATGCACTTGTTTAAAAGGTTGTGTGCCACTCCCAATATCTGCTAAGCAGCAGCAAGTTTCCAGGGGGTTCCAGGCACTCCCTATGGGGTGTGTTTCTGCTGGGACATCAAGGCACAGCAGAGATTAGTGTCTTTCAAAATATATATGGTTTGTTGGTTTTTTAAATTCATTTTTATTAAATTTTCCACTTTAACAATCCAATCAAATCACATTAAATATTCCAAATTAAACATATACATATCAAATAATCCAAATATTCTGCCAAATTATAATTTTTTTAATGGGACTTCCCATGCTTCAAGTTCGGAGGGTTCTAATCATCTCATATCTCTACTGCTTTTCATAGTCATTTCCGATGGTTCCTCTAATTCTTCCTGTTGTTAACCTTCCTTCTTTCACGGCCTCTGAGTTGTTCCCACAAGCGAGTTGAAGCAAACAATGATGTATTTCTGTGTGGATTTTATGTCTACGATTCCCCTCTATAAGTTTGCGGCATCTCCTCACATGCTGGTGTTTCTGCCAAATCAATCCAAAGGTCTTTTCGCTGCTGGCAGCCGCCATCTTCACTCAGTTCCAATGAAATATATCTGGTTTATTGTACATATATTTACACCTAGGTCTTCTCCAGAAAGAGTTCAGAGCATTACATCTCCAGAGGAGCTTGTTCCCCAGACCAGTGCAGTACTGGATTCTGAGACATTCTGCATGCCATCTCTGTGACTCTGCCCCGGCCTGCCAAGGTGGTTCTGGCCTTCACGGCTGCTCATGGAGTTCTGCCCGCTTCCTTTCCGCTTCACCAAAAAAAGCCCTGCTCCAAGTAACTCCTTTCCATCTATCTGCTCATTTCTCTTATCCAGACCTCTGTTTTCCAAAAGGACATATTTTTCCTGTGTGCTATCACGCTTCCCCATCACCTTGGCAGCCTCCTCCCAGCACCAACACAGCCTCCTGCCTGGTTGATGGTTAATGACTTGCTTCCAGCACCTTTTGTCATTCTTAGCGACTTCTATCTCAGGTGAGGCCCTGGCCTGGAGGAAAAAAAGCTTAGCTGTATTTTTCACTTCCTTGGCACCTTCCCTTCAAAACTCCAAGTATTACCTGAATAGAAATCTTTATGGATTTCTAACAATCACTCCCAGATGACCCCAGATCTGTAACAGTACAAAGGTAAAATTTACACTTAGGTAGAATTTAGTTTTTCCACCCACTTCTGCCTCTAGCCCCACATGTCACTGACATTCATGTGGCCCTTGGAAGTCTGCTCAGGCCCTTGGGTGCCTTCCTTCTTCGTTTCAACATTGGGTGGAAACCAAATTAGTTGACTCTTCCTGCCATTGCTTCTGGCTCCACCTATGGTTAGCCTCCCTGCCTTACCTGCCCTGCCAGGCCCAATGGGCACCAGCCACCACTGAGGTTCAGTGAATGCAGCCAGGGGCAAAAGAGGACACAGCAGATGCTCAGTATCAGACGAGCTGCTTCCAAAATGGCTTCAGCCTGCAGCCTGGGTGCTGAGGTCAAAACAAAACCAGTATTGATATGCAGCGGAGGGGAACATGAATCATCGGGTGACAATTAACTGCTAGATTAGGAGCTGCGAGCAGAAGCCCAAGAAAGAGCTTAAACAAGTCCCGAAGTCATGAGATCTATTAGTATGCAAACCTCTCTCTCGCTCTCTCTTTCCCTTTGCCTGATGCAAACAGAAGGGGAAACCCAGGGCTTTTTACCAGCCAGAACTTGACAAAACTCAGTTCCGGCACCTCCTACAGTTAAAAGGATTGGGAAGCAAGAGATCAGCCCTAGCAGGTCAGCCCTACTATTAGCAGGTCAGCCCTACTATTAGGCAGAGGGAGGTGGTTAACTCAGGTGGCATATGCTGATTGGTATGGCAGCCATTCCTCTTGAGTCGCCTAAGATAGCATACCCTGCACTCTGAAAGCTAGCCTGCTGTCATTGGATGTGGTGGAAGGGCTTCCTGTTCCCAGTATTGAAGTAAGGTCCCATCTGCACTATACATTTAAACCAATATCATACCACTTTAACACTTACGGCTTCCTCCAAAGCATCCTGAGGACTGCCGTTAATTAAGGGTGTGGCTAGAGTTGTATGGAGACCTCTGTTCCCTACACAGAGCTGCAATTTCCAAAGCAATTTAACAGTCCACCCTTCTTTCTCAGGGAACTCTGGGAATTGTAGCTCAGTGAGAGCGGGCAGTGTTAAAAACTCAGATATATAAGTTAGGCACCAAATGGCTCCTTAAACCAGAATGACAGTCACTGAAGCAGAATGCCTAGTTGCTATTTTGGGGCCAAGCGGCTCAAAAGTCATTTTTTTCAATATGACTTTTGGGTTCCAGAAATTCATTCTGATTGGGCAGACAAAATATAATGGACAGAATTCTACAGGATGTGTTGCTAGCTGGGGTTTTTCAGCTGGAGGGAGGGAGGTGTTCATTGTCAGTTCTGGCACCCTTTTTTCTACAAAAATAGCACTGGTTACTAGTTTGCGAAAACATGCACCTCCAGATGATGCAGACATCAGCGCCATCCTGGTGCCTGGGCAACTTTTCTCTTGGTTGCAAATGGCCAATAGCCAGGTGCAAAATGTGCCTGGCACCTGGCTAATTTTGAACGCTGAGAGTGGGTGAAGACTTCTTAATTCTTCCTGCCATTTATTTGCTCCCCACCCCCCAGTGAGTTGGAAAGCAATTGGCAGAAACATTTGCTCTATACAATTAATGCAGTATCCTATTGCTGTAAACAGTTTCTCTGCTACCAGGCTCAGCCTTCCAAGGCTGCTTTTCCTTAAAAAGATATAAATCACTGGGTTAAAGAGACACTGAACTCTCCATTCCCTGTCTAATTCGTAGCTAGGCAAACGCTGGCCCTGTATTCACCTCCCAGCACCATATACAAAGAAAGTGTGAGAACAGAAGCAAAGCCAAGGGAATGTGGTATACTGGGCATCAGGATGTTCTGTAAGGAGGGCTGCCAGGGAATGTCTGCTAAGCAACCATTGTGATCTCTGATCACCTGCAGAGAGTGCATCTTTGTTTTGCTTTTGGAGGATGTAGAGATACACCATCAACATGCAGAGCCAGCCAGATTCAGTCAGCCACACATGCCACTGAACTGTTCCACCTCCAATGACATGCAGTTGGACTAGTTATGATTGCTTTTGCAGTATCACAGCTGGAGAAGGGCTAGGTAAAATCACCCACAAATGTCTTCTACAATATGGTGCAGGAGGGTTGATTTGCTTCTTTTTGCCACCATCATGTATTTCAGCCCGTTCTTGCATAACCAATTTTTGATGCTTTATGGTAAAGGACCATCTTGCAGGGCTGGTTTGCCAGGAGAAATCCCCACCCCAGAATACAGGGACATGGCACACTGGTAGTAGAACAAACCAGAGGTGTGCACTGGATTCAGAAGAATCTCAAGTCAAACTGGGCTGATTTGGAGAGATTCAAATCAGCCCAGTTTGAAAAACACCAGGATGGGAAGAGAGCCCTTTGTGGCTGACAGATCCTGTTTAAAATAAGAAGGAATCACTTTACCTGGACTTTTGGGAAGAGATGTTCAAGGAATGCAGGGTTGGAGACCCTCTGGCTGGCAAGCCAATCTTGGCCTACAAGGCCATTTCCCGGAAACCACAACAACCCACCTGTCGGGTGACATCACTGATGGCATCATCTGATGGGCAAAAGGACTCCACCTTGAATTTAAAAGCTTGGCAGTAGAGGTGCCCCAGCTGCTGGGACACCTTTGTAGCTTCCATTTGGCTATTAATCCCTTGCTTCACTCATAGGATTCTTGACTTCTGGACCTTGTGCTTGCTATTAGCCTGAAAAATATCTTCTCCTTACTTTCAAACAAGTGCTGCTGGCATTGTGTTTTTGGATGGAAGTGTGACAGATCAGCTAGGAAAGTCTCTGGGTGACTTTGGACCAGCCATCACTCTCAGCCTAAATAAGCTCACAGTGTTGCTGTATGGATTAAACAGGAAGAACAGTCTCCATCGTCTTGAGCTCCTTGGCAGAAAGGTGGGATATAAATGTAATAAATAAGTTAAAGACATAAGAAGAGCCCTGCTTCATCAAAAGAAAAGTTGATCTTTTCCAGAATCATGTTTCCACATTGGCCAATCAGCTGTGGAATCAGGGTTTGAAGGCTCTCTACTCTTATTGCCTGGTAAGGCCTTTCCAAGGCAGGCCTATTGAAATCAATGGAAGAACTCTGTCCTTCTTTTATTGTCGCATGAGATGTTACAGCAGATGTATCCATTTACTTCTGCAAAAGGTCAGAGGATCTATAGACTCTAATGCAATTACCTCTCAATCTTCTTTTTCAGCTGTGAATTCACCCCCTTCACACTCTGCATTAATGTAGCTTGCACTCTGATGAGTCCCTTAGTCTCAGGCACTGGGTATGTTTTTGTTTTTTTAAAGCTCTTCCCACCCCTATTATGGAAGTGTTGGCAGTGGCTATGAAGAAACTGCATTCAGTTTCCCCAGTAGAGCAGGCACAGAGTGTCTGTGGCCAGATCTAATTTATCAGCGTGGACATGATATTTAAACAATGCCATGCATTGGTTTCAGTTGTAAATTCTAGCTTTTACTTCCTAGGGAAAAACAGTTTCCAAGTTCTACCAGCTGCATATGTGAGGTAAAAACAAGTTTGAGGGGAGGGATAGTGTCATGAACCTTAAATTAATTACTTAAAATATATTGACTTGGGCCCTAAGGTAACTTAAAGAAGTTCATGGAAGGAATGTTTCCTGTCCTCCTTCCCTACCAGTGCCCAAAGGGCTTCTCTGAAGGGTCAGGGTCCTTCCTGAACAATGGTGGCTATTGGGAGATGGGGGAATTGCCTAAAACTGGGCCCTCCCCCAGCAGCATCCCCAGAGTTAGTTCTCTGCTAAGACAATATATCTTCATTATGTGTAATAGCTGGGAGAACAACAGCCCACAAGGTTGACTGAGAGCTTTCCATGGTCCTGATTTCTGCCCATTAGCAGAATAGGATATACAGAATATCATATTGGGATACAGAAATGCTTCAGAGAAGAGTAAAAATACTTTACTGACCATGAACAACTCAGTGAACTGGAAGATCTAATAACAAAAGGGAAGTTTATTGTTGCACCACAGTCCATGAGGATGGAAATCCAAGACTGTATCCACCAAGAACATCAAGTTCAAATGAAATCCAGCAAATAAGCCGAGCAGACACTCTCAAATTAACTTCTATTCTGAGCGAACACATTGAAATTAATGGACCTGAGAAGCATTGGAAATGACATAAAGAGCAAACTCTTATACTGTGACAACGACAGAAGAAACAGATCAGCTGAATAGGTTATCTTCAACAAAATGATACACAGACTAAACCAATTGAAATAAATGGTATTAAGTTCCTTAAGTCCATTGATTTTAATGGGTCTGGTCTGAGTATGACCATCTTTACCCAACAGATCAGGAGTTGCGGACACTTTGGGGGCATTTGGAATTTTTAGAAAGTGTCATGGCTACCAGGCACAAAATGGCTGCTATGGAGGTGTGACTTAACACTAAATGACTGCTAAGTCATAGAAAGGGGAAAAGGGAGACAGGACCACAGATTGGTATAGCTATGCCCCCTCCACAGTTGGTAGGGGAGAAATCACCTACATTAGCTGTGACTATGCTTGCTCACAGACAGAAGCTCTTTGCACATCTCATCTGTTCTGAATGGATGGGAGATGGGTGGCCAGTCCTTACATCCAATGAAATATGGGCATATTGAAAGGGAAGTGTTAAATGCAGGAGAGGCTGAGCCAGTGCAAGCAAACGAATATACAGATATCCTTCTTGCCTGATATTGCCTATTGCATTTGCTCAGCTGAAGAATAAATTTGTTTGCTTTCACATTCCAGATGAACTGACAGAAGAATGACAATGAACCTAATTTAGGGCCGCAGAATCCTAGTCATTCCATATATCTTACAGCTGTCCCCACATGACCATATCGCTGCCCCCAAGCAATCAGGGAAGTCGAAAGAGGATACCCTGCTAAGAAAATACTGAGGCAGAATAACCCACGTGGCACACTTTTAAGCAACCTATCAACACCACTGATAGCTACTGAATATAGCCAAGAAGACAAACCAGAAATGCACTCCAACCCTAGGGAAAAACATTAATTTCAAAGTGGCCTAGTCTGGAAAACGTTGCTGGTTATGAACACTTCTGTAATCTGTATCTGAAGAAATGTGCATGCACAAGAAAGCTTATACCAAGAAATAACTTAGTTGGTCTCTAAGGGGCTACTGGACAATTTATATATATATATTTCAACTGCGTCAGACCAACACGGCTACCTACCTGAATCTGTAATCTATGCAGTTTGCATTCAGAACTACCCAACTCAAACATTCAGAACTAACACTTGATGGAGAAAAGACACGGTGGAAACCAGCTACTGTACAATGAAAACAAATGAAACACCCAGTTCATATTCTTTAGTGACTAAACATGGAACGCTTAACAGAACTGACATTTTCTTCCTATTCCAGAGAAGCTACCCTTGCTAATCGCAAAAATAATATCTGCACACCCAGATCCATTTACAGTCATACCTCAGGTTACAGACGCTTCAGGTTTCGCATTTTCAGGTTGTGCACCGCAATGAACCCGGAAGTACTGGAATGGGTTACTTCCGGGTTTCAGCACTCGCACATGCGCAGAAGCGCTAAATTGCACTTTGCGCATGTGCAGAAGCACTGAATCAGGACCCACGTGTGCGCAGATGCGGCGCTGCAGGTTGCGAATGTGCCTCCCACACGGATCACGTTCGTAACCCAAGCGTCCACTGTAATGATCTTCCAGAATGTCGGTGTTTTGGCGTGGCGTCAAATCACATACTAGTAAATTCAGGTTGCACAACTAGAGCTGATTAGGCGTCATGCAACAAATCCACTTCCTCAAAAGATCAGACTTTTTCAAGATACGGAAAGTGAAGGGGAAATGCAATGGAAAGTGTATCAGCCCCAGCAGCTGCCCAAAGGAGCCAGATGCTGGTGCGAATCCTGCTTCGTCCCCTTATGATGGTGATGAGGGAAGAATTGTCTGGGTGGTCTTGTCTCACACAGCAGGTGGGTTAGACTAGATGTTCCTTTTGGGGAACTCTTCCACTGCTTGGATAATGGGAAGAGAATCCGATGTATTATTTCCTTTAAACCGAGGGAGTGAGGGAATAAGTGTTGGCAAAGTGTTTAGGATGACTGTTTTGGAAGGCTGGCTTCTTCTTTCAGTACATTTTGTATCCTGAGCCTAGTAACTCCCTGCAGGAAGAGGGGAGGTGGGGGCAGGCTGGTCTCCTAGGCACCAGCTCCAGCTTATGGGGGGCAGAAATGAGACTGCCAGGAGCCGAGGACAAAGCTTGCGGTTGTTGGGCTTTAGTTCCTTCCTGGCCCAAGTTTAAAAGCCTGCAGTGTAAGGAAGATCAGCATTTGTGATTCACTGGGCTGCATCAAGGACCTGGCAAATGTAATAATCAGCAGCTGGACAAAGGCAGCGGAGACAGCTGAGTCTCCCAGACCCCCGATAGCGGCACTTCTTGCCTGGCACAGCCTGAGCAAACCCCAGAAGAGACCTTCATTATGGCCTTCTCCTTAGAAACGCACCTGATTTGCTTTGCTTTTTTCTTTTATCCCCCATTCTCAGCAAGGGAGGCAATTGTACGAGTTCAAAGCACTTTTGGACTCTCGGGTTTTTGGAGTTCAAAGCACTTTTGGACCCTCAAGTTGATATCGCCCTTCGGATGTGGTGCCAGAGGGGAGTGAGGGGGCAAAAAGCCCTCTGGACAAGGAGGGATAGAGGATCACTTCTGGTTTCTTTTCCTTTCTCATGTTGCCCACCTTAAATTCAGCGCTCCACATTGCCACGTCACTCTGTGATTTTCTTTTTAAGCCCTCCTGAAAATTTGCCAGGGTTTCAATGCACATTTCTCCTAATGCACTCGTTTTTGTATGCAGTTTTGCCTAGCCTTGTCATGCCCAGGGGTGGCAAGTTGAATAAAATATGGGGGGGGAGCCCCGCCCCACATGATCGATCACATGATGTGGTGCACGCACACAATTTGAATGGCAATGCCTGAATTCAATGGTGAGGATCCACCCTCCAGGTTGATACCTGATGAAGAACTCTATGAGGAGGAAGAGGCAGACCCACCCTACCTAGGGTCCTTGCGTCTTTGGCAAGGAGGTGTAATAATAATAATAATAATAATAATAATAATAATTTATTATTTATACCCTGCCCATCTGGCCGGGTTTCCCCAGCCCCTCTGGGCGGCTTCCAACAAAATATTAAAATACAATAACCTATTAAACATTAAAAGCTTCCCTGATGTCTTCTTAAAGTCTGGTAGTTGTTTTTCTCTTTGACATCTGGTGGGAGGGCATTCCACAGGGCAGGTGCCACTACCGAGAAGGCCCTCTGCCTGGTTCCCTGTAACTTGGCTTCTTGCAGTGAGGGAACTGCCAGAAGGCCCTCGGCACTAGACCTCAGTGTCCGGGCAGAACGATGAGGGTGGTGACGCTCCCTCAGGTATACTGGACTGAGGCTGTTTAAGGCTTTAAATGTCAGCACCAACACTCTGAATTGTGCTCAGAAATGTACTGGGAGCCAGTGTAGATCTTTCAAGATGGGTGTTATTGTTGGAATTCTGCCTGGGTCAGAGGAATGTGCCACAGCGTAGGCACCGGCAGATATTCCTGTCGACCTCCCCGCGTCTCCACTCTGCTGATAAGCAGGCGAGGTCCGGCGATTCTTCTCAGATGTATGAGAGGAACACACCGTTCTTCCTCTCTCCCCTTTGGTGTCCCCAGGGAGGGGAAAGAAGCAGACAGAAAACTATTTACATCATTTATTTCTGCCTCTTACATCAGTACAGAGAATCATGTCTGCACTCAACAACAGCAAGAAGAAACTCCTCCCAAGTACATCCAGTACGGGTCATATGACACACACACACTGAGCTAACATCCGGTGCTCAGTACAGAATGGACTGCCCCTTTGTTCCCATGGCAACAGTCACAAACATCCTGTCTGGCTTTCCAGCCACAAGCAGCTGGCTGAGCTGCTAGAGCCTTTGCTTGCTGCAGCATTGGTGCTTTATGGTAACATACTCCCCCTAAAGTATCAATGTGTGCTGCGAGCAAAGCGTCATCCAGAGAAGAAAACAAACAGTTGTTATATTTATAACATTCCCCTGTTGTTTCAGTTCCACCCTTGGAACTACCCGCCACTGGTTTAACCAATGTACCTCTCTGGTTGTGTGACTTCGCATTACCTTGGTTAACAACTCTCTGTTGTGCCTTTGTCTCTGACTCAGACACAGCTTCAATCTGTCCTTGGTCGTTTACAATAGCAACATATGCAAGGTTAGCAAACTCCTTTGAATACCTCTTGGGTGGTACACCCTTCGTTGCTCTCTCAGACCTACGTAAGAGGTTCTGATCCTCTGTGCTCACTGGTTCAACCTTTGGACTCTGTCGAGAACCAGTAGCAATCAGTGGTTCTTCCTTCACCTGTGAAGGTCTATCCATTGTGTGAGATTTCCTCTCAATGACTGTTACAACTGAACTCTCTGAGCTATCAGTGTCATCATCAGTACTACTGAACTCAATAAGATCAAACTCATCATCATCATCATCATCAGAATCCTCTGTGGGAAATGCGTGAACAATCAACCTCTCCTGTTCAGGAGCACTCTCTAGAAACCTTGTGAGAATCACCTGACCAGATTCAGACAAAATTACTCTGTAGAGACCTTTTTCATAACCCACAAAAATGCCTCTGGCATTCTTTACTTCACCTGGAGCTTCTGTTCTCACATGAGACCCGAAAACCTTAAAATAGGCAACAGAAGGTTTTCTATTGAACAGCTTCTCAAAAGGAGAACATCCCAACTCTGTTGAGACCTTTCTCAACCACACATGAAGATAGGACGCTAGCGATTCGGCCCAATATTCATGTGGCAAATGTGAACTCAGCAATTGCGCATTCATCCCCTTTTGCAATTCTTTGTTCACTTTTACACAGACCCCCCTGTTCCACGCTTCTTGCGAAACTGCCACTTTGTGGTCTATCCCTTTTCCATCCAGGAACTTCTGAAACTTCTGTAACAGAAAAATTTGCTTCTCATCTGTGAAAAGACAATCAATGTTAGCATCATGCATACTTTTAACCTTGTCACAAAACTCCTGAAACTTTTCTAAAGTTTCTTGCGGTTTCTCCATCATATAAACCCAAGAATAATTTGTGAAACAATCCACACACACAAGGTAAAATCGTGCACCGCCTCTAGATGGTTCTAGAGGACCAATCACATCAGCATACACCCGCTGAAATGCTCTGTTGACCTTCTTGGTCTTAGTCACCTTCCTGGTGCTCACACTGGTCACACCTGCAAGAGAGATTTCGTTAGAAACATCAGAAGAATTACATTTCATGTAATCACTTTGATCAAAAGTCAACAAATACAGTCCATCTTTCTCTTTGGCAGTAAGAAACAGTTCTCCATCTTTGTAGATCTTGCAGCTTTTAGCATCATAGGACAGTTTCAGTCCTTTCTTTGCAATCTGCGACACGCTCAGCAGATTAAATCTCAGTTCTGGAACCAGGTAAACATCACTTATAGTCAAGTTCAGACTTTCAAGATACACAGTCCCAATTCCGGTTGCTTCCAACTCTTGACCGTTGGCCTGTTTCACAGTGAAGCTTTGCTTCCTCAACGTCGAAAATAGTCCTCTGTGCGGGCACAAATGTTTTGTACAGCCCGTGTCGATTATGAATGCGTTCCCAACATCTGGCGTGGTTCCTTTCGCCATCATAGCCTTTGCAGGTTTCACCTGGCACTTGGTACGGCTTTTGCCTGACGCCTGAGGCTTCGTAGAGCTGCTCTTTGCTCCTCTTGACTGGCGCGGCTTCTTACAGTTTCGCTGTATATGCCCAGTCTGTCCACAATTGTAGCATCGGACAGCACTCAATGCTACACCATGCTCTCCAGTAGCATCAGCAGTGGGGGAATTAGGACTCTGTTCTTCCCTCCCCCTGTCTTTTTCTTCCAGTGCAGCAAGTCTGTCGTGTTCATTCAGGACCACAGCACAAACTCTCTCCGCGGTCAGCTGCGCGGCCGGTAGGGAACCAAGCTGACTGGCAACAACCTTGTAGGTGCGGCTAAGGCTGTTTATCATCATGAAGCAAAACACTTCCTCCTGAAGACGGAAATTGCGTTCCACCATCTGTTGACGCAGAAACTTCATTTCTGTCAGGTGCGCTTGAACATCTCCATCAGGCGCAAGTCTCAGATTGGTCAATTTCTCAAAATACAGCAACGCTGAAGAACCAGCATCTCTCTGATGCGTTGTACGCAGCGTGTCCCAAACCTCTTTCGCATTTTCTAAATGCTTGAACTTTGTTGCTCTGGAAAACACCTCTTCTTTCCATCAGCTGTCTGTGGAGCCTCTGGCTTCTTTCAGACGCTTCTCTTCCTCCTTGGAGCAGAGGAGGACAATCCACCAGCCTCTCATGCAGATGTCCGATGAATCGCAACCATCCGAAGGCTGCCACTGTTGGAATTCTGCCTGGGTCAGAGGAATGTGCCACAGCGTAGGCACCGGCAGATATTCCTGTCGACCTCCCCGCGTCTCCACTCTGCTGATAAGCAGGCGAGGTCCGGCGATTCTTCTCAGATGTATGAGAGGAACACACCGTTCTTCCTCTCTCCCCTTTGGTGTCCCCAGGGAGGGGAAAGAAGCAGACAGAAAACTATTTACATCATTTATTTCTGCCTCTTACATCAGTACAGAGAATCATGTCTGCACTCAACAACAGCAAGAAGAAACTCCTCCCAAGTACATCCAGTACGGGTCATATGACACACACACACTGAGCTAACATCCGGTGCTCAGTACAGAATGGACTGCCCCTTTGTTCCCATGGCAACAGTCACAAACATCCTGTCTGGCTTTCCAGCCACAAGCAGCTGGCTGAGCTGCTAGAGCCTTTGCTTGCTGCAGCATTGGTGCTTTATGGTAACAGTTATATGGTCTCGGCGGCCGCTCCCAGTCACCAGCCCAGCTGCCGTATTCTGGATTAGTTGTAGTTTCTGGGTCACCTTCAAAGGTAGCCCCACATAGAGCGCATTGCAGTAGTCCAAGCGAGAGATAACTAAAGCATGCACCACTCTGGCGAGACAGTCTGCAGGCAGGTAGGGTCTCAGCCTGCGTACCAGATGGAGCTGGTAGACAGCTGTCCTGGACACAGAATTGACCTGTGCCTCCATGGACAGCTGTGAGTCCAAAATGACTCCCAGGCTGCGCACCTGGTCCTTCAGGGGCACAGTTACCCCATTCAGGACCAGGGAGTCCCCCACACCCACCCGCTCCCTGTCCCCCCAAAACAGTACTTCTGTCTTGTCAGGATTCAACCTCAATCTGTTAGCCGCCATGTATCAGCATATTCACAGAACAGCAGCTGGATAAACTACCCAGATACAGTATTAACAACCTACAAATGCCTAGGTGAACTAATGAGTCTTTGACAAACATAGAAAGCACATCAGTGTTGGTGCTTGCCTTATTTTGGAGAAGGCAGTTCCATAAACTGGACACCACCGTGGAAAAGGCCCTCACCCTGCTTGTTGTGAGCAGGTGGAAGCACAACCCGTGGGGCCTCATCCAAGGATCTTCGCATCCACAAGGAGGAGATCCTTCAGGTATCGAAAACTAACTAACTAACAAAATAAGTAGGACTCACAACAGCAGCAAGAATACTTATTGCAAAGTATTGGAAGACACAAGATCTACCCACTCTGGAAGAATGGCAGATGAAGGTGATAGACTATATGGAACTGGCGGAAATGACTGGCAGAATCCGAGACCAGGGAGAAGAGTCGGTGGAGGAAGATTGGAAGAAATTTAAAGACTATTTACAGAAGCATTGTAAAATTAATGAATGTTAGAATGATGTTGGAATGAATCTATGTGATTTTAGCAAAAATGTAACAAAGATTTAAGAAAAATAGACTGTTAATTGGTGAAAAGAGGGAAAGTAAATTTATATTAAGATCAAGATAAATTTTCAGGATAAAAATTTTGAAGAGAGGGAAAGGATTTGCTGAAATGGATAATTGACTTAGAATACAAAAAAGGGAGGTGTGAGGAGGTCAGGGAAACAAGCAAATGAAAGATAAGTTATGGTAAGGCTTGATTTGTTTTTTTGTTTTGTTTTTAATTGTTTCTATCTTTATGGGTTTTTTTTATTGTGATGTGTTGTTTGGTCATTGTTTAATTTGGTGTGTTTTCTTTTGCCTTTATGTAAACTTAAAACACTAATAAATACTGTTTAAAAAAAACAAACAAAATAAGTAGGACTTACTCCCCAAAAACTAATGTTTAGAAAAATGATTACCAAAAGGTTTTTTTTAACAAAAATGCATATATTAGGGGAAAGTGTGCATAACATTCAATATGTAAGTGGAAATAACACAGAGAATGCATTATAGCATGACAAATTGCTTGCAAAAAATCTGAACGTTTGTCAACTGCACACAATACTGTGTTTATTAGGAGAAACGTGTACTAAAATGCTGCGGAATCTTCAGGAGGATTTTTTAAAAAAAATCAAAAATTGCTGAAGACACGTGGAGAACTGAATTAAGAACTGGGAAAAATAATCTGTAAAGACACGTAGGCACTCTGAAAGCAAATCAGGATGAATGCTCAGACTCATACAAGTGCCCTATAAGCAAAGACTGGGCATAATCTAGCCCATGGGTAGGCAAGCTAAGGCCCGGGGGCTAGATCCAGCCCAATCGCCTTCTAAATCCGGAGAGCGGAGGCTCTGGGAATCAGTGTGTTTTTACATGAGTAGAATTTGTCCTTTTATTTAAAATGCATCTCTGGGTTATTTGTGGGGCCTGCCTGGTGTTTTTACATGAGTAGAATGTGTCCTTTTATTTAAAATGTATCTCTGGGTTATTTGTGGGGCATAGGAATTCGTTCATTATTATTTTTTCAAAATATAGTCCGGCCCCGCCCACAAGATCTGAGGGACACTAGACCGGCCCCCTGCTGAAAAAGTTTGCTGACCCCTCAATTCTAGCCACTGAGTAAGCTTTGTGTAAGCAAATTAGGATGAACGCTTTAAACAGTGTCCCTCCAAAGTTGATTTTGCATTGGGAGGAAACCTCCCGTGAGTATCCATCATGCTATTTCTCCAGTTATGAGTGCATTTTAAAGTCCCGGATATATCAACCTCTGGGTGCCTTTGTAGGCATCAGGCAAGCTTTCCAAGAAAGAGAGTTCTGTAAGGTAGGGTTGCAACCACTAAAAAGTCTCTCTCCAGTCACCACCTAAGGTGTATTAAGATTGACTTGTTTTGCTGTATTCCTTTTCTTGCCTGGACTTAATGACTGTCAATCATCATGAAACACCCTGGAAGCCATCTGGCTGAAGGCCAGAATTTGTTTTCTAGGCTGATTAAATAATTGCACCAGAAGCACAGCCCCACAGTTCTTAAAATGCATGTGCAGTCAAATTGGAGTCTTGCCTTATCATTTCCCAGCCTTCCACCAAATGCCCTCCATAAATATAATCCATGAGCTGCAAATTAGATGATGGCACATGTCTGTTTTCCAAATCTGTGCGCAACGAACTGCCACCCCAGTGGATGAATGGCTCTATTCAGCAAGGAGGCATTCCATTGCATATGTCTTTACCGCGGGTCCAAGGGTTCGTAATACTGAGTGGCAGCCATAACGCATCCAGCCGCACCTATTCATGACTTCATGGGAACGAACAAGCAAGGCTAGCACCTTGAATAGCAAATGGCCAGGCATTACCTAGGTAACAATAAGCTCTGGAAGGCGGAACATGTCATAAACTGGTTTTGGAAAACAGCATATAGTAGAGCTTAGAAAGGGGAAATGATTGACTGATTGACAAGTCCTAAAACAAAGGCGTCCATCTGCAGTTATCAAACAAGTTTGAAGGGAATATTGAAGTGGGGACTATTGAGCGTGAGTTGAAATCTGCAATATGTTTGCGAATCAAATTAGGAAAAATAAGTTGCAATTATGAATTAATTCACACTGGGTTGAATGGCATGACTTAGCCTATTATGATTTAACATTTATATAGCACCTAAAAGTTCTAAGTGGGACACGGGTGGCGCTGTGGATTAAACCACAGAGCCTAGGACTTGCCGATCAGAAAGTTGGTGGTTCGAATCCCCGCAACAGGGTGAGCTCCCATTGCTTGGTCTCTGCTCCTACCAACCTAGCAGTTCGAAAGCACATCAAAGTGCAAGTAGATAAATAGGTACCGCTCAGGCGGGAAGGTAAACGACGTTTCTGTGCGCTGCTCTGGTTCACCAGAAGCGGCTTAGTCATGCACATGACCCGGAAGCTGTACGCTGGCTCCCTCGGCCAATAAAGTGAGATGAGCGCCGCAACCCCACGACCCCACAACTGGACCTAATGGTCAGGGGTCCCTTTACCCTTTACCTTTAAAAGTTCTAAGTACTGGACATATTTAAAAGCTATGACAGTCTCTGTCTGCCAGCTTGCAATATGATAGGCAAGAGAGGGAGGGATGAAATAGGAGAGAATGGGAAAGCAAATATTAGAGAATCTGGTCCTTCAGCAGCTAATGAATGGGGTCAAGTTGGTCTCCTCTGTGTCCTGACAATCTTTCTGCAAAGTAAGGGATCCAACCTCTCAGTGTCCTGCCTGGTGGCAGAGGTCAGGTTACACCTCCCTTTGATTCTAGAAGAAAAAGAATTCCCAACAACTAGGGAACCAACACAGGAGACAGAGTTCAACTAGATTATTTTATTTATTTTTTATTTTTTATTTTTTAAGAGAGGGGATTAAAATGGTATATACTCTACGCCAGCTGGGACTGATGGGAATTGGAGTTCAACAAGATTTGTAAAGTAGAAGGTTCGTCACTCATTTCAGATTGCCCAAGGCCGAACAATGGGTAATGGTATTACTCAGGTGTTTTTTTCCCCCAGGGGGAACTCACAGGAACTCAGTTCCAGCACCTGTCTGGTGGGTGCCACTGCCATTCTAAGAGGACGAGGGAGGTGTTCATAGTGAGTTCTGATACCTCTAGAAAAATAGCATTGGTAGGACTTGAACCCACGTCTCCCAGTCTCAAGTCAAACTTGCTAGTCCCTGCATGGATAAAAGTAATAGCAAAACCAGCTCTCAGATGCTGTTTGGTATGCACAGGAAGAGCTGCGAAGGAAAATTATTATTATTATTATTATTATTATTATTATTATTACCCCGCCCATCTGGCTGGGTTTCCCCAGCCACTCTAGGCGACTTCCAACGAAAGATTAAAAATACATTAAAACATCAGTCATTAAAAACTTCCCTAAACAGGGCTGCTTGAGCTATTGCTTGAGCTATTGATGTATTGCATTTGGTATTAATGTATTGCATAGGCTGCCTGACATACTACAAAATTCCTGCACAAATCGCACAGTACCAGCTTTCAGATTAGCATGTATATGATGACTGCATTTTAAACTGCATACATGCTAGCAAACTGCCTCGCCCATGTTGCAACACCACAGGGCATGTAAATGGACACACAACCACGTGATGGTCATGTTGCAATCAACCTGCAGATTTCTCAACTGTTCTGTACAGAAGCACCATCTGCTTAGGGATTCTGAACGATGTAACACGGCCCCCTGAGTAAGTGTGCATTTAGAGCCACTTTCAGATCAAAGCAGGCATGAAAGTCTTGCGTGCTCTAGAGAAACACTTCTTCATTCAGCTTTGTCCAGCTTCAAAGCCAGGGACACAGTGTTCCAAGTATGCTTGCAGCACAACTGATGAAGGTCGGGGGGGGGATGCATAGAGTCTTAAGCAGCGAGGGGGGCAAATAGCACAAGTGTTACATAGTTCTAAGAGGAGCACCTTCAAAGGTAAATTAAATGAGTGGGTGGAAAGAGGGGAACATATCCCAGGCTCTGAGCAATACATGGATTTCATCATACTCTCTCTGTTTCCCTGGATAATAATATTTATTATAAGGCCACAACTGTAGCACTCAATCTCATCTTGCCGGTATAATGAGGAACTAGGGTGGGAGCCAGGATGGCAGGGGTAGTGAATTAATGCCCCTACTCCCCACAGGCCACCTTTGACAGACGGGTAGACCTACCCACCTGACATCGTTCAAAAGGGGCTTTCTGTAACTGCCAATATGCTGTAACTGGTACGACAAGGTGTTTTGAATTCTGTTTCCATGTGCACCTTGAATTCAAGGAAAGCATTGCTTTCAAGGTGATCAGTGCTGATGGCAAACCCCTGCAGCTGTCACTGCTGCAGGAAACCCGAGTAGGGCTTGTTGACAGGTGGTATCAGCTGCTACCCGCTAGCAAAGGAACAATTAGGAGCTCATTTGAAGCTGCCAGTGGGTCCTTTATAGCCACATCCTTATCTGCTCCACACCTGACATCATATATGATGTCCGTCGTGGGGCAGGTGGCCCGGGTTTGAGGGAAATGGCCTTGTTGGGCCAAACTGGGCCTCGTGCTGGGCAGGGGTGGGTTCCCACTTATATTCTATAGCAGGCTTCCTCAACCTCGGCCCTCCAGCTGTTTTGAGACTACAATTCCCATCCTCGCTGACCACTGGTCCTGCTAGCTAGGGATCATGGAAGTTGTAGGCCAAAAACATCTGGAGGGCCGAGGTTGAGGAAGCCTGTTCTATGGTTTATAGAAGAGGGAGGCGTTTTTGGCACTGAAAAGCCAGACACCTTGCTCCAAGCAAAGGAGCACCTGAGTGCTCACTTTAAGCTTCCATTTGTTGCTTTGAAGCCATGGCTGTACCCATCCCTATACCTGTGGAACAGGTGGGCATGGTTTGGAGAGAACTGCCTCTCCGGCACAGTTTGGCCCATGAGTCAGAGGTTCTCCACTTCTGGCTCGTAGTCTGAAAATGGTCCAACAGACTGATTTGATGCAAGTTGGACCAGGTGACCCTTGGGATCCCTTCCAACCGTACAAAATTCTATGGAACTTGGCTTTGTAAAAGAGCTAGGTTTGAGCACGCTCAATGCCGAATTTGGATAGAATGGAAAGGAAAGTATATTTGAATGAGTTAAATGTGTGATAGGTGACTTCTGAAAGTTGACAGATGACGTGTGTTTTTCTTTCATAGTCTTCACTAGGGTGGTTTTTTAGGAAATATCTTTGTTTATATTGCATATTTTAGGAAGCTGTTTGTTGTGTTAGCTCAAGAGGGGCATCTAATATGTGCCATTGCTCAAGTGTTGTTTAACATGTTTGTAGCCAGTGTTAGCTAGTGGGATTTCAAATGGATGTAGGATGGAAAAATCACAGTGGGGCTATGGTAAGAATAAAAAAGGACCTTATCGGATGAGGAGATGAGAGGGATATGAAAATGATCACAAATCAGGCCTAGGTTTTAAAGGGTTTACAGTCCTGGTAGGCCAAGATGTTTAGAAGTTATGTGTGAAAGGAGATGGTGGGAAATAAATCACAGGAGATTATTAAAAATCATTTGATTGGCATGAGGGAGGGGGAACTAATTTCTGATGGGCAGCTTTTGAATACACAAGAGAGACTTTGGTGAGGGGATGGGGAAAGGATATTTATGGGGCTTGAAATACATAGTAGCTTCATTTGTATAGACTCTATATATCTATTCCAGTGAACAGACAAATCTGGAACTTAGGTCCACACCTCTACCACTAAGAGACATCCACCTCCAAGCGGGTAGTGAAACTGGGACTAATCACAGGTTATCAATATTGCCTGCATAACACATCTGTTATCACCCTTAACTGTTGCAATGCCTTAACATTTTGAGTGAATATGGAAAGCCCTTAAAAGAACAAGTTAAACCACAAGTTTTTTTGTGTGTAAAATGAATACATTACCATTTATATCACTCCAATTACCATATTTTTCGCTCTATAAGATGCACCCGACCATAAGATACACCTAGTTTTAGAGGAGGAAAACAAGAAAAAAAATATTCTGAATCTGTGCAGCGGCTCTCCAGCAAAGCGGGAGGAGAAATGGAAGGGCCTCCGTTTCTCCTCCCGCTTCGCTGAAGGGGCGCTGCACAGCTCTCCCTCTTTGCGTAGTGCCTCTCCAGCGAAGTGAAGTCAGAACAGCAAGAGGGATTGCTGCGCAGCAAAAGCAGTGATCCCTCTTGCTGTTCTGGCTTCTGGGATAACCGTGATAGCTGCGCAGCCCGCATTCGCTCCATAAGACGCACACACATTTCCCCTTACTTTTTAGGAGTGAAAAGTGCGTCTTATAGAGTGAAAAATACGGTATATTAAGACATAGGTTCATAACAACATTTTGTGGGGAAAGCAGATATTTGTAAAGAAGATAAGACGGGGAAATCCATGTTGCATGGGAAGTTTCAAGCTACGTCACTGCAAACTCCGGTGCACATTCATTTGGAAGGAAGTTGCACTGTGTCCAATGAGCATTTCTGCCCAGGCTGCCTATAGCTACAAGATTAAATGCATTTACTAGGTATGGATGGGAAACCTGTGGCCCTCCAGATATTGTGGGACTCCAACTCTCTTCAGTCCCATCCAGAATGGCCAATGATCATGTATTATGGGATTTGTATTCCAACAACATCTGGAGGGCCATAGGTTGCTCAGCCCTGTTAGAGAGTGAACCCTGCTGAATATACCACAATTTGCTGCTGAGTGGAATTGCAGTGGTGGTTTTGTAGGTGGTTGTTGTTGTTATTTGTTTATGTAACTGCAAAATGAGTCATTCCCTACCTCTTAAGTGACATATGCTTCTGGTATCACAGATCTGGTTGTTGTTGTTTTTGCATTGTTTCAAGTCACTTTCTCTCTGTTTTTTGCACTCAAGCCATGCTAGCTGAAGAATTACAAAGTTCTATGTATAATAGAAACATTGATCCAGTAACAAAACAAGAAGGCTAGTGTTTCACTAGTCACAAAACATACAATTAGACAATCTGTGTGAGAATTAGGTACAAAATTCAAAACCCATCAGCACCTCATACACGCATTTAGATCTGGCTCCCATTCAAGCAGATATAATGGGAGGATACAGTCCACATGAAGTACAGTATGCATTAACCAATGGTCTAGTACAAGAGCCCATGGCACAAGCAGCAGTGAAAACAACAGGACAGCTTCCTAAATCATAATCATGGCAATGGCAACCTGAGAGGAACCTCACTAACTCTACTGGAGGTGTGCAATAGATTTTATGTAGTCGTTTAGGGATGTGCAATCCCTATCTACATGTAAGCTTCATATACATTCAAGTTCTGAGCACATCACTTGGAAGAAACAAGGCTTCATTCAGTTCCATACAGCTGAAATTTGTATTTCAACCACTGCACAACAGGAAGGCATGCAGGCACCCCATCACTTAACAGTGTGAACAGGACATATTACATTCTGGGCGTAAGCTAGCAAGAGGTCACAACTAACAATATAATACTATACATGCTGAGTCATAAGCAGATCTAAAGGAGTTCAATAACCCTTACACTCAAGTACAATTGTATAGGATTGCAGCTGAAGTCACGGTGGAATAAATGGAAACTAAGGTTCCAATTCTGTGTGCCCCTTACTTGAATGTAAACATGCATAGGTTTGCATTGTTACGACAGTAACACAGCTAAGTCCCACTCCATGGTTTTCAATGGCAACAACAAAAGATTCCTGCATTGCAGGGGGTTGGACTAAAGGACCCTCATGGTTCCTTCCAACTCTCCAATTCTATGATATCAGAACTAACTTATTGAAATATGCCCCGTATGTTTAGGATCAGGGTAATGGAAATTAACATATTATCAAGGCATTTATTTACTGATTGAAAGGTTGTAAAACAATTGACACATATGTCCTTCCAATAACCTCAAAAGGCAAGTCAGTTATTTCCCCTGAATTGAAGATATGGGGGAGAGGAGTAAAATTGAGTGAATCACCTGCTGAGTTCATAGCAGTGCTGAATTTCGAACTGAGGACTTCCTAGTTTGTAGCTACAGTCTCTTTGTCACTATGGCAAGATCCACACCATACTTTTAAAGTATGCACATTTAAAATACATGACTTCCTTCAAAGAATGCTGGAATTGTAGCTGGTTAAGGGTACTGGGAATTGTTGCTCTGTAGGGGGGAAACTACAGTTCCCAAGATTATTTGGAAGTCATGTGCTTGAAATATGCATTTAAATGTATGGCATGGATCCTCCATACATCACACCAGTTCTGCTGATTTTTTTGTTGTTGTTACATAAATGGAAGTTAAATAAGGTCCACAGCATATCTGGAAAAAACATTTTTTTAAAAAACCACAAAGACACAATTTGCTTTCTGAGCCCACACAATATATATTAGCCTAAGCTAAAATTGAGGATGGAGAGTTCAAAGCATAGGCTCTCTATGACATTTTGTCTGAGCATTACAGTGTTTTTCAGAGAAGCGCTGCTGGAACTGGGTTCTCTCTGCCACAAACATGCCACAACATAGTTGTTGTTGTTGTTTAAAAAAATAAAAGTCATCCAATTCAGAGGGCACATGGTTCAAAGTGCTGCCCCAATTTTAGAGATGCACAGTTCAGTAATCTCCTCTGTAAAGAATGCTTTGATGAAGTCTTTTCTCACGACACTGAAATGCAAGGGAAGAAATTGTTCCCCCAGTGCCAGAGACCCTGTTATGTGAGGCAACAAAAAGGTGTTCAGGGCTGTCACTTGACTGACTCTCACCTCTGTGCCTGGGCATTCAGCACCTCTGAACCAAACCCTCATCCCCTCACAAGAGCATCCGCCAAACCGCACAGCCCTTTCCCCCAAAGGCTTTCAAGAGTGCTGCTCTCCTACCTGTGTAGCTGATTATAAGAAGGCAAGCTACGTGCACAAAACCCGACACGCTGAGAACTCTGGACAAGACTTCTCTTTCTCTCTTCATTTTGGGTTTGGTTTTAGGTCCTTCTCGCACACAATTAGCATGATTTGTCCACTCTGGGCACGTCCCTTAGTACCGCTTGGAGTTGTTCTGCCACCACTGAACTCTGCCAAGTCCTCTTTCAATAGACAGAGCCTCTGTGTGTTGTTGTGGGGTGTTGGTTTCCCCCCCTCTCCCCCTTTTCTTCTCTTTTGGTCAGACCTGATGTTTTCCAGTTTCGTGAGCCTTACATCCTCGGTTTCAAGGGATTAGCTGACCATGCATTAAAAAACAACAACACATGACCAATATTCCCAAACTTGCGAAGATAATATCGCAGCAAAAGCCTGATTTGTTTTTCAGAGTTTCTTAGAACAAGGAGGTGGCTCAGAATTCCAGATCACTGTCTGCAGCCTCACTCCCACAGTTCCTAGGGAGCCTGACACATGCCACGCTGTACCCACAACTCTCTGAAATGCACGTTCTGGCAGGCGACAGAGGGGAATGCTGGGAGCCATTTGCATGCCCTGGCCTTGAAAAGGTACTCTGTGAGATTGTGCTCCTTGTGGCAGCAGTTCTATGTAGCTTCCTGGGCTTTGGCTATTAGCTGGCAAATCTGCCCCAAGTAGTCGCATCAGTTGGCAGGTTGGAGGGAGGATTTCTGGAGAGGCTGTGACATTTGCAGGCAGGATAGCTTCCCAACAATGGATCCAGCAAAGGCTTGTTAGACGAATAGTCTTTGCCCTGTTCAAATTAGGAAGCCACTCTTAGTTCAAAAACACTGATTTTTCATTTATTGGTAAGACATACATTCCACCTTTCAACTGAATGATCTTCATGGTGGCTTAGATTGTAATAAAACACACATGCCAAAAATACAAAAGCATCACATACCCCAAACTGAAACCCACACAGCCTAGCAACCCTTAACCCTGGCCAATGGATGTATTTATTCTGAAGATTTCTACTCCACCTTTCAGTCAAATGATTCGCAAGAGGATGGGCCATAGTACAATGATAGAGCACAAGGCTGTCAGAAAATTATACCAGAAACAAAAATGGGAGCAGAAATCCCCACAATCTGCATGTTCGTCCAACATATCAGGAACAGAAATCACACAAGTGAATCCGAGTTGTGTTTGCTAGTGTTGCTGTTTTAGTCGGCAAAGTTATTTTCTGCATTTTTTAAAAAAAACATTTCTCTTCTACTGAAATGCATTGCAATGAATTAGGTAACTGATTACATAAGTTTCAGCCATAGAGTATAGCGAGACAAGTAAGATAGGTTTTAGCAGAAACCAAACTGTAGGGGAACAGAAACAATACGGAATGTGACCATGTTAAGCTTCCACAGTTACTGAGTCAAAACTCTACTTTGAGCTTCAGCATTGGCTCTGCTGTCCTCCCTACACCCTCCTAACTAGGACAGCATTCCAGGCTTGAAGTCCCAATTAGTCTCCTTTTGTCATCCCAAATCTTCTGAACAAGGCTGTGTACACATTCCCCTTTACTCAGTATCCTGTGCTAGCTTGTTAAGGGGTGCACACACAGTCTTAGCCACAATCTATACCTACACAATGTTGGTCACAATGTGTCTATCCTATCATTTATTATGAAATACTGTACTGTGCCCCCTCCCTTCCAGACCACACTCGATCCAAACTGAGAAAAATACCAACCTAGCTGTGTTTTAAGCTGGTAATGTGTACAGAGCCTCAGACACAGTCACCAGGCACAGCCAATAGCAGAAATTAACTAAACACTCTTATTCCAGCTCTGTTGTCGTCGATAAATTCATTATTTACTATCAAGTGGAACATGCCAATTGTTCCAAAAAGGCTGATTAAAGTAAGAAGCGGTGGTCCCCGAAATGCTCATTTGATCCTGTTTATTGTCTGTGTCTTCCAAATGCTAGCAATTAAAACCCTTTGCTTTGAATCTATCCACAGGGCCAGGGACTTTGGAGGCTGGTGAGTGCATTTCAGCGTGTTTTGAGCTATTCCTGTGAAATATTTCTTTTCCAAGGAGGGGGTGGGGTTTTTCCCTCCTCCCATAAGTATTCCCGTTCTGTTTTTAAATTGAAACAGCTAATCTCTCCACACTCTTTTCTGCTGCTGGGGTTCTTGGCCTCCACACAGTGCAAAGTCACAAACAAAAGCTTTGTTTTCAGCAAGGCAAGCCAATATATTGCTGAATGCTGCAGGCCTTTGTTCCAGCTGGCCTGTCTACCCTTTTGGTGAATATAGTCAGATAAAACCCTCATGACACCCAGCCTACTAGCAGAGATGAGAAGGACCATCAGAAATACTGTAACTGTAATGCATCCTTGTAGCAGAGGTGTAGTGGTAAATGTTGACGTGAAGGCATCCATTCTGACAGCCCCCAAAGGAGAGCCCAAAAATTCAGGCAGCTGTGTTGATCCATTATCACACACCCACACAAAAGAACAGTAGTAAATAGCACAATACCCAGTTTATTAGGATCAGCATGACTGCAACCTTATGCATAGTTTCCTGGGACTAGCAGGCTCCATAGAACTTAATGGTGACTAGATAGCTTTTACTTGTAAAACACATTGAGCCTTAACAAAAGAACTTTAGCCAGCTGAAATTCAGCCTTTAGCTTTTAATTAAAAATGCAGGCGATTCATAGCAAAACTCAAATCTTTCACAGCCTGTCTACCTTTTCAACGACGTGTTGGTGATATGGTCAGATGAGTTTGGATGATTATTTTGGAGCCTTTTATAGATACTTCAAGACATCTTAATGCATGGAGAATAGCAGCTAATCCCAAACCTAATAAGAGCAAATGTGCCTGCTGGCCACACCTCTCTGGAAGCATTAATGTTCACCTGCACACCTGTAGGATATTTTTCCATTAAGCATAGCCACTGGACATCAGTATTGGGAAGCGTTGCCAGTAGCCACAGTCCTGGTCCCTTCCCTATAGGGAAGTCCCTGCACCCCTCATGTCTAACATCTTTTTGCTGAATTGTTGTGAGCTGTTTCGACGGCAAAGCTTGGCTGAAAAGCAAGATATACATAAAATGGAATAAGCAAATAAATGGAGGATAGAACCAATGATCCAGCCCTACCCTCCATGCATTGATTCTGTTGTTGTTGTTGTTTAGTCGTGTCCTACTCTTCATGACTCCATGGACCAGAGCAGGCCAGGCACTCCTGTCTTCCACTGCCTCCCTCACTTTGGTCAAACTCATGTTTGTAGTTTTGAGAACACTGTCCAGCCATCTCGTCCTCTGTCGTCCCCTTCTCCTTGTGCCCTCAATCTTTCCCAACATCAGGGTCTTTTCCAGGGAGTCTTCTCTTCTCATGAGGTGGCCAAAGTATTGGAGCCTCAGCTTCAGGATCTGTCCTTCCAGTGAGCCTTCAGGGCTGATTTCCTTCAGAATGGATAGGTTTGTTCTTCTTGCAGTCCATGGGACTCTCAAGAGTCTCCTCCAGCACCATAATTCAAAAGCATCAATTCTTTGGCGATCAGCCTTCTTTATGGTCCAGCTCTCACTTCCATACATCACTACGGGGAAAACCATAGATTTAACTATACGGACCTTTGTTGGCAAGGTGATGTCTCTGCTTTTTAAGATGCTATAATTTGAACCAGAGCCAAGACCCAGAACACTCTTTTCAAGTGTTAGGAGAGCAATGTTGTGTAGTGTAGCAAGGGACTAGGAGTGGGGAAACCAAAGTTCAAACTCTCCCTCTTCCATAAAGTTCACTGGGGGGCTTTAGCAATGGCAGTCTCAACCTGATGAAGCCCACAAGGTTGTTGTGAAAACAGAATGGGTGGAGGGGAAGCCAGCATGCCACCTGGAGCCTGCTGGAGAAAGCCTGAGCTCTAGTAAGTGCAGCAGAGGCGAGTCTGGAACCTTTGTCACACAGCTTTTAGCAAACGCCGAAAACGCACCTCTTCGTCCTGGCCTTTGGCACTTGGGATGTATTTTTCTACAACCCACCTTATTTCTGTGACTGCAAGTTGCTTTAAATTCTTTTTAATATTGTGTTTTAACTGTTCTGCAAGCTGCCCTTCAACCTTTGGGTAAAGAGCAGGTAATAATAATAAATGTAACACATAAAGCTCTGCTCCAATAACAAAAGTGCCTCTGAGCACGTGCAAACTTCTTTTCTGTCAGGCTCCTAAAATTTATTATTATTATTTATTAAATTTGTATACCGCCCTATACCCATCGATCTCAGGGCAGTTCACAACATGTCCACCACTAGATAACAGGCCCCTTCCTGGCAGAGTCCAGCAATTCAAAAGTGCCAAGGTATCTTAACATCTCTTTTATATGCATTCGACTGATAAAATTTCCAATTAGGTACCCTGTTAACCAAGGGATTCCATATTCCTTAGTTTAGTATGCCAGCCTAGGGCCATAATAATATTCCTTCAATATTCCTTAATTTGGAATTTCCACACAAACCCTTGGGGAGTGGTTGAGATTGAAGAAAGAAGTCCTGGAGTTTACGCAAACCATGTATTGGCTTTTTAATATTTTTTCATTTCTAGGTTCCTCTTATTTCCACCCCAACCCAGTTTTATTATTCTGTGAACCGCCCTGAGACCTGCGGGAAAAGGGCGGCAAATAAATTAAATTAAAAATTTAAAATAAAATAAAATAAAAATAAGATGTGTTGGTATGGTAAGCCGTCCTGAAAACGGAACAGCCCGTGCCAACTTCCCTCCACCAAGCAACAAGCAAAGCCCCAAGGCACCTCACACTGAAGGACCAAGTGCCAGACGGACGCGACCACCCCTTAAGGGGCGTGGCCAATTCTAAAGAGGCGCGTCGAAATTCCAAAGTTCTAAAAAGGGGCGCATCGCAAACTATGACGTCGGAGCCGCTTCTGCTTCCGGATTGGTTGCCTGTAAAAGGGGCAGGCGGGGCCAGAACGCCGCAGGGACGGAAGCGGCGTTTTTAAAAAAGGACTGTTTGGGAGGGGAAGAAGAGGGCACGGAGTTCCGGCAGCCCGCTTCCGGTTGGGGAAGAATTTTGCTCGGGGCCGGCCGGAAGGAGAGGCGAGGCCTGAAGCGGTTGCCATGGCGACAGCCGCCGCCCGTCGCGGCGGGCGTCCCTGAGGGCAGGTACGCGGGTGGGGACGGAGGGAGTTGCTATGGCAACGGCGGAGGCAGTTTTCCGGGATGCTGCGGGGAGAAGCGGAGGGGCGCAAAACGTCCCGCAAGGAGCCTCGGTCCCCGGAGGAAGTTCTGGTAACGCGATTTCCTTGGAGATGGGAAATGCTTAAAACGACTTTTCTTCTTTCTTTCTTTTTTTTTAAGAAAAAGAAAATTTAAAGTAGTTTTGTATATAAAGATGCTGAAAGCATAGGCTTAGCCCTGGTAGACATAAGGACCCTGTTTTAGTTCCGTTCTGTGGAAAAGCTCCTAGTGTTGTTGAAGCCTCCGCCAAAGGAAGCAGGAGTAAGCTAACGTGCCTTTTCCCTTCCCATTTTCGTCTTTTCGCTTTTGTGATCTAGCTAGTTGGCAATCCCTAGCAGCAGATCAGCCTTACCTCTAAAGGTTGCCTGTCATCACGAAAAACTCTTTGGAACTTTTTGCGGCAGAAGAAATCAACTCCTTGGTTTGCGTTTTGATATTTTACAGAAAGAGGAAGCCAAACAAACATGTAAAAAGCAGGATTCTGTATAAGAGGGTTTAAGCATAAGTGTGCACGAATTGAGGTTATTAAAAGCGATAGGGTTTTTTTGTTTAAGGTAGCAAAATTACCTTGTCTCTTAGGGAGAGCTGTCCACTTCTTGTGCTTGCTCCTATAAGCTCTTCCTTTAACAGCAGTTTGATCTTCAGTAAGGATCAGGTGATCTCGACCCCACATTGCTTAGTGATTGTAGTTAACTTGTTTATAAACAAGTTGTTTATAAACTTATACTTTGTTCATAAACAATTGCATATAAATTGCTTAAATGAAAATCTGGAGAAGCTTCACCAGTTGATTTTTTGAAGATCAAAACTCTGTTAAAGAAACACAAGCTGGGCTAGGCTGGGGGTTTTTCCTCATCCCAGTTGGTGACCCCAGTTGAGGGATGAAGAATGCATGACCTTCTAGACTTGTTTTAGGTACGTCCAATATAGGCACGACTGCACACTCACACATTGCTCCAAAGATGGAAGTGACCTGAAAACGTCACAAAAGGGGCAGGGCAGGGATGGAACAGGGTGTTTGCAGGCTTTTTCAATGGGGGGTTGTGTATATAAAACTGCCATGGTCTCTGGGTTTGGTGGTAGTTGAAAGTCCAACAACATATGGTGGGCCACAGGACTATCTCCCCTGCCCTATTTGAACATCTTAAGTTTGACTTGGTAGTGGTGTCTTAGTGCAACTAGAAGCTGATCTTGAGCCCAATCTTGTATTTCAACAGAGACTCCTTCCAGACGTCCCTGATTTGAAGTTACTCTGTTGCTGAGATGCTACCTTCCAAAAAGCAGCAGCAGCAGCATCCCTGGAGATCTACTGAGGAAAAAGTGAGGCCTCAGTCAGCAGCAGTGAACTGGAACGTGTTAGCTGAGAGGACGCAGCGTGTGGTAGCTGTTGGAGCTTGGGTGGAGAGTGCCCAAGATGATGCAGAGCAAGAAGAGAACACAGTTTTTGTAAGTACTAAGAAAGGAAACCCCATATACAACAGTATTTTTGAACTTTCCAAAGCATCATTTTCTGAAAGACGATATTTTCTACTAAGCAGGATCAGTGGTCCATCTAGCCCAATGCTATCTTCTCCAGCTGGCAAACTCTAGAGCTGCTGCTGGTGGGGGTGTTGAATGAGGAACTACAGATTGTCAGGATTGTATTTGCTATCTGAGAATGTTAACAAAGCCTCATATTTGTAATATAATTTGTAATGTCTGTGTTTTTTTTGTTTTTTTAAAAAACTTTTCTTGAAATCTAGGTTATATAATTATGTTACAAGCCCAGCTTCTATTCTTGCATAACTTGTTGGTGGTATGCCATTCCCTTTCTGAATAATTTTCTTAAACCAGAGGCAGGCATATTTGAGTCTTGGGTGATCTTGGTCTCCCTTTAAACACACACACACACACACACACACACACACATCCTACTGTCTGCCAGTGGCCTGGTTTACATGTAAAGCTAAGCCAAACCATTGATTAGTATGAACAAGCAAGAGCAAAAATTGTGACTTCTTCACTCTTTCCCTGGCCATGCTACCTGTAGCTAAGCCATAGATTGCCTTAGCATTAACATGAGATCTGGGCCAGTGTATTAAAAGTTCCAAACAAGACTGAATATTTGGGATCTAGTAACATTTAAGGAATACCTAATCTGTGCAAGGTAATGCTAAGACTGTATTTTTTGTTAAAACCATAAGAAGTGGATTGAAGTTGAATCCTGACAAGACAGAAGTACTGTTTTTGGGGGACAGGGGGCGGGCTGGTGTGGAGGACTCACTGGTCCTGAATAGGGTAACTGTGCCCCTGAAGGACCAGGTGCGCTGCCTGGGAGTCATTTTGGACTCACAGCTGTCCATGGAGGCGCAGGTCAATTCTGTATCCAGGGCAGCTGTCTACCAACTCCACCTGGTACGCAGGCTGAAACCCTACCTGCCCGCGGACTGTCTCGCCAGAGTGGTGCATGCTCTAGTTATCTCCCGCTTGGACTACTGCAATGCGCTCTACGTGGGGCTACCTTTGAAGGTGACTCGGAAACTACAACTAATCCAGAATGCGGCAGCTAGACTGGTGACTGGGGGCGGCCGCCGAGACCACATAACACCAGTCTTGAAAGACCTACATTGGCTCCCAGTACGTTTCCGAGCACAATTCAAAGTGCTGGTGTTGACCTTTAAAGCCCTAAACGGCCTCGGCCCAGTATACCTGAAGGAGCGTCTCCACCCCCATCGTTCTGCCCGGACACTGAGGTCCAGCGCTGAGGGCCTTCTGGCGGTTCCCTCATTGCGAGAAGCAAAGCTACAGGGAACCAGGCAGAGGGCCTTCTCGGTAGTGGCGCCCTCCCTGTGGAACGCCCTCCCATCAGATGTCAAAACAATAAACAACTACCTGACATTCAGAAGACATCTTAAGGCAGCCCTGTTCAGGGAAGTTTTTAATGTATGATATTTTAGAGTTTTTTGGTTTCTATGGAAGCCGCCCAGAGTGGCTGAGGAAACCCAGCCAGATGGGTGGGGTACAAATAATAAATTATTATTATTATTATTAGTTCATTGTGTGATCAGACCAATTTCTATCTAGTTCAGCATTATTTGCAAGAATCCCACCAACTAGATGCTCTATGCAAAATTGGCTAGTAGTTCACAGATGAACTTTAGTTTACCTTCCACCCACTCTTGGTTTCAACAATCTTCAATCTTCTTTAGGCTGCAGCAGCTCAAATTGAAGAAGCATACAAAGAACAAAGAAAAGAGAAAGAGAGGCTTCTGAAACGCTTTCAAGAGGAGGTGAAGCACAGGGTGAACCAGCACATCAAGATGAGGAGAAAACACCAGCTTCAGAAGTCCTATGAAGCAGTAAGACAGTGTCTCCTTATATCTGTTTCTTTTGTTAACTACACACGTAGGCTCTTGCAAGTAACATTGTTTTATAAGTAGAAGCTCATCTGCAATGGAAAAGAGTATTAATTTGGTTTTAGGATTTGTGCTGATAACTTGCATCACGATGTTCCAAGCTGTGGCTTTCCATTAATCTAGGACCCATAGCCCCTGACATCAAAGGAGTGCAACCTTTTTTCCTGTCAAGGACCACATTCCCTCAGGTGTCATCTATCGAGGACTGTATGGCATTGCTGATGAGAGGAGTCAGAGACAAAAGTGTTCTGGATTAAATAATCCAGAATAAAGACTACCCTGAATGGAATCATTCATAAATGAGCACAAGGAGGATTTTTATAAAAGTACAGCAAACTAATGCAGCTACTGGTCAGAAAAGCAAGTAGAAGTAATTTCTTTCTGGCTTCCAGACAATTTTTTCTCCAAGCCATGTAGTCAGTACAAAGTTAAATATAAATAACTTATAGAAAATAAATAAAATAAAGTGCTGTCCTTCCAAATTGTTCCAAAAGAACATAGGAAGAGGTGGGAAACATTTTTAAAGGTCAAGAAAAATAAGGAGCAAACAGGAAGGGATTTTTATGGCATGAAATAATGGGACAGCTTCAGGGGGTATTGGAGACCACATAAAAAGAGTTTGGGGGCACAGGTTACCCCTGTGCAGACCTGCTCAGCTTCAGCATTTTTGGCCTCATTTGCCTTCAGACCACACCTTGGAACATCTCTCAGGTATGCTCACTTCTGGTTTCCCATTTTACTTTATCACCAGATAGGAAAATAACAAGTTGATATCAGTCTTAGAATCACTAGAATCCACTGTAAATGAATAAGATAAAGAGGTATGACCTCTGAGGTCAGTTTTATCACTTCAGACCCTTTAAATGACTATCATTCCCCGTAACAGCAGTAAGCTAGGATGTGTCTACCGTCTTCTTATTACTCTGTTGTTTTTTTCCTTTTTCTTCTGCAGGCTCTTAAAGAAAGCTCTGTTGTGATAGGATTTTCAGATTCTGCATTACAATTGACTCCCAAGAAAAGCACGTGTCTGTACAGACATAACACTGATTCTTCTATCTGTAGTACTGGTAATAAAATCAACTCTATGCAGAGGCCTGATTACGAGGGGGACTTGGAAGAAAAGGTCCTAAATGTTCAGTTTTCAGAGCATGCTAAAACTGTGAGTGTTTTCTCGCCATATCAACCATTTGCTCTGTTGAGTTTTGTGGGCATTTTAACCTTAAGTCTCATTGGTATATGATGCCTCAGGTCTTAAGTATCCGATAAATTGTCAGCAAATGTATTTTACTGATGCAAAACTGATATATACACAACTTTTATTTGTACCTGATTTATTTATTTATTTATTATTTATACAATGCCCCTCTGGCTGGATTTCCCCAGCCACTCTGGGCGGCTTACAACATATCTAAAAACATAATAAAAACAACAGTCCTTTAAAATATCACGTTTGTTCTGATTTTTGCCCAGAATGTGAGATATATGCAGAAATACTTGTATTGCTCAGGGAAGACAGTTCATACTTGCTACAGACACATGAAGTACGGGATCTTGGCTTTTGTGGCTACAGGCTACATGATTGAAAACATTCAAAATGAAATGAAAGTTCTGGCAGAGATAACCCTAAGCAGAGACTCACATGAGTATGTACTGTGCTACTTACTGATGAGCACATTTACATGAGTCAATACATATTGTGTAGCACTGATAATGCACCATGAGAAGAAAGCCTTATCAGTGCTTTCATAGCATGTTATTGGGGTTCTGCAGTTCATTGCAAGACAACGATCCATTAGGGAGTAGAACATGGGGTCCTTGATTGCGGACTTTAATACTTGTAGCATGCTGCTCAGAGAGGCCTGCTTGAGTCTGTTCCAGAAATATTTTAATGCTTTGTCCCCCAGACACCATTTTTTACACAGACCTTCCAAGCTGTACAACAAGCTCAAATCTGCAAGTACATCTTTTCTATCTAGCTCTTCTTGACTTAACAAAACAAAATACTAAATCTTCATTAGGCTGTTGAAAAAACAAAAAGCATTTCCAAAAATCAATACTTTCTATTATTAGGCCATCTGTTTTTGAATAAGATAAAAATAAAAGAGCAGTCTAGTACCAGCCTGCTTATAATTCTCGATTATGTGAATAATAATAATAACAACAACAACAACAACAACTTATTTATTTATTTATTTATTATTTATACCGTGCCCATCTGGGCGGCTTCCAACCGAATATTAAAAACAATACAGCATCAGACATTAAAAACTTCCCTAAACAGGGCCACCTTCAGTTGTCTTTTAAAAGTAAAATAGTTGCTTATTGCCTTGACATCTGATGGGAGGGCGTTCTACAGGGCAGGTGCCACTACCAAGAAGGCCCTCTGCCTGGTTCCCTGTAACTTCACTTCTTGCAGTGAGGGAACCACCACAAGGCCTCGGCGATGGACCTCAGTGTTTGGGCTGGACGATGGGGGTGGAGACACTCCTTCAGGTATACAGGACCGAGGCCGTTTAGGGCTTTAAAGGTCAGCACCAACACTTTGAATTGTGCTCAGAAGTGTACTGGGAGCCAATGAAGATCTTTCAGGAACGGTGTAATATGGTCTCGACGGCCACTCCCAGTCACCAGTCTAGCTGCCGCATTCTGAATTAATTGCAGTTTCTGAGTCACCTTCAAAGGTAGCCCCACGTAGAGCGCATTGCAGTAGTCCAAGCGGGAAATAACTAGAGCATGCACCACTCTGGCAAGAAAGTCTGTGGGCAGGAAGGGTCTCAGCCTGCGTACCAGATGGAGCTGGTAGACAGCTGCCCTGGCCACAGAATTAACCTGCGCCTATTTTCTGTTTCATAGGTAAGAAAAACTGTGCAACAGGTCCGTCGCAGGCTGGCTTCCCGGAAATCTGTGTCAGAAAGTGATCCTGCTCCAGAACTTCCAGGAGGTGCTTGGGAGAGCCGCCTGACCATACAGGTGACAACTAGAGGAAATACTCTCTATTTTGGTACATTTTGCAATATTGTCTTTACCTACTTGGCTATCTGTGAAGCATGATTGAGGCTCCAGTCCTTTATACAGTTACCTGGGAGTAATTGTAAATAGACAAGTATAGGTAATCTCTCTTCTGGGTTCTCTGCCATGCTAATCTTCTCCAGTGCCCTCAGACATACCAACAGAGGAAGCTGATTTTGTGATAAATGAAGAATGAGTTGGATTCTACCACTTCTGAATCTTTAGCAGAACTATGCATTAAGATCATAGGGCCAGTATTTCTAAAGCCTTATGTAGCTTTCCTAACACTAATAAACTTTCTGTTTAAAAACATAATTGTTCATAATCTCAAAGTAATACCAGCCCAGAGGACAAGGAGTGCACGTTTTCATTCAGACCAAGAGATGTATTTAAAGTGTGCTATTGGGTGACTTTAGCTAGGTGAGTTCACACAGTCCACTTCATGTGATACCAAATGTGTGTTTAGCCTTATCTTCTATTAGGTAATTGCCTGAAGTGATGAGAACATGATCTTATGATAGCTTATCTAGCTGTTTACAACATCCAGCAATCAGGTGAAAGTTGTAGCTCTTATGTGGGCAACTTGCCCTGTTAAGAGTGATGTTTTGCCATTTTGTGAAAATGTGTGGCAGTGGCATGACCCAACTTAGGCAGTGCCAAATCCCTATGAATCAGAAGGGAAATTCATCTGTGATTTAAGGCACAGCATGGGCGAAAAAGGTGAACTAAACCCTTCCTCCAAACATATTTTTTACCAGCAAGCAGGTTTTTTAATGGCAGATTTCTTCTGTAGCATTATTTCCCCTTCAGAGTTCAGCTGGGGTGGGGGGACTTTGTTCTCTTAAGACTGTTTTGCGGGGGGGGGTTGGAGGTGGGGCAAATGATTTACATGTCCCTGACATATGGATCTGCCAATATCCCGGTCCAGTTCACATACCACATTAAACAAAACAAGCCAGTCTGGCTTGTTGGGTCATCTGAATTGGAATTAGTGGTTGATTTTCTTGGACTCTGGCTTGCTTCGTCTGTGGCACAGCAGGAGCAGGGGAGAGTACTGTAGGAATGTTTTGAGCATGCTGCTCGCTCACTACACTATGGTTTAATGTGACATGTGAACCAAGCTGCTGTGTCTCAAGACTGGGGCAGGATTTCTGAAGAGTAAACCATCTCCCCTGTTTGGTTTGTGTATTTATTTTGAATATTACATGTACCAATTTTCAAATAAAAACTCTCTTAAGTGTCTAATGCGGTGCAAAATGACGTACATGTTTCAGTAAAGCTATTCAGTCTCGGCAGGCTCATGTAACAGGCTTTTGAAATAAGGTCTTCAACTTTGTTTAGAAGCCAGCATCTCTCAAGACAATTCCAGGCAATGCAGAAGAGGGTGACAGAGGCAAGTTTCTTCTTGTGGGACACCACGACCTTCCAGCTGAACTTCAAGAGCCGGAACAAGGACAGCAAAACAAAGACTCATACTATACAGTGCAGTTTCAGAAAGTAAGATTTCTCCAATACCAGTCTTTCAGCTGATGTTAGCTGTACTAGTTCTGTGTTCAGAAGAGACACTTGCTTTAGGAGAATATCGCCTTTGCTGTTCTCCTATTTCCTTGTGTGAGAGGCTGTGACACTGAAGGAGAGGAAGACAATTGAACTCATTCTCATGGCATGCATGAGACTTCCTATGTCTTCCTAGCTGCTTGCTTTCCTATAGTTTGCTAAACTAATTTTGACCCGCTCTTTATCACAGGGATGAGGAACCTGTGGCCATCCTGATGTAGCTTGATTCCAGCTCCCATCAGCCCCCAGCCAGCATGGCTCATAGAAAGGGATGCTGGGGGTTGGAGTCCAACATCTGGAGGACACAAGTTTCTCACCCCTGCTTTATAGGACAGTGTAACAATAAAAACCCTGGAATACTGGGTTGGGTATATACTGTGGGATGTATTTACTAGAGCAGTCAACTACAACATTTTCTTGCTGCCTAGAATGGACACACAGGGGAATGTGGCTCCAGACAGGACATCCTGTCATACCTGCTCTGGAGCTTCTTCCCCCTGTGTGTGACCAGGTAGATAGGCGTGACCCTAGCTGACCAGATTAAAGGGTTGGCCATGCAACCATCTCTCTTTTGGACTCTTATTCTCTTACTCTTGGACTCTCAGCCAGCGCATGGCTCAACCTTCACATAGGATGGAGCCCACAAGCCAAAAGTTTGAGATGTAGCTCAGACTTCTTTTCACTGTAACCACAAGAAAAAGCCTGTCTTCAAGCCCGACTGAATTGCTTAATTAAAGGATTCTAACGAATCATCAACTTGCTTCGAATAAGTTGCAAAGGGAATGTGCTCTGCTGCTTACTCACTAGCATGAGTGAGGAGGGATAATATCAAAACAATATATCTTCTCCCACCTTCCTTAATATTCCCACATATACTTGATACATTGCAATGGTTCTTTAAACATTTACAGTCTACTAAACTGTGTTTATTATATTAATGCCCCATTCTTTTATGGGTTGCTCATAAAATGGACCAATAAGATTCATGCCTTCTTCCCAACTACTTACTGGACTAAAAAAAACCCCTAAAATACTGCACCAGAAATTTAGAATGTTACATCAAACATGGGATATGTTTTTTTCCAAAGCTGAACAGTTTAAAGTCCCATTGACATCCATGAGAAAATTAAGCAGATGCATGAACCTTTCCAGTGAACACCAGTGAAACAAAAAACTGCTTTGCTGTGGCTGGATCGTGTCCATTGCTGGGTTTTCTATCAATATCTATCTATATAAATACAAAGTCTAAAAGAGGAGAAGGGCTATATGTTAAAACTTCAGAGGAAGCGTTTTATGTATTTTAATATTTTGTTGGTATAAACAAATTATTATTATTATTAATTATTTACTGTATGTGTGTCAAAAGGTGAGAAGTTAGCTACTTGCTCTGATTTCCTTGTAGGTTAATAATGAGATACTGAAAAGTACCTATCCCACAGTTGGCAATGAACCTCGAGATGCCAGGGTACTCTGGTCTGGAGCAGAGAAAGAAGAATCAAAGAAGCAGGTATATAGTCTTGTATTACTTCACCTTTCAAATGAATTTTCATGAGGAAACAATGCAAGGCTGTGGTGACGGCAGTTGTGATCCTCTGCCTCTCTGCTTACGTTTTAAGGGATGTGGGATATTTTAATGCTGAGAGTCAATTGTGTGCTTGTGCACTTGCACACACACATGCCATCATTATAAAAATATGACTGCCACTGGTTATAGCTGGGCAGAGAAATCCAGCCCCCCCAATTTACTGTACTGGGAGGAGATGAAGTTATCTCTCTGCTTGCTTTCTTTGGCAGGGGAGTTCTATTGATGGCAGGGGAGAGTCCCATTGTGCCCCTCTCCAAAGGCAGAAGCTTGCTGCTGCGGTAGCAAGCGGAAACCACTGAAATAGGGTGTTTTGCGGGAGGTGAGGGAGCTGATCTGGGCCAACACACGTTCTGTTGGATTCAGAAATGTTCCAGCTGCTCTCAGGTGATGGTAGACAGCCCAATCTGTGCCTCTTTGCTGCACCAGCCTGGGAGCTGACTTAGCAAAGAGACATTCCCCCCCCCTTCATTTCCTCTCCCTCCCCCAGCCTTCCTATCGGTGGGCTTTGGGTGGTGATGTGGCTATGCTGCTTCAATAAGCCCTGCTGCCACATCCTAAATTACTGGGACTTAGGCCTAGGATGGTGCTAAAGAGGTGTAAGTAGGGAGAAAGGGAGGGGCAAGAACAGTTCACACTCCTGTTATTTTCTAGCAGCTGGTTAGCAGACAAATGGTAAAATTTCCTAGCTGGATTCACTATAATAAATCTCTAGTGCTGCCAGAATTCAAACGTGGAGTTGCTTAAGTGCTGCCTCCTGCACTTAACGTACCCAAACCTTTTAAAAGGCAGTTTTGGTACTACCTCTTTTATAAAACATCTCCAGAGCAGGCAATATAAATAAATAGAGATGCATTTCTGGTTTGGGACTTCAAGTGAGATATGAGCGACTGGCAGAGTGTGTGTTCTTTAAAACCCAAGGGTAAAACTGAGAATAAACCAGGCATTAGAATGTTACACTTTCATAAATGGGGAGTCACAGCAAAATACGGGGTTGTGATTTAAATGCTGGCCAGCAGAGGGAAACCTGGTTCAGGAGGTCTTTGTGTCTTGTAACTGAACCACTTCAATAAATTGTAATACCTTGACTGTAGTTGCAGAATGCTGCCACTTTATTGAGCTCTGTAAATACACTTGTGGGGACAAGCACCAAAAAATTCTTATTAAACAATAAGAGTATGTAGTATGATAGATCTTGTACTGGCAGCTGCTTCTATAGATTGGCATTTTGCACTTTTAAGCTCCTGGGGTATTCGCAACATGTACTCCTAAATTCTAGATTATTTAATCCAGAAAAAGTAAATCCCTACTTTCTGGAATCTCGGTTTTGTTTGTTAAAGTAATGATAAAGTACCCGGTGCTTCCTTGTCACTGCAAAAATGAACGAACAAACACAGTTCCCACTAGCAGATGGGCAATCTAGTAGATGTGACTCGAAAGCACCAAGAGAAAGGGAGGACACTGTGAAAATAAGTGCATTAAAAAGAATGAATTCTTCACTGATGTAAACGTTCTGTGAGTAGACGGAATAGCTACTGATGGAGAGAATTCAGGCAGAGATGGAGCTAAATGGCAGTGAGACCAAGCCTCTCTCTTGGTTGCAGCCAGGTGGAATGGTTGCTAATAGTTCTCTGTATAGCAGCTGGAGCATGTGTCCACTACTGCTCTGAAATGCGTCTTTTTTCTGTAGCGCCAAGGCCAGTACCTGAGATACAGGCGCCTCTTCATGGATATTGAAAGAGAACAAGTAAAGGAGCAGCAAAGGCAGAAGGAGTGGCAGAGAAAAATGGAGAAGTACGTGTTCCACACATGACCATCTTTTTGCTCTCAGTTTATTAGGGCCATATCATGGCAGCCATGAAGTCACTGGAAACCATAAACCTATTTTTGCTGTTAAGATGAAAGTGCCAAAAGATAAAATAATTTTTATAATTAATGAGAGCCTCTTCGAATGCATCCAGGTGTATTCCTTCAGTCTCCTCATAGTATAGAGATCACGCAAGGAAAATGCACCTTGAGGCAGCTGTGTTTTCGATAACACGTGAAGAATCTTGTATTTCCATGCCAGATTTATGTTTATTTGTTTCAGTTTGCTAACTGGGTGGGGAGGAGTTAGTTATCTTGTTTATAATTATTTCGGATAAGGTTGGCCTGCCGTTACTCCCATGGCTTTTATAGATGAAAATTTTACTATGATGCAGTAAAGTTCGTTCAAATGTTGAATATTAAGGAAATTGCTGCAGTGGGGAGAGACGTGTCAAATGAGATATTTTCCTTCAGCAGCATGGCTTTGTTAAGTAAATATTTTTACTTTCTTGTGCCTATCCTCTCTATTTGAATAGCTTTGATTTAACGAGTTGGCAGCGGAGGGACCCTGCTCATTCAGACAAAGGTCCATATTGTTCAGCCTGCTGTTTTCAGTTGCCATCCAGGTGTCTCTGGGAAGTCCACAAGCAGGGCATTAGGCCTCATCCACTTCTCTCCAGCATACTGCTTCTGAATGTGGAAGTTCCATTTAGCACTTTTGGATAATAATTGCTTTGATGGAGCTTTTAAAGCCATTTATAATTTAAAGTGAATAAAGAAGTAGCAGCTCCTATGCAGAACACCCTGCTATGGGAGATTACATTGGCTCCCTGTTTGCAAGTACAGTGGTACCTCGGGTTAAGTACTTAATTCGCTCTAGAGGTCCGTTCTTAACCTGAAACTGTTCTTAACCTGAAGCACCACTTTAGCTAATGGGGCTTCCTGCTGCTGCTGCGCCTCCGGAGCACAATTTCTGTTCTCATCCTGAAGCAAAGTTCTTAACCTGAAGCAATATTTCTGGGTTAGCGGAGTCTGTAACCTGAAGCGTATGTAACCTGAAGTGTATGTAACCTGAGGTACCACTGTAATCCAGCTTGCTTGAAAATGTTTGTTTTTCAGTCACCTTTTGGGGTTTTTTGGCATAGGTTTTTTGAGGGTTATTTGTTACTGGTGATTTATTGAAGATATGCATAATATAAATGTTATTTATGAATTAAACAAATAATTAGTTCAAAAATCAACTTGTGCAGGTTTATTAATATTACTTGCTTATTGCTCTTTCTCAGGATTCAAAAACATTACAGCCAACCTTAAACCAGTCCTGTAAGGTTAGACCAGAATTTCCCAAACTTAGGTCTCTAGCTGTTTTTGGACTACAACTCACATCATCCATAGCAGGCAGGATCAGTGGCCAGGGATGATGGGAATTGTAGTCTAAAAACATCTGGAGGGCCGAGGGGTGCCTGTTGTAATTCTTATGCCTGCGCTATATAGCGTGTGATCTTGTGAAAGAATAAATAGAATTACACTTCTTGCCCATAGAATAAAGAAGGAAAAGGAGCTTCAACGCCATGCAGAGGAACAGAGGATGCAGGAGAGACAGAGAGTACAAGAGAGGCACTATGACAATGAACCGAGGATACAGGAGACATACCAGGCAGGGGAACTGAAGATACAAGAGGGGGCCTCCCAAGGAGATGTTAATGCCAAAGGGAAAGCTTATGAAAAACTGGAACATCTTAAACTAGGGGATATGCTAGAGAAGAAAAAGGTAGCGGAAAGGCAACAGAGAAATAAAGAATATTCAAGGTGAGCTGAAATATTCAAGGGGGGCTTTGTTTCTCTTCCTAAAACCCCATATGCAGCAACTGAGAGCACATTCTACAGACCAAATGCCCATCTAGTTCTGCATCTCTTTCCCCACAATGGCAAACCAGTACACTGTGCTGACAAGAACCCTTCCCTCCCTTGTTTGTCCCCAGCAGCTATATTCAGAGGGAGGACATATTGACAAGGACCACCACCAGCAAAGGTAGCTGAACTCCAGTAGACCCCAGGTGTTCCTGAGAGATAGGTACTGTGTGGTCAGTCACACTGCAACATCAGCCAACATCCCCGCAAGTCATCAGAGCAATTGCAGCAGCTTTTGGCAGCCAGCAAAGCCACTGCAACGGCTGCGGCCAATCGCAGCCAACCACCAAAGTTAGTGGTGGTTACAGGGCTATGTGGCCATGTGAGTCAATGCAGTACTCAAGGACTGCAATGAACCCAGGTGCCTGCTCCCCATATTCATCTGGGCAACCTAATTGCAAGGCCTAATAATTGGTCTGTCCGTAAGGGATCCATATGCCATCAGTCACCAACACACATACAAAACACCCATTAGGGAGGTTAGGCTGCCCTCATCCCTGAATACCCTTAGGCAGGCAGTGAAATCATTTTTATTACAGTTCTTCATTAAAGATTGAGTGTTTTGACTCGGCTCTTTTTCTTTAATGCCTCAATCCTGTTATTGTTTAAACTGGCTTTGCTTTGTGTTGGTAAACCACTTTGGGGGCCCTTTTCAGGGCCAAAAGTCTGTGTTTAATAGACGAAAGTAAGGGTGTTTTTGTGTGCGTTTTGTTTCAGATATGTAGAAGCATTACGAGCCCAGATGCGAGAGAAGATCAAAATGTATAATATCAGCTTGCCTCTGCTGTGCTTCTGTGGGACAGATTTCTGGGACTCTCATCCTGATAGCTGCGCCAACAATTGTGTGTTCTACAAAAATCACAAAGGTACAAGGTTTTCTGACATTCTTTATCACTGGCATCTGTTGCTCCTCCCGGCAGCTGTTTAGCATTCCTCATGTGGAGGAGGATACCAGCGTATTTTGAAACACCTAGTGCCTAGCAGTGTAGGTTGCAGTCTCATGAAAGACAGAAATGGCGGTGGATTTTTAATCAGACACCAGCTGGAACTTGTTCTGAAGGACTCTGCTTAAGCATCCATCCCATGGCATTTTCTTTTCAACTATCCTTTTCTCTTTGTAGTTTCCGTATAGGGAATACTTTGGGGTATTCCATTAGCCCTGCTCAAGCTACAGAACATCTTAGTTCTGTGAGTAGAAGGGCTTTAAGACTAGGCTGCAGCAGCTGGTAAGCAACTAATGTTGCCATTCACATTGTTTTTACTAGTAAGCCTGTGGTTGGACATATACAGTGGTACCTCGGTTTTCAAACATCTCCATTTACAAACGTTTTGGTTTTTGAACGCCGTAAACCCGGAAGTAAATGCTCCGGTTTTCAAACACTTTTTGGAAGTCGAACATGCCACGCGGCTTCCATATTGAGTTTTCCGTAAATAAATGCTTTGGTTTTCGAATGTTTTGGAGCTCAAACGGTCTTCCAGAACGGATTACGTTCGAAAACCGAGGTACCATTGTACTGGATCCACAAATATGCATTCTAAGCCAAGACTCTTCTACCAAGGTTGCAATGTAGCAGCACTTGCGTATGCCTATTAGCTTGTTCTGAAACTTTAAACTATTTCCCCAAGCTGTTGTCTTCCTAGCAACTGCATCTCTGAGCAGTCATGCTAAAAACTTGCCTGCTGCTCAGTGGCGCTGTGGCAGTTCCCATGGATCCTGTGAATGTTCTTCACGTTGGGAGACACATCTTGGTCAAAAGCAAAGGGTTGTCTTCTTTGCTCAATTCCTGATTCAGCAAGTAGCTGTAGAACAACACCAATGCTGAGTTAACTGTATCCAAGTTAACAACATTTACATAAGAGCAGCCCTGGAGAATTAGAGCAAAGGTCCCTTTAGCATCCTGTTCTTCGCAGTGCCTAACAGCTGCATCTGTTTAACCACAAGCAGGATATGAAGGCCACAACACTTCTCCATAGTTGCCTGCTAGCAAATGCCAATCTAGTGGCATTTAGTATAGCCATTTTTTCCAGACCTACCCTCCATGAACTTACCTAAAGCCCTCAATAAATCATTGGTCACATCTTGTGGCAATGAACTCCTCAAATCATGGATTGCATGAAAAAATATTTCTGTAGGTACTGAATCCTTGTCCTATATTGTGGGATAGGGTATAGAAGTCATCTACCATCACACTACGTATAATTTTAGAAACCTCTTCTCGTGCTTTCTCCATCACCTCCTCCCCACCTCTTCTTTCTTTTTCCCAATCTTATACCAAAAGCTAATTTTGTTCCATTATTTTTTCAGCTTATGCTCAGGCTCTGCAATCTGTCATCTCATCTTGCAATGTTATTGATGGGGGTTCAAGCACAAGACTTGCTGCTCATACATTTGCTACCGTCCATGCTCGTGCTAAAAATTCCTGAAAGAGGACTTCGGAATTGGTTCTACCCAACGCCCTGACAGTTCAGTCAAGTTGTCTGCAAGTAGGTGATTGGCATGCAAGTCTCGCCGCCTCCTGGAGTGTGCCCCAGGTCCTAATAAAAATAAATTGGAAAGGAGTCCTGTCCCAAGGTACTTCCTTTCCGTTCTCATGCCAATACTGTGTGTTTATCTCGTCCTACAAGTTACTAATATGTCAAACACTAAAACTTCATGCATGGAACCTATGATGCGTAGAAAGAGGACTTGGCTCAGACAAACCCAGACCTGCGTACTTCTGCTTACAGACATATGCAATCCATGGTTCCAGTTACAGATGGGTAGCCGTGTTGGTCTGCCATAGTCGAAATAAAAAAATTCCTTCCTGTAGCACCTTAAAGACCAACTAAGTTAGTTCTTGGTATAAGCTTTCGTGTGCATGCACACTTCTTCAGATACACTGTCTTGCATATTCAGTGGGATACGTGGATTGTAGAGGGTTCTTAATTCTAAGACCCTTGGGTATAATGTCCAGGTTCTTGCATTTAGTAAGAAAGAAGATATCAGTCTGTACCTGTGCAAGTTTCTTGGTGAGGTTGATGGACTTCCATTTCATGCGGCTCAATGTGGTGCCTTCCATGGTTCCAGTGTATCAGTGTAACTGTTTCAGTGTATCTGAAGAAGTGTGCATGCACACGAAAGCTTATACCAAGAACTAACTTAGTTGGTCTTTAAGGTGCTACAGGAAGGAATTTTTTTATTTAGACATATGCAAGAGTAACTTATTGCACTCCATGGTTCAAGCTTTGCTTTTGATGCTGAGTGAGAGGCTCTGAGGAGCAGCTGTATCTAATTTTTGTCCATTTTACAAGGCTTGCCTCTTTTTTCTTGCTTTTTTTTTAAAAAAAAGAAAAACTCCAGGCTTTCAGAATGCATATTGTGAAACTGCAACATGCAGAAAGTTTCTAAGAGAGGGTGATCGTTCCAAAAGGATAGTTGTTGCTGATAGCGATGATGCTTAGCAATGTTTAGATCTGATGAATAAAGAATTTCTGCAAATGTGAATTTTGTGAAAGTATGTGATTCAACGTGTTTCTGAAGGTGCTGTTATACCAGAATTTCTATTTGAGTCCATGATTTAGAAACTAAGAGGGCAGGCAAGAGTCTTGAAATGGTACAATTTCCTTTCCCTTTTTGATAAGTTGAATCCCTATTTCCGACAGGAACACTTCTGGACACATTCTGCTTCTCAAACTGTTCTACGAAGTGAAACTTTGAAGTCAAGCCTTTAATTGTTGTTTGCAAAAAAAAAAAAAAAAATTGTTATGAGATGCCAGGTTGTTTTAATTCATTACCTTCCCTGCTGTAAATATTAGTATTTGTAACAAGGAGCATTCTTTACCTTGCAGGATGATAGTACTCTGGTGTTGACCCATTCCAATAAAAATATTTCCATTTTTCCCCCTTGGTGTCTACTATCGACTGTCCCTTTTGGTCCCTTCTCTGCTGTGACACAACAACCACATATGCAGTGATATGTGAGGAGTACAGTGTGATTGACCTCTGCGTGCAGAGTTGTTTTTTGGGGGGATTGTCATTTTTCCACAATGTGAATGACTAAGAATAGGGCTTTTTTCCAGGTGCCATATAACTTGCTATTCTACTCCCAGAATTATAGTGTTTTTGCAGAAATGTCCAGTTTGGATTCCAGACTTGTTCTATTCAGTGTGGTAGTTCAATGGCTCCCATAACTACTCTGGACACATCTGCAATAGGTGTGTGATGATTGTCTTCAGGGGCAAAAAAACTTCTTCGTCGTCAGCTGGTTGCAGAAAGACAGCCATTAGATTTGGCCATGAATTATGCTTTACAGAAGTAATGTATTTTAGAAAGATGGGTTTGTTTGTTTGTTTGTTTGTTTATATTGTCACCTGTATTTTATATTGTTGTACTTTATATTGTCATCTTGATCACAAAAGCAAACTGCAATGCCACTTTTCTAAACTTAAACTGCCCTAGATGTGGGTGAAGCCTAGACATGCAAGTAATAGCAGTAAATCTGTTTGGTTCAAACAATTATGCTTCAGCTAAAAAAAAATAATATAGCAGTAACATGAATGTCACAGCAGCATTCTATTGCATCGTTACTTAGCCCTTTCCTTTTGCTTACTATGATCTGAATTATCTTGGATTTTTTTTAAAAAAGAAAGAAAATGGGTGAGAGATGGAGCCTTTCATTTACTACATCTTTTTAATATTTTCATCAGTACAGTCATACCTCGGTTTACAAACGCCTCAGGTTGCGTTTTGTCAGGTTACGGACTGCTGAAACCCGGAAGTATCGGAACGGGTTACATCTGGTTTTCGGCGGTCGCGCATGCGCAGAAGCACCAAATTGCAACCCGCACATGTGCAGACGCGCTGCTACAGGTTGCGAACGTGCATCTCGCACAGATCAAGTTCTCGCTGATAGTTGCCATGGCTGATGTGTTGGGGTCAGAAATGAATATGAGGGTACAATCCTATGATTATGATTAAATGGTCGGAGCCTGGTCTTCTGGGCCCACTTCGTCAACAAAGTGGGGGAAAGGAGATTTTGTAGTCTTGCAGATATTGAGGTGCATCAGCCCCAGACAGCCTCACCAAACTGCCAGGGATCTGGGCAGTATACTTCAACAGCATTTGGAACACCACAGATTCCCCGTTCCTGTTTTACCTCTGGCACCTCAGGATCTAGCTGAATCCAAAGTCTGGATTCAGATGTGGCCATCCTTAACCTTGGCCCATGGTAAAATGCTTAGATTCTGGTTGAGTATTTCTTGATAGCTACGCTAAAGCGATAAGTGTAGGAAAATCAAAGTTACCTTGAGGACACGGGGCCCATGTCGGTTAAACCAGGTGAAGACTATCGGATAGATGTACTAAAAAGACTACATGGCAACAGACGGCGCATAGGATGTGCCTGCATAGTGTAATGAGCCATCTAAAAACCTGCACTGCCAGCAAATATGGCTTCATAAATGTTTAGGATTGAGGTATATGGAAAGTTCATGCTACAGGGTGTGGGATTTATTGCCCGAGCGTGGTTTTTCCGAGAAATTAGCCTCTCCCCTGTCTCAGCTTACCCGAGATAACCTTGCTGGGTGGGGCCTGTGTTTTTCTCCATCTGTGTAGATGGTCGCTTGATTTGCACGTAGTTGACACTAGTAAAAGTTAGACCTTAAACTGCTGGTGAGAATTCGCCAGTTATGCAGCAAATCCAACAAGAAGGCCCATTTCTTCTGCAGCTGTTTTCTTTTTGGTGGAGAGGTGATTGTTTTGAACCCTACAGCTCTCGTTGGATCATCCTCTGTATCTACTGCAACCAGCCACAATAAAAGTGGTTCAGAGAAATGGCAAAAAGTGCTGGTGGGACCAATTTAGGTTTACCTTTTTGGAGTGTTTGGATGGTGGCAGCTGCGACTAGCAGGGCATTTGCACAGCTTATCCTAGTGATTTGACTTGCGTTGATTCTTGAAGGACACAAATTTGACTATAATTGTACATAGCTCTAGTTGCATCTAGATTGGAGTTCTGTTGCTTACTTTACATGCGGCCACTGCCTGAAAAGTGTTCAGAAACTTCTGCACTGTGAGCTCTGACCAGAGACAGAGGGCAGGGGTTTGGCACATGTTGTTTATATCTGTTTCTGTAGCTTGCAGTCCATTTCCGGGCCCAACTTAAACTTAACCCCATTTTAAAGCTTTTCAACCAGTAGGAAAAGCTTGTCAAAACAATTCAGTGTAAGGCCAACTCAGTTTCCCCTTCCAGGAGTGTCAACTTGAATAAAATATTGTGGGGCCCCAGGTAAGCCTCGCCCTGTATAATCAATCACATGATGCAGTGCACACACACCATTTGAACGGGAATGCCCATCAACTTTGTGGGGGGGGGCTGAAGCCCCCACAGCCCCTAAGAGTAGACTCCTATGTCCCCTTCCCCTCTGTTACATTAAAATGTGTTTTCAAGTTTGCAAGCTGGTATATATTTTTAAATATACAGTGGTACCTCGCAAGACGAATGCCTCGCAAGACAAAAAACTCGCAAGACAAAAGAGTTTTTCGTTTTTTGAGTTGCTTCGCAAGACGAATTTCCCTATGGGCTTGCTTCGCAAGACGAAAAACGAAAACGTCTTGCAAGTTTGTTTTGATTGCAATGATTTTCAATGCATTCCTATGGGAAACCGTGCTTCGCAAGACGAAAAATTCGCAAGACGAAAAAACTCGCAGAACGAATTAATTTCGTCTTGCGAGGCACCACTGTACTGTATATATATTTGCAAGAAACAGACAAAAGTATATGTGGTAAACAGCTGCAGGAGGACATGAGCTGGGAACAAATAGACCAGATTATTAAAACATTGGGGAGTGAATCATTCCAAGCCACAACTGGGGACAGAAACTACAGTCTTACCTTGGATCCCGAACTCTCTGGAATTTGGACATTTCGGCTCCCGAACACCGCAAACCCCGGAAGTGATTGTTCTGGTTTGCGAGCGTTCTTTTGCAACCTGAACATCTGACGAGGCTTCTGCAGCTTCTGATTGGCTGCAGGAGCTTCCTGCAGCCAATCAGAAGCTGTGATTTGGTTTTTGAACGTTTTGGAAGTCGAATAGACTTCCGGAACGGATTCCGTTTGACTTCCAAGGTACGACTGTATTGCTATGAAACTCACATCACATTGGAAGCTGTTAAATATGTCACAAAAGCCCAAAGAAGTGTTCAGCTACTATAGAGCTTCGGGAAACAGAGCATCTGCTTTGCGTGGTGAAGATCCCAGATTCAGTCCTTGCCATCTCCAGGTCGGACTGGTAATACGTCTGAATGAAATCCAGGAAAGCCACTACCAATCATTGCAGACAATACTGAGCTGTCTGAACCCAGGCAGCTTCCTGTGCTCTTTGACATTCAAGCTTGTAGTACCACTGTTGTTTTATTTCCCCCTGCTACATCTGTAGGTCTGTGTTCTTATTTTGAAATAGTGAAGTAAAAAGGTAAAGGATTGGGCTGAGACCTGAGGCCAAAAAAAAAGGGGGTGCCTATAACTCTGGGAGTGTGAAATCCAAAATCGAGGGATAACTCTGCTAAAGCAAACATGAGTTTTGTGGTGGCTTTATGACTAACAGATTTAATGCGACAAACATTTGCAAATTAGCGCCTGCTTTCTCTGATTAAACGATGGTTTTGGGGAGAAATGGGGGGGGGAGTGGAGCAATAAATAAAGAAATTTTTTTTAATCTTATTTTACACACAAGGCAGAAAGATGGAGGCCTTGTGTGGAGAAGCTTAGATCACAAGGGATAAGTGGTCATCTGGCAGGTTGTGGGGGAAAGCAAAGTCTTTCCAGTATCCTCTTTCAAATGCTACTTCTAATAGTTACAGCAAGCGCCAAGAGGCAGCCGGAAAGCTGTGTCAGCAGGATCTAACAAGTTTTTTTAATGCTTTCCTGTAACTGGGTTGAACTTGGTGCATTTGGCCACCCTAAGTTTCCACTGTGGGGAAGAAAGGTGAGGTGGAAATTGGATTACGAAGATAAATATGATATCTCCCACAGATCATTGGCCTCGTCATGATTCTTGTTGAACATTCTTCTTTTAATCTCCCTGTTGCCGGTACTAAACAGTAACCGCCTTTCCCCATATATGCCCACTAGACCTCAGTCTGCAGAATTAAAGGTGCCAACATAATACTCATTCCGCACTTGTACGAAATCATTCTTTCTTTTTGGCAGCAACACTTTGGAACTCCCTGCTTATTGACGCCAGGCAGGCAAGTTTGCTGTACGGTGGTGCCTCGGGTTACATACGCTTCAGGTTACAGACTCCGCTAACCCAGAAATAGTGCTTCAGGTTAAGAACTTTGCTTCAGGATGAGAAGAGAAATTGTGCTCCGGCGGTGCGGCAGCAGCGGGAGGCCCCATTAGCTAAAGTGGTGCTTCAGGTTAAGAACAGTTTCAGGTTAAGAACGGACCTCCAGAACGAATTAAGTACTTAACCCGAGGTACCTCTGTATTCCTTTTGTTGCCTGCTTAAACCATTTTTGTTTAAGTTACATATGTTTCGTTTCTTTTTAGCTACTGTTGATTTTAATCATCTTTTGAACATATTTTAATGCCTGTTTTTAACTGTTTTATTATCCATTATGTTAACCTTTTCATATGTTTGAAAACGGCTGACGGGCTTTTGCACAACCAAGCAGTATATAAATGTTGTTCAATAAAAGGAATCCCACTTTTCTCAGTGGTGGTTTTCTCCTTGCTTAAAAATGGGAGAAGGGGAAAAAACTTGCTCTTTCCTTAACTAGCTATGCTCATAGGGACTTTCCAAGGCACCATTATTAAGAGTCCAGAGGGGTGGTATAGATCCTTTGACACTAATCAAGATGCAATATTTTCTCGTAGCACTTTCTTAAGTTTGATTTTCTGTCGCTCTGCTCCCGCGTGTTCTGCCCGACGCTAACCAACAAATCATTTATCTCTTTAATAGGGCTGTGGGTGCCATTTATTAGCCGATAACTCTTGAGCGATTTGCGTCAGCAAGAGCAACAAATTGCTAATAAAGTGCGTAAGACGTGCAGAGAGGATTCTTTTTAAAAAACAAATGTGGGGGCTATGCTACCTGGGCAAGTCACTCTCCCCCACAATCGCAAGATAACAAAGAAATGAACTTTAGTTCCCAGCTAGAACACTGGATCAGGTTTTAAAGAGAGGTACTGACAAGGTCACCCATGTTACAATTCCCAGAGTTTTCCTGCATAGAACTAGGGGTGTTTGAGAGTGGCTCAGCGTTTATTAACAGTTCCTCTCGTCCCCTAGGAAAAGCCACTCTCTAGAGCTCAATCGGAGCAAACGTCCATTGAGTTTTCTGCAGACTGTCGTTTGTTCCTATTCAGCAATGAGCAGCGGGTTTTCCCCGGGGAAGTGGTGGGATGAAAGAAAACTTCTCAGACCCATGCCTAGAAATAATGGGGCAAACAGAAGAAATTGCATGTTAAACCCAAGTGTGGATGAGTGTATTCTCTGCACTGACTGGCCCTCTAGGATTTCAGACACAGATCTCTCCCATCCCTGCCTGGAGATACTGGGGCTTGAACCCGGGGTCTTCTGCATGCAAAGCAGATGCTCTGCCACTGAGCCATGGTCCTTGCTTACCTTTCTGAGCCCCAGGTCTTTTCTACTGGACCCCGGATCTCCTGCATTCTCTCTCCCCTTTTAATTTTATTTTAAACCACAATTATTATCACTATAAAAGGGACACGGGTGGCGCTGTGGGTTAAACCACAGAGCCTAGGACGTGCCGATCGGAAGGTCGGTAGTTTGAATCCCCGCGACAGGGTGAGCTCCCGTTGCTCGGTCCCTGCTCCTGCCAACCTAGCAGTTTGAAAGCACACCAAAAAGGTGCAAGTAGATAAATAGGTACCGCTCTGGCAGGAAGGTAAACGGCGTTTCCGTGCGCTGCTCTGGTTCATCAGAAGCGGCTTAGTCATGCTGGCCACATGACCCAGAAGCTGTACGCCTGCTCCCTTGGCCAATAAAGTGAGATGAGCGCCGCAACCCCAGAGTCGTCCGCGACTGGACCTAATGGTCAGGGGTCCCTTTACCTTTATTATCACTATGCCATTCTGGAAAGCTCAGGGCTAGCTGGATCCCAGCCACCAACCATCTTTAATTAGCTCAGGGAGCTAACATTGTAATATCTACATATAAATTAGCGTATGCAATTTATATGCAAGTCTTTTTAAGTACATAGATGCGCCTTTGCTGAAAAGGAATTTCAAACATAAAAGTATCGCTGCTAAGCAGAGGTTGGATGGCGATCTGTCATGGATGATTTAGCTGAGATTCCTGCATTGCAGGGGGTTGGACTAGATGACCCTTGGGCCCCTTCCAACTCTGATTCTATGTTTCATCTTAATGGGCCCTTGTGGGGAAGATCTTGCTCAGATCAAGCCACTCAGTCAAAACTCATTGTGATAATTGTTGATGGTTTTTTCGGTGGGTTTCTTTTCTTGTGGTTCTTGCCACTTAGAACAGCTTCTGCTCGGGGGGGGGGGGCGCAAGATATGAGGTTTTTTTTTAAAAAAAAATAGCTTTTAAAATATCTCCCTAAGTGGCATTTGTGTTTGTTTTATACCAGTCACCAAGCAGCCAGCAGGAGGCATCGCTTAACAAGAGCAAATTGGCAAAGAGAAGGGTTGCTTCTCCTTGCAACGGGTACATAGCTTCTCTGTAAGCTGCCTCTGTTCTTTGAATCTCACCAGAAGAAAACTAAATGCTTTTCTTTTTCTTTTAATCTCACAACTTCAAGGAGAAATGAAGCCACTAGGCTTATCTATGGAGTTCCAAGTTGTGCTTTAGCAAATCCCGGCCCACTCTTTTTGGCTTCTCTAGTTCACCATTTCTTCATGCAAGGAATATTGCACTGGGTGTGGCCTGGATTTGGCTGCATTGTTTTGCTGGGCTTGGAAGAACCTCTTACCGTCCAGGTGTTTCTGTACCATATTCCCCTGCATCCAGACCCTGATCGCTGACCATACTGGCTCGGCTGATAAGGAGTTGGGAGTCCAAGAACATAGGGACCACATTCACACCACAACTTGCCAGTTAGCTCAGTTGGTCAGAGCATGGCGCTGATAACGCCAAGGTCGCGGGTTTGATTCCCATATGAGTGTGTATTCCTGCTTTGCAGGGAGTGGGGCTAGACCAGGGGTCAGCAAACTTTTTCAGCAGGGGGCCAGTCCACTGTCCCTCAGACCTTGTGGGGGGCCAGACTATATGGAGGGGGGGTGAACAAATTCCTATGCCCCACAAATAACCCAGAGATGCATTTTAAATAAAAGGACTCATTCTACTCATGTGAAACAAACGGGCTGGATTTAGAAGGCGATTGGGCCAGATCTGGCTCCCGGGCTCCCATGGGCTAGACGCTCCTTGCAGTTCCTTCCAACTCTATGATTTTATCATTCTATCAAGGACGCCTTGGGGACAGGGCCTCCCAAAATTTTCAAGGAGGGGGCAAGGCCTGCTTAAAATTCCATGGCAGCTGTGCACACGTACTGCAGAGCATGCTTGCATCATGCACACAAGCCCCGGGATGTGCGCACAACACATCAGCGTATGCCCCATTGCGCGCAAATGGCATCAGCATGCCGTAGGGTGTGCACAATCACGGGGACAAATCAGTGCGCTTGCATTCTATCATTTAAAGTGCTATGATACTACTGTAAATGGTCATGACTTCCCCCAAAGATCTCTGGGAGCTGTAGTTTCTTTAGGGAGCTGAGAGGTCCTTGGAGACCCGCAATTCCTCTTGCAGAAGAACTACCATTCCCAGAATTCCCTGCGAAGAGGGGTTGATTGTTAAACCATTCTGGGCACTGTAGTTCGGGGGGGGAGGGGGCTCCTAACAACTTTTAGAACCCTTAAGAAATTACGACCACCAGCATTCTTTAGGGGACACCATGACTGTTTGAAGCGCTGTGATACCAATTTAATGTATGGTGTTACTGGGGGCCACAGGTAGTTGTCTTATTTATTATGGTTATTTTTAATAAGGATGAGGAGGATATTAATGAATCACTTTTCATGGAAATGGCAAGGTGATTGTCAATCATACAATAGAAGCAATTAAATATAGGTTTCCGAGCAATTGAAACAAACACCCATGAAAAGTTTATTGGAACAAGAGTGTCTTCAATTGTTTCTGGAAAGTACAAATAGTGGGTGTTATCACTATGATGTCATGAGGGTAGCCATAATAATAATAATAATAATAATAATAATAATAATAATAAATTATTTATTTATACCCTGCTCATCTGGCTGGGTTTCCGCAGCCACTCTGAGCAGCTTCCAACAAAGTATTAAAATACTGTGGTCTGTTAAACATTAAAAGCTTCCCTAAACAGGGCTGCCTTCAGATGTCTTCTAAAGGTCTGGTGGTTGTTTTTCTCTTTGACATCTGGTGGGGGGCTGGTGCCACTACCGAGAAGGCCCTCTGCCTGGTTCCCCGTAACCTCACTTCTTGCAGGGACGGAACCGCCAGAAGGCCTTTGGCGCTGGACCTCAGTGTCCGGGCAGAACGATGGGGGTGGAGACGCTCCTTCAGGTATACTGGGTGGAGGTCGTTTAGGGCTTTAAAGGTCAGCACCAACACTTTGAATTGTGCTTGGAAACATACTGGGAGCCAATGTAGATATTTCAAGACCGCTGTTATGTGGTCTTGGCAGCCGCTTGCCCTGCACATATTGTTGGACTTCAGCTTCCATCATCCCAGGCCATTGGCCATGCTGGTTCAGGCTGGTGGGTGGTACAGCTGCCACAGAAAAAAATAAAAATAAGAATGCCTTAATCCCGGACCAGAGGTGCCTGTGATGATCCACCCTACAAATGCAATTCACAGTCCACGGAACTCACCAAACCTGATGCTCCACCATGCCCACTTAAGAGCACAAGGTCTCTGCCTCTCAGCATCTGCCCACCTGACTTCCAAAGAGGCGTCATACCAAACCCTCCTTTCCAGATCTGGCCAGTGACCCCATTATTTGAGCCAGTCTAAAACATGGGAAGAAAGGAGACCAAAGCACAAGTCACTGGGAAAGAATGAAGGATGGACAGACAGTTGCCGGGTAATGGCTGAAGAGAACCAACTAGGATTGCCTGCCTAACAGCAGACAAAGGAGACCCAGATGGAACAGGCTGAAAATGTAATGTGTGGCTCTAGCGTCCCAAAGAAGCTGTACTTGTATTGACTACCAAAATCAATACATACAAGGGGGGGGGGGGATGTGCAGCAAAATATTGCATTCCCAATGACCCACTCTCAACTCAGTCACGTTTTACAACTTTTTGCTCCCGTGAGAGCTAGTAAATTCTGAGTTACAGAAAGCATGGGGCAAAGAGTGGCTGTTAAGATAATAAACTTTACAGAGTAAACATTGTTGCAATGGGATGTTTAAATCGGCTCTTTAAATTTTCAAGGCCTTTGCCTCTGAGGAGATTTTCCACCATCCGAAAATATTGCAAAGGCACAAATGTTTTTTTCTCAACGCTCCATTTTCAAATACTAATTTATTATCCTCTATCCTATTTGTTTAGAGAAAAGGTGAAATGTTTTCTGCCCTTCTTCTTCTTCTTCTTCTTCTTCTTTTTCTTCTTCTTCTTCTTCTTCTTCTTATTCTTATTCTTCTTCTTCACAATCGCTCTGTTATCTGTTTGGCAGCATCTGCACTTCGTAACTCGCTACCTATTGAGATCAAGCAGATGTCTTGTTTTCTGACAAGCCCACCCAGATGCTTAGAAATCTGAGGTAATTGCAAGCTGCTTTTACATTTTAGCTTTTGTATGTTTTAAAACTGAAATTTTTCTCAATTTTATTGTTCTGTCTTAACTTTGAGGTTCTTTCACAATCAAATGGTGTATAAATCTTAGGAAATAAATAATTGTGGAAATCGTGTTTGTTTCAGCATTCATTTAGGGCTACAATACAGTGGTGCCTCGAAAGACGAAATTAATTCGTTCCGCGAATTTTTTCATCTAGCGAATTTTTCGTCTTGCGAAGCACGAAATCCCATAGGAATGCATTGAAAATCAATTAATGCGTTCCTATGGTCAAAAAAAGTCCAAACAAAGCCAAATTTGGTACAACAAGAGTTTATTAAGTGCTCTTTAAAGTCACACATACTGTAAAGACCATTTCAAAATTCAAACCCATATTTTTTAAAAAAAAACAGCAGAGTGGCCCAATGGTCACAGAAAATCATAAAAATGCAGAAAAAAACACAAGCTTCCAGATTCTTGCAAACCCCTCCCCAACTGCTCCCCCAGCCACCCAGCACACAGAAATTCAAATCCAGAATTTTTTTAAAAAAACAGCAGAGTGGCCCAATGGTCACAGAAAATCATAAAAATGCAGGAAAAAACCACACAAGCTTCCAGATTCTTGCAAACCCCTCCCCAACACCAAGTCCTTGAATTCCAAACACCCCAACCCAAAATCCAAAACCCCCCAAAAAAGTTTTGAAAGCTTAACTTACCAAATGGCTGCAAAAGAAGTTTTGGAAAAGCTTCAAAAATCACCAAAGTCTTTAAAAACCTCAAAAAAGGCTACCACACCGCGTTCTATGAGTTGCTCCTCGAAGTCAAGTCGCAACTGTATTAACGGTGTTAAGAAAAAGGAAACAAACTTGCAAGACGTTTTCGTCTTGCGAAGCAAGCCCATAGGGAAATCCGTCTTGCGAAGCAGCTCAAAAAATGGAAAACCCTTTCGTCTAGCGAGTTTTCCGTCTTGCGAGGCATTCGTCTTGCGGGGCACCACTGTACGTCTGGGTTTCCCCGGATACATTCTCCCAAAGCCCAAAGCCCAAAAACTAAAAACAAAAACAAAACTCAACAACTTCGTTTGGATTTTCAGTTTTGGGAATATAGCAACCCTAATTCACTAATTAAGATTCTGATTTATTCTTCCTCACATTGGTCTGCAGCTTGACTTTTTTCTGCTTGTAATGGCTGCCATTATATTTTCCCAGAGTGCACCAGCGGGAAGGGAAAAGCTAGGGAAAAGCAAGCTCTCCCTCCTTCTCGGTACAGTTAATTAAGCCCATCAATTATTATTATTATTATTATTATTATTATTAAAAATCATTTATACCCCGCCCTCCCCGGCCAGAGCTGGGCTCAGGGCGGCTAACACCAATAAAATAAAATCACAGTAAAAACATAATAGGGAAAAAAGAGAGGGAGGGAAAAACCCAATTTAAAATACAAGTTAAAATGCAGCCTCGTTTTAAAATAGCTGATAAATCAAGACCATAAGGGGAGGGAAACATAAGGGTCAGACCGAGTCCAAACCAAAGGCCAGGTGGAACAGCTCTGTCTTGCAGGCCCTGCAGAAAGATGTCAAGTCCCGCAGGGCCCTAGTCTCTTGTGACAGAGCATTCCACCACATTGGGGCCAGTGCTGAAAAGGCCCTGGCCCTAGTTGAAACCAATCTAACCTCCTTGAGGCTCGGGACCACCAAAGTGTTGTTATTTGTAGACCTTAATACTGCATCACTACAGGAAACTGGGCCCTTTCAACAAAGTCCAGCTGAAACGGAAGGAAAAGGTCAGAAACAATGCATTCTGGAAGAATTTACTCCTACAGCAATTGCATCTTGGTGGGAAATTTCTCTAGAAACGCTGGCTAAAGGTTTTTTTTTTTTTGTTTTTTGCTTGTTTGCTTCATGCTTGGCTCTGGAAGGTACTGCTAATAAAGAAACGCCGTCTACAAATATTATTGCAGCTTCACACTGCTTTAAAATGTCACCGTCTTTGAATCATTTGTACCTTCTGAACTCCATAAATCCCATATGCATACATCAAGCTGTTTACTGAACCTTCATCACCTATCTTTGATGAAGTTAAAAGAGCATCAGGATGAATTTGGTGCAATAACTGCATACTTTTAGTTAACTGGACTTCCCCTGCATGCAAAGGCAGGGTCCAGTGGACTGAGTGGACGAGGCCAATCGTAGGTCCAACGGTCAAGAAGACAGTTTCTGCACAAGCTGTAGAGGGAAGTGAGGGGCAGGTGGGGCTTGCCAATCTGGGAAGGTAGCCCATTTAGGAGATGGAAAACTCTGGTCCTAAACCTCTTTATAAAGACTAGAGGAATGAGGTTATCACCCCTCTTTTATTGTCCATTCCAGGTCTCCTAGCCACTGTCACAGTGTCCTTTCTCTTGACAGATCAAGATGAGCAGGTGACAGCAAAGGTTGCAAGGTTTTTAGCCGGGACAATTAGAATAAGATCCACTATTTGACTCTTGATTCAAAACGCTAAAATGTATTTTATATAATTGACTTTTTATCTTTATTCTTTGTATATCGTATTGTTGTTTTATTGCTATGGCCAGTGGCTGATGCAAATAAAGATTCATTCATTCATGCTGGTCCTAAACCTCCACTGTCTTGTGGGATATCTTTACTCAGGAGTAAAGCCCACACAAATCGGAACTGGAGTCCCTCAGATGTTTGGATGATGTCCTTCCAGCAACTCCTGCAGCCAAACTGGTGCCAAATGAATTGTGCTACTTTCCATTGGACCACATCAGCAGTCTAAGGGGGGGGGGGGTCTGATTGTCTGGGCAGCATACAACCTGCCCAGGCTTGCACCCCAGGGAAGTCACTTCAGTGCTGCTGACGCAGCAGTTTGACTTCACCCCTGAAGGCACACTCCATTGAGATAGGCAGATGCTAACAGCAACTTACTCAACCAGCTATTCAGATTTACATTCAGAAAAAGACCAGAAGCCTTCCTCCTAGGAATAATGTCAGTGGAAATCAGACAAGATATAAGACCATTTTTAATGTACGGAACAACAGCAGCCAGAATATTAGTGGAGGGGCGTAGTAAGGGGGGGTGGGAGGCAGTCTGCCCCAGGTGCCATCATAGAGGGGGGTGACAAATTATCAAGGAACAATTACTGCCCTACTAGGGTGGTTCATAAAAAACCTTTTTTTATATAAAAATAGCCTGCTCCAAAGGTCTTATCTTACTACACTAGGGATTACATAGCTATATATGAAATTTCATGCATATCAGTTAATATCTTGACCCTCCTCCAATAGCTGGGTTCCTGAGGCAGACCTTGTCTTTGTTGGGATGCCAGAGGCCATACTGAATCAAGCTGGTCCGGCAAATTAACCCTAATTAAACATTACTACCCCTCGCCAACAAAGTGATTTGGAGTTGGATCAGGTGCTTCCCAGGTTGGGTTAGAGCCCTGAGTTGGTCTTCGCATGTGTGCATGTGCACACACACAAATTACACTATCCATTTAAAAATCACAATTTTTGGAGTTCCTTCAAATTAGCCAGGCAATGCCAGCCAACTCCTAGGGGCCAAGGTCCCTTTGACACCCCCCTCCCAGGTTGATGGGCATTGCCATTCAAATGGCGCGTGTGTGCCATGTCATGTGATTGATTATGTAGGGAGGGGCTTTCCTGCCCCACCTCTCCATCTTTTCTTCCATTTGGCACCCCTGCCAGGCACTTCTTGCTAGTCAGTCCAGTACACCTTAGTGGACCACATGGGTGAAAGAAGGAGCTTTTCCCTATTTGCATATGTGTGTATATCTTCCCTAGTTTTCCATGGCTCAGCTGTTTCTTGCAGGCTTTGCCAGCAGAGGTACACTCTTAAAATACAAGGAGTGGACATATGCAACCGTATACAGTACTGCTGTTTCCCTCCACTTTTTATCTGGAGCAGGAACAGAAGCAGAGAACGACAACAACCAACTATCCATAGGATGAAGACCGTATGATGCCTCACATGTGTCAAACTTCTGCAGAATATATGAGAAAGTAGGAGAGAAAGCACATCGCCCCACTACCGAAACACACTTGCAGACATTTTATGAGTTTGATCTCATTTGGCCTTCGCTGAACAGAAACACAGTCACATTTCACCACTTTTTGCTGCCGTGAGAGCTAGTAAATTCTAAGTTATGGAAGGCGTGAGGCAGAGTGGCTGTTATGATAATACACAAGTACTCTTACTTTACTTGTTACAATGGATGTTTAGATGATCCACCAGCTCTTTAAATTTTCAAGACCTTTACCCCTGAGGAGAAATTGACAATATCACACAAGCACCAAATGATTCCCACCCTCACTCCATTTTCAGAAACCAGTGCATTGTCCTTTGTCCTACTTATTTAGAGATATATGGAGTGTGTGTGTGTGTGTGTGTGTGCCTTCATTATACACCTTTAGGTGCCAGGCAAAAACATTCCATTTTAACCAGGATTTGGTTGATTTAATTGACACCTTATGCACTTTTAAAATGTTTTTTTTTGGGGGGGGGGGTATTGGGTATTATTCTTTTTATTTTGATTAAGTATTTTGTGGTTTTATATTCTGATTTTATTCTGTGAAACGCCCTGAGAACTACAAGTATAGGGCAGTATATAAATTCAATACATAATCAAATAATAATATATACATTGAATTTTTTTGTGGTGCTATTTTTGAAATTCATGTTATTAAAGAACACAGTTGTTCTGCTATCTGTCTGGCAGCACCTGCACTTTGGAACTCCCTGCCTATTTAAGATCAAGCAGGTACCTTCACTGTACTGTTTTCAGTGCCTCCTAAAAACACTTATTTAGACGAGCCTACCAGGATGCTTAGAAAGCTGAGGTAATTTTAATCTGTTTTACTATTTTAAGGTATGGTCATGATCTTATTGTGTGTGTTTTTTGTAAACTGCTTCCTTTAATATGGAACAGTGTATAGATCTTATGAAATAAATAAAATAAAATAAAATTGTGGAACTGATGTTTGTTTCAGCATTCACTGATTAAGACTCCGATTGATTCTTCCTCATATTGGTCTGCAGCTGGACTTTCACATACCCACATACTTTCCTCAGACGAAAATAGGGAAATTTCTCACTCCCCTGCCCCACTGACCCACCTTGACACCCCCACACACACCACAGAGCATTTCCTATCAGCTCACATGCCCTCCACTGTCCCGAGAGAACCCATTAATCCCAATTTTATTTTATTTTAATTTATTCTTTGGTAGATTTACAAAAAGCAAAACACACCAATAAATACATTTTAGAAAGGGGAAAGATTAGACGCAGACACACAGTAATTCCAGGACTGTCCTTGGAAAGTCAGAAGACTTGGAGGGTATGCTTTCTTCTGCTTGTAGAAAGGTAAAGGACCCCTGACAGTTAAGTCCAGTCACAGACGACTTGGGGTTGTGGCACTCATCTCGCTTTACACGCTGATGGAGGTGGCTTTTGTCTGCAGACAGTTTTTCCGGGTCATGTGGCCAGCATGACTGAGCCACTTCTGGTGCAACGGAACACCGAAACCAGAGCAGCACATGAAAACGCTGTTTACCTTCCTGCCAGAGTGGTACCTATTAATCTACTTGTACTTTTGGGCATGCTTTTGAACTGCTAGGTTGGCAGGAGCTGGGACCGAGCAACGGGAGCTCATCCCGTCGTGGGGATTCGAACCTCCAACCTTCTGATCAGCAAGCCCAAGAGGCTCAGTGGTTTAAACCACAAATCAGGACACTTGGAGGGTATGCTTTCTTCTGCTTGTAAAAGGTAAAGGGACCCCTGACCATCAGGTCCATTCGTGGCCGACTCTGGGGTTGCGGCGGTCATCTCGCTTTATTGGCTGAGGCTCAGTGGTTTAGACTACAGCGCCACCCGCAACAAGAGCAAACAGAGGGTTGCAAACAAACAAACAAACAAACTCTCCTCTAGAGAGCCAGTGTGGTGTAGTGGTTAAGAGCAGTAGACTCGTAATCTGGTGAACCGTGTTCGCATCTCCGCTCCTCCACATGTAGCTGCTGGGTGACCTTGGGCTAGTCACACTTCTCTGAAGTCTCTCAGCCCCACTCACCTCACAGAGTGTTTGTTGTGGGGGAGGAAGGGAAAGGAGATTGTGAGCCACTTTGAGACTCCTTTGGGTAGTGATAAAGCGGGATATCAAATCCAAACTCTTCTTCCTCCTCCTCCTCCTAGTACCAGAGGTTCCTGTGACGATCCATCCTACAAATGTAATTTGCAGTCCACAGAACTCACCGAACTTAATGCTCCACCATGCCCACTTAAGAGCACAAGGTCTCTGCCTCTCAGCATCTGCCCACCTGACTTCCAAATAGGCGTCATACCAAGCCCTACTTTCCAGATCTGGCCAGTGACCCCATTATTTGAGCCAGTCTAAAACATGGGAAGAAACAAGACTGAAGCACAAGTCACCAGGAAAGAATGAAGGATGGACAGACAGTTGCCGGGTAATGGCTGAAGAGAGCTGACTAGGGATTGCCTGCCTAACAGCAGACAAAGGATGGAACAGCTTGAAAAATTAATGTTTGGCTCTAGCGTCCCAAAGAAGCTGTACTTGTATTGACTACCAAAATCAATACATACAAGGGGGGGGGGGGGAATGTGCAGCAAAATATTGCATTCCCCATGACCTACTCTCAACTCGTTTCACAACTTTTTGCTCCTGTGAGAGCTAGTAAATTCTGAGTTACAGAAAGCATAGGGTTGTTAAGATAATACACAAGTACTCTTACTTTACAGAGTAAACACTGTTGCAATGGGATGTTTCTATGATCCAACAGCTCTTTAAATTTTCAAGGCCTTAGTCCCTGAGGAGCCCCTGAGGGAAGCTATTTACCAATCTATTGCCTCTGTTTTCCTTCTTATATATTTCTTCCTTTTTGGTGAAACATCATTGCTGCAAATTCTGCTGAAATCCTGCCACATGCTTCTGTGCATCGATCCACAGCCTAGAGAGTTAGAACTTCAAATACTGCGGCCTAAAAATAAGGCACTTTCCATTCATAGATAAATATATAAAAGCCATTTCAACTGCACACCAATGACAGGCATATTGTGCTTGGTTTTGGAAAAGTCCTCCTCAATGTGGTGCTCTCCAGATGTTGTTGAACCACAGCACCTATGATTGGGACTGATAGGTGTTGTAGTCAAAAACATCTGGAGGGCACCAGGTTCGGGGAGGCTGTCCCCTCAGAGAAAGATGGGGCTCTCTGGGATAAGGCAAAGCATGGGTGAGGTTTGCTTGAACGTCTCCAGAAATTATGAACGGGCAAAATCAACCATCTTCTGAAATACAGGGACTAGAGCAGAATATTTATTACAATGTACAGGTGAAACTCGGAAAATTAGAATATTGTGGAAAAGTTCATTTATTTCAGTAATTCAACTTAAAATGTAAAACTAATATATGAGATAAACGCATGACATGCAAAGCGAGATATGTCAAGACTTTATTTGTTATAATTGTGATATTATGGGATGAAGCTGATGATTAATCTGTTTTTATTGTATTCCATGCTGAAAAGTTTCAATAAAAATAAATTTAGAAACTGGCAAAATGAGCATCTCATCAGAATGCACCCTGATCCAGACACACATGTAGTGGTCCTTTGGTCTGGTCAGCAGAAGCTAGAGTCAAACATAGTGGCAGCAGTCTTGCTGCAACCCACATGGCGTGGCCTTACAACACACTGCCGGGCCTTGCAACCCTCCCACTGGTTGAAGACCTACATTCTACAGAAGTGCATAAAGACCTGGAATGAGTAGCTATGCTGGGCCAGAGTTGCAGTATAGGACCTTTCTGTTGGGGTGCTTTGGCAGCAATGCACATAGGTGTGCTATTGGGACAGGAAAATTGGCATGCCTCTGCCTCACTGAAGTCCAAGCGCCACCCTGGCAAATGCTCCTGCAGTCCAATAAGGACAACTTTATGTTCTATGTTTATTTTCTTGTTTAAAGAAACAACACGGCCATAAAATTTTATTGTTGCTTAACGATTTGTCTGAACGTTCTCGGTGGCTTGAGATATGAGAATTAAATTGTTTTCTGTATAAACCTAACTCTGGACTGACTGAAGCTGGCACTCCTCTCCGGAACACCGTGAAATTATATACAAATATTTATATTGCTGATTTCACTTATATTTTGATAAATTTTAGGTCAACTTGGTTTATTTTGTTTCATTGATTCATAAAAAAATAAGGTACTTCATGTTGTTTCCTGTAAATGGCTTGGGGGTGTTTTATTATTAAGTGGTAAAGTGGTACCTCGGGATGCTTCAGGTTACAGACACTTCAGGTTACAGACTCCGCTAACCCAGAAATAGTACCTTGGGTTAAGAACTTTGCTTCAGGATGAGAACAGGCGCGGTGGTAGCAGGAGGCCTCATTAGCTAAAGTGGTACCTCAAGTTAAGAACAGTTTCAGGTTAAGAATGGACCTCTAGAATGAATTAAGTTCTTAACCCAAGGTTCCACTGTATATAAATCCTATCGGTAAAAAGTAAAGGACCCCTGGATGGTTAAGTCCAGTCAAAGGCGACTATGGGGTTGTGGCACTCATCTCACTTTCAGGCCGAGGGAGATGGTGTTTGTCCACAGACAGCTTTCCGGGTCATGTGGCCAGCATGACTAAACCGCTACTGGCGCAACGGAAACCAGAGCGCATGAAAACACCATTTACCTTCCAGCCGCAGCGGTACCTATTTATCTACTTGCACTGCGTGCTTTTGAACTGCTAGGTTGGCAGGAGCTGGGACAGAGCAACGAGAGCGGGGATTTGAACTGTCAACCTTCTGATCGGCAAGCCCCAGAGGCTCAGTGGTTTAGACCACAACGCCACCCGTGTCCCTATAAAATAAAGTATTTCATTGTTACAATAATTCCAGGTTGGGGTGGTGGAGAAAAAAACCCATATCCTTAAGCAAGTTTCAGAAAGCATAGCCCCTGTATGATCCAATCACACATGGGTATCCTGAGATATTTGCTAAGACAGTAAGGACCACTGGCTATGCTGGGATAACTCCCATCATCCCTGACCATTGGCTGGTGGGAGTTGGGCTCTACAGATGTCACTGGGCTCCCAAGTTCCTCACCTCTCTTCTATTGAGGGTACGTTTGGGGTCCTGTAGTGTACATCTACTTCCAGAGCCAGGGTTCCCTGATGTTTGCAGCAGCTTCTGCCTCTTTTTGCTCTGTAATCACCACTTCCGAAATTCCAGCGTAACTTGAAGAATTTCGAAAGGTCGTTCAGGAATTGGGAACATGAGCTGTCTCCTACAGCTTTTACTTACATCATTTTTATTCCCCCCCCCCCCATTCCCAATACATGTCCGAAGGGGCATTTGTGTTCATCAGTAAAACGATGTCCAAAAAGCAATTTTGATGGCAAAAGTGATTGCAAAAGAATATTTTTGTCTTACTATTTTGAGCGGATAGGTGGGTTTAATCAGGTGGCAGTGGTTTTGTTTTATGTTGTTTTGCAGGCTATCTGCTTTGGAAAAGTGGAGGTGTGCGTAGAAAATTTTAAATAAATGAGTAAATTTTAAATAAATGAGTTTTCAGGCAGCATTGGAATGATATGCATCTGTGTTCATTGAGTTTAAAAAAATCACATAGAAAGAATCTTGATGCAGTCAAAAGGTTTATTTTTTGTGCAATATTATCAACTAACACAAATGCAAGTTAATGTACCACAACAAATAATTAAAAAATAATAATTATGATTTTCAGTTATGTACATTTCAATAGTTTTACAATCATTCTGACATTTCACAACTCGACTTCCTTCCTCCTCTTTCTGTGGTTCCTTAAATTTATTTTTACATTTCCTGCATCTTCTAAATTAACTTAACTTATTCTTTTATTCATCTTCTTTAAATAAATACACAGTGGTACCCCTCATTAAGCACTTAATTTGTTCCGGAGGTCCGTTTTTAACCTGAAACTGTTCTTAACCTGAGGTACCACTTTAGCTAATGGGGCCTCCCACTGCCGCCGCCGCGCGATTTCTGTTCTCATCCTGAAGCAAAATTCTTAACCCGAGATACTATTTCTGGGTTAGCGGAGTCTGTAACCCGAAGCGTTTGTAACACGAGGTACCACTGCACTTATGAAACTGCAGGTTATTACAATAATCCTGCCAATGTCCTTATCTGTTTACAGTTTGTTTGTTAATATTCAGTAAACCATTTCCATTCTTTTAGACACAACAAATAATTCTGATTCCATCATAAAATTGTTATAGGAGATCAATATTTTTGTTTTTGAAGTGTGTAGTCTATGTGCACAGCAGTAACAGAGAAAAGGTGTGAGTAAATGGAAGCAACTAAATGGATTGCAAACCCCACTGTGTTCTGCACAGAAACTGAACAATAGGGGATTTCTAAGAAAAAGAAAGAAACAACCTCAGCAACAAATCCAAGAAACAGGGAGTAAATACCAACAACAACAACAATAACAATACTTTATTTATTGGCTGGGCTTCCCCACCCACTCTGGGTGACTTCCAACAAAATATTAAAATACAGTAATGCATCAAACATTAAAAGCTTCCCTATATAAATGTGAGTTTTCCTTCCAATGATCCATCCCACCCTACTGTACTTACTTACTTACTTACTTACTTACTTACTTACTTAAAAAATAAATAAATCACTATTGGCCCAGTTTCTAATTGCCAATGCAATCTCTTTGCAGCCCGTGTGTGTTTTCTGCAAGAGGCTCTCAAAAAGGCTATCCAGGAGTCAGGTCGGTAGTGAGGAAGCCTCTTACTAATACACCAGGGTAGGAAGAATTGATGCAGAATGACTAAAATGAAGGCAGCCTTATATGTTTATAATGTTATTTTATGCCATTCCATTACTGAGACAACAAAACATTTTTTTCTTTGTGCTTGTCCACTCCCCAGTGCTTTTAAATGCATCAACCAATACTCTGGAAGGGAGGAACACTTTTCCTTCTTATTGAACCTTCGGGCATAATATGTTCTGCACAGATTTCCCTACATCTTCACAAATATAAGGGCTGGTGATTCTCGTTCTCTTTCCTGGAAACTCGGGGAAGGGACCCGAAACAAATTTGAGGGGCCTCTCTCTGCTAAGAAAGTGTCCTTTTGTCAGGGCCACCCCAGAAAACTAGTTTAGATGAAATGAGGGCCATTATTAGCAAGCCAGCATGGTGTATAGTGGTTTGTGTTAGGACCTGGGAGACCTTGATTCAAATCCTCGGCTAAGAAGTTCACTGTCAAATATTCGGCCGGTTGCCACTGCTTTCATCCTTACAGAATTGTAAGGGGTTGGGGAGAGAACCGTGTTATGTACTGAAGTTCTCACCCTGGGCCAGCAGGGGGATATTGTAGATAGTTTTCACTCAGGTCCGCATATGCAAATAAGGAATTGAAAGTTACGTTCAGTGATTGGACAGTTACAGAAAGTTGTTACTGTTGCTTTGTAGTTGAACGCTATATAAGCAGGTTGGCTAAACCCTTCAGCCCAGTTCTTTTCTGGCCTGTGAATAAACAAGAGCTGTTTGAAGAATCACTGTGTCGTTTGATATGTTCACCCTCAACTTAACAAACCGGGTTCATCACTCTGATCTACCTGCAGGGAGAATTTAGATGAAAATAGTTACTCGACATGCAAACGGTTCTGGCCCTCCATCTCCAGCACCTAAATTTTGTTAAATTAGATTTACAAGCACTACTTTAAGGGCTGGGACTAACTTTACGTCCTTGTAAAAGCAGGAGTGCAAAAGCACGTGAGGCGCAGCTGAAGACAGGAGGAGACTTCAAGCCATGCCTGGGAGGGGCCTCTGTTGGTGGAGGCGATACAGCAATGTTCCTGTTGCTTAACAACCCTTTGCTCTGTAATTGAACTCTGCTCTTTGCCCCATAGTTACTTAATAGGGTTCTTTTTTTATGAGTATCTTATCAAAAGCTTTTGGGAGGAAACTAGGGGCATGTTAAAGAAGAGCCCTGCAAGGCAAAGGCCCAGTTTCCTGTTCCCACAGGGACCAACCAAATGCCACAAGCAGGATATGCATGTAATAGCAACTAGTATTCAGAGGAAGACGGTCTCGGTTGCTGGAAAAATATATATAGCTATCATTCATGATAGCCATCAATAGCCCTCTCCTCTACGGATATCTCTAATCCATTTTTAAGCCATCCCTGGCTTAAAAGGAAGCCATAAATAGACTGTGACAACAGGGTCGGGCTCTGGGGATTAGTAGTGGACCCCCTACTTGGGTGTTGTTATGTACTGAGTTGAATAGGATCCAAAATGCAGCAGTCTGATTGGTCCTAGAACAATAGGATTCAGAATGCAGCAGTCTGATTGGTCCTAGAACAATGCAGCAGTATGATTGGTCTGCAGGAGCCACCCAATCCAGCTCCAGATGGAAGTGAATCCACAACCTGATTGGCCTACAGGAGAATTCCGGAATTAGCCAATCACATTCAGCCCATTGTGTAAATAATGTATATAAAGCAGATACAGTGGTGCCTCGCAAGACGAAATTAATCCGTTCCGTGAGTGTCTTCGTCTAGCGGTTTTTTCGTCTTGCGAAGCAACCCTATTAGCGGCTTAGCGGATTAGCGCTATTAGCGGTTTAGCGGCTATTAAAGGCTTATCGGCTTAGCGGATTAGCTGCTAAAAGGCTATTAAAGGCTTAGCGGCTTAGATAAAGGGGGGGGAGCGGGAAAAAATCTCAAGACTCGCAAGACATTTTCGTCTTGCGAAGCAAGCCCATAGGGAAATTCGTCCTGCGAAGCAACTCAAAAACGGAAAACCCTTTTGTCTAGCGGGTTTTCCGTCTTGCGAGGCATTCGTCTTGCAGGGCACCACTGTACTTTGAGGGGACATTCTTTTCCTCCTCACCACTATGAGCTGAATAAAAAGCATGAAATCCACTTTTGACTCTGAATATACCGTATTTTTCGCTCTATAGGACGCACTTTTTCCCCTCCAAAAATGAAGGGGAAATGTGTGTGCGTCCTATGGAGCGAATGCAGGCTTTCCCGGGCTTTTTGCAGCTCCGCGCCACCCTCCAGACCCCCGCGCGAAGCTGCGCGGGGCTCCGGAGGGTGGCGCAGAGCTGCCTGCGCCCCAGGGCTTTTTGCAGCTCCGCGCCACCCTCCCGACCCCCGCGCGAAGCTGCGCGGGGCTCCGGAGGGTGGCGCGGAGCTGCCTGCGCCCCAGGGCTTCCTGCAGCTCCGCGCCACCCTCCCGATCCCGGCGCGAAGCCGCGCGGGGCTCCGGAGGGTGGCGCGGAGCTGCCTGCGCTCCAGGGCTTTTTGCAGCTCCGCGCCATCCTCCAGACCCCCGCGCGAAGCTGCGCGGGGCTCCGGAGGGTGGCGCGGAGCTGCCTGCGCCCCAGGGCTTCCTGCAGCTCCGCGCCACCCTCCCGATCCCGGCGCGAAGCTGCGCGGGGCTCCGGAGGGTGACGCGGAGCTGCCTGCGCCCCAGGGCTTCCTGCAGCTCCGCGCCACCCTCCCGATCCCGGCGTGAAGCCGCGCGGGGCTCAGGAGGGTGGCGCGGAGCTGCCTGCATTCCGAAGCCTGGTGCGCACTGAAGAGCGCGTCCGGGCTTCGCGCACCTCTCCACAAGCCTGGGGAGACCGGCTCGGTTCCCTAGGCTTGCGGATAGCAGGCTGTTCTGGGGGCTGGGGTCGGGGGAAGCTCGGGCTTCCCCCGCGCCTGCCCCGTGCCTGGGGAGGGAATTTTTTTTCTTTATTCCCCCCCCCAAAAAAATAGGTACCTTGAACGCACCTTGTTTTAGAGGGAGAGAACAAGAAAAAAAATTTTTTCCCTGTTCTCCCCCTCCTATGATCCGGTGCGTCCTATGGTCCGGTGCGTCCAATGGTGCGAAAAATACGGTATTTCAGGTGGTGACCTCATCAGAGGCCCAGCAAATACCCATCCTGATGCTGGCTTTTCCTCCAGCTCTCAACTTGTTTCAGTCCACGTTTGGTTCTCACCTTGTCTTCAAGTTCCTGGCTCTCCGAAAATGCCACAGTTAGAGGCAGGGCTTTTTCTTCAGCCGGAACTCTCTGGAACTCAGTTCCGGCACATCTAAGGTGGACTCCGTTGCCATTCTAAGAGAACGAGGGAGTTGCTCGTGGTGAGTTCCATCACCTCTTTCTCTAGAAAAAAATACCTCTGGTTAGAGGTAGGAGAGCATCATGTCCTTAGATGCTCTCAAATGACATCTTGGTAATCTATATGCTGACTTAAATGTTTATGTACATTTAATGAACTCTTAATTGTTATTTATTGATTTTAGTGTTCTGCCACAGTGATGTTATATATCTTATTTTGCATTGTTATCATATGAACTGTATTTGGCCTTTGATTTTTGTGTGAACAGCTCTGAGCGCAGATTTTCTTGTGGAAAACATGGCACATAAATAAAAGGACAGAGGCAATGCCCTAGCCTCCTTCCACGCTCCCAAGGGACTCTACCTGTAAATTTGTTTGCTAGGTAATAATGATGATGATGATGATGATGATGATAATAATAATTATTATTATTTACACCCTCACCCATCTGGCTGGGTTTCCCCAGCCACTGTGGGCAGCTTCCAACAAAATATTAAAATACAATAGTCCTTCAGATATTAAAAGCTTTCCTAAACAGGGCTGCCTTCAGATGTCTCCTAAAAGTCTGATAGTTGTTTTTTCCATTGACATCTGGTGGGAGGGCATTCCACGGGGCGGGCACCACTACTGAGAAGGCCCTCTGCCTGGTTCCCTGTAATTTGGCTTCTCACAGCGAGCGAACTGCCAGAAGGCCCTCAGTGTCTGGGCTGAATGATGGGGGTAGAGACGCTCCTTCAGGTATACTGGGCTGAGGCCATTTAGGGCTTTAAAGGTCAGCACCAACACTTTGAATTGTGCTCAGAAACATACTGGGAGCCAATGTAGGTCTTTCAAGTTATGTGGTCTCAGTGGCCACTCCCAGTCACCAGTCTAGCTGCTGCATTCCGGATTAGTTGTAGTTTCCGGGTCACCTTCGAAGTTAGCCCCACGTCGAGCTCACTGCAATAGTCCAAGCGAGAGATAACTAACATGCACCACTCTGGCAAGACATTCTGCAGGCAGAAAGGGTCTCAGCCTGAGTACCAGATGGAGCTGGTAAACAGCTGCCCTGAACACAGAATTGACCTGCACCTCCATGGACAGCTGCGAGTCCAAAATGACTCCCAGGCTGCACACCTGGTCCTTCAGGGGCACAGTTACCCCATTCAGGACCAGAGAGTCCTCCACAGCTGCCTGCCCCCTGTCCCCCCAAAACAGTACTTCTGTCTTGTCAGGATTCAACCTCAATCTGTTAGCTGCCATCCATCCTCCAACCGCCTCCAGGCACTCACACAGGACCTTCACTGGTTCTGATTTAAAAGAGAGGTAGAGCTGGGTATCATCCACATACTTATGAACACCCAGGCCAAACCCCCTGATGATCTCTCCCAGTGGCTTCATGTAGGTTCATCTTGCCAGATTTTTATATAGCTACCTATATTTTCTAATTGTCTTTTTCTGTTTTAACAATAACAGGAGACAGGGTCCGCCCCAGGCCCACGCCCATGGGTGGGTTGGGACACAGGACACACAAGCGAATGCAATGCTACCACACCTGTGCGCCATGACCTGTTCTTGTTTTTGTGTGAAGACAGGCACACTTTCTCTTCTCCCGCAGTTTTTTTGTTCCACCTGTAGTTTGGAACAATACCAGAATCAGCAGATAAGCTTGAGTCAAAAATACATCCTGTGGTTCTACTAAACAGCTTTTAATGGCAGTTACATAACTTTAACTCTGTGTGAGAAGGTTCCTTCCAACACAGCCCATTTGATTGAGCAATACCAGCACTTTAAAAAATCATCATCATCCTACTGTGTTATGGCAGTACTTGAGGCAGTGCTGATAAAAGGCAGCTACCTGTTCTGCTGGACATGAGCCAGTTCCTATCCCAAAGGCACTCAAGTCGCCCTCAAGTGCATGTTGTGAAGCCAGCCTATGATGAAAGAGCAAGATTTGCATTAGCTAGTGTGCCAGTTCAGTATCTCCTTTACATACATGGTGTCAGGGATGGGGCAGAGGAGGAATGGTGGAGACCACCTTCCCAGCCTGACCCTTCTAGAGAAGAAGACAGTTCGGAATTACGACAGGGGTTTGAGGGAGATCACAGCTCAGAGGAAGATGAGGGGGAAAGTTGGGAAGCAATGGGAGAGGAGGAGGAGGCAGAGTTGGAGCAGCTGGCTGACACTTTAGCACTAGAAAGCATTCCAGACCCACCATCTCCCAGAACCCGGCGAGCCTTAAAAGTAGGAGAGCAAAAGGCTCAGAAGCAAAGGGCCCTCAGTGCCAGTTCTAGAAGGGATGACAAATGAGGAAGTGGAAGAGAAGGGGAGGGGAGATTTACTTGGGGCAATGCCATTATTCTAAGAGGCTGCATTCCCAAGCCTCTCTCTGTAAATATTGAATAAAAGCAGTTGGTGAGGACTTTTCCCTGTCTTTTCCGTTCCTGGCAACCTGCTGTGGGGGTTGGTTCCTCAACCGCCTGACACATGCCATGGCTTGGAGGGTGTCACAGAGTTGGAGGGGTCCTTGTATGTCTCTGTCTGTCTGTGTCAATCACTCCCTCTCTCTCTCTCTCACACACACACACAGACAGACACACCGCTTGATGCAGGCAACCTGAAGCAAGAGGACTCCCAACAGTTTGTTGTCCTGTGTGTGCTATAAAACTTCCTGTTAAGTTGTGGGTGAACATATCAGACAACACAGCGATTCTTCAAACAGCTCTTGTTTATTCACAGGGCAGAACAGAACTGAACTGAAGGGTTCAGCCAACCTGCTTATATAGAGCTCAACTACAATGTAACTGTAACAACTTTCTGTAACTATCCAATCACTGAATATCCCTTTCAATTCCTTATTTGCATACGTGGACCTGAGTGAAAACTATCTACAGTATCCCCCTGCTGGCCCAGGGTGAGAACTTCAGTACATAACACTTCCAGTGAGGGACAGTCTGCCAACTTTCCAGCTCATTGCTTCCATTGCAGAACTGCTCGCAGATTACTGTACAGTGGTACCTCGGGTTACAGACGCTTCAGGTTACAGATGCTTCAGGTTACAGACTCCGCTAACCCAGAAATAGTACCTCGGGTTAAGAACTTTGCTTCAGGATGAGAACAGAAATTGCGCAGCAGCAACATGGCGGCAGCGGGAGGCCCCATTACCTAAAGTGGTACCTCAGGTTAAGAACAGTTTCAGGTTAAGAACGGACCTCCAGAACAAATTAAGTTCTTAACCTGAGGTACCACTGTATATGCCTTTGCTTTCTCACGGTTTTATAAGTATTATTGTATCAACCTCTGACAAGCAAATTAAAGATGGCTGAAACTGCAACAGACATGCACACATCAAAATGTATGGATATTTTAAATCCACAGGAAGTGTTTGTATGTTATATCTACCTCCGAAGAGGACACAGACATAATCATAGGAATGGGTGAATCTGTTTGTTTTGGTCCTCTTGGTTTCTTGTTTTCCCTTTCTTAAATTGAGATCTCCACATTTCTGCAGCAGTTTCCAGGTTGTTGTTGCTTTGAAGAAATCCACCAACATTCCAGAATGATTCTCTCCTAATAAACACATTTGCAATGCAATTTTGACAAATATATGTATTGTTGCAAGCAATTTCCCCCAACTGAATGCATTCTTGTACGTTAGCTTTGCTAGTATATGCATGGCCCAAAACAGGATTTGCACCCCTGCAAAGAGAAAAGCGTATCTCCAATTTCCATTAAAAGTTCCATAAAATCAGCATATGTGTGCAAATTTATAAGTAATTACCATAATTCAAATATAAATTCAATACACCTCCCCCTAGCAGGGAAGACAGCATGTGAGAGGTTTGCCTGCTCAGTCTGCTGAGCAGGTACTGCTAACAACTGATGAGCCACTTGCAAGGTATCTGCTTTCCCCTTTTGTGGTTCCTTATTATTAAACCAGACTTGGTCTAGACAGCCCACAAACACAGGACACCTCCCAGCCTGGGACAGACTTCTGCAAAGCAGGACGTGTGTGTAAGGATCAAGTATGCTTAAGGTAAGCTAGTGACCATTCACAGCCACAGTACTTGAGTTCCTAACTCTGCTGTGCTGCGTTACCTTGCATAGCAATCCCAGTTGCAACCAGTTTTCTCTCCCACAGTGCAAAGGTGGGGAACCTCTGTACTTCCATACACCTGAGACCAGCCAAGGCAAAGCTGATTTCAGCATCTGATAGAGCAGAGATGTGTCAAGGAAAAGGAAAAAGAAAGCCCTGTTTTGCATACAATCTGCACATGCTAATTTACATGTATGGTGGCAAAGTGAGAAATGCTATAATTTAAACTGGCATTCATATCAACATAGGGGTAAAGACCATGAGCAGTTGCCTCTGTGCCTCCTCTATCTACTATCTGCCAGTGAGCAACTTCAGGGCATCTGCTGATCCTTTCAATGTGTACAGTGGTACCTCGGGTTAAGTACTTAATTCGTTCCAGAGGTCCATTCTTAACCTGAAACTGTTCTTAATCTGAAGAACCACTTTAGCTAATGGGGCTTCCTGCTGCTGCCGCGCCACCAGAGCACGAGTTCTGTTCTCATCCTGAAGCAAAGTTCTTAACCCGATGTACTATTTCTGGGTTAGCGGAGTCTGTAACCTGAAGCGTATGTAACCTGAAGCGTATGTAACCCGAGGTACCACTGCATCTTTAAACGAGACTTAGATCAGGCAGCTGTTCAACAACAACAATTTATTATTTATACCCCACCCATCTGGCTGGGTTTCCCCAGCCACTCTGGGCAGCTCCCAAGAGAATATTAAAAACACGACAAAACATCAAACATTAAAAACTTCCCTAAACAGGGCTGCTTCTAGATGTCTTTTAAAAGTCAGATAGTTGTTTATTTCCTTGACCTCTGATGGGAAGGCGTTCCAGAGGGTGGGCGCCACGACCGAGAAGGTCCTCTGCCCGGTTCCTTGGTTCCCTCGGAGCTGGACCTCAATGTCCGGGCTGAACGATGGGGGTGGAGACGCTCCTTCAGGTATCCTAGGTCAAGGCCATTTAGGGCTTTAAAGGTCAGCACCAACACTTTGAATTGTGCTCAGAAACATACTGGGAGCCACTGCAGGTCTTTCAGGACCAGTGTTACATGGTCCTGGTGGCCACTCCCAGTCACCAGTCTAGCTGCCGCATTCTAGATTAGTTGTAGTTTCTGGGTCACATTCAAAGGTAGCCCACATAGAGTGCATTGCAGTAGTCCAAGCGGGACCATTCTCCAACACTCTTTAAACAATGCTATCTATAAAGCCGGGTGCATGGTCACCCTATCGAGTGCTAACAAATATAAGACATACCAAATCTCCTCCATTGTCTTCACCATCCATACTGATGATCAAAATGGGGTACCACCATTCAAAACACGGATATGGAGTTTGGTGATCTCTGTGCAGCAGCATAAACTTCTTTCAGCTCCAGCTGCAGGTCCTCCAAGGTGGCCACAGAGCAATACTGTCCTTTATTCCCACCTTCCTACAGAACAGGACAAATATTTGCAGATAGCTTACCAAGAACAGAATGGAGAGCATGCGTTTTATCTTTGGATAATCTTATCAAGATTCAAATAGAGTGTCTATTGGTATAACAGAGAAGATGTCAGGACACTGGACGAAGCATGTGAATTAAGGATATAAATACTGGAAAAGAAATAGAATAACAAAGCATTTCTTTCCAAAAAAGGGTTCAAGATGGGTGGCAGCAGCATGGCTATCTCCCAAAGCTGCACATAAATTACAGCAGCTCCAGTGACATTCATTTTCGGGGATATAAAGTTGGATGAACTATTATGGATCTCTGAATCTAGAACAAAGAATTCTTAAATTCATGTCTATCATTATGGGGGTGGGGAGGTAAGGCCAGCAAATAATTACAATATTCTGATATGACAGCATTGTGAATCAGGAATTATTTGCTTGAGTGTTATGCATTGCTTATTATAATAATAAATCAGTAAAATAAGTTGTCACTTGGCATTTGCACAATGCATTATATTTGCAAATATATTTTACTGCTGATTTTATAGTGGTCTTCATATATACATGCATGCATACATACACTATTTCTGTGACTATAATTTGTTTTATATTTCTGAAATCCTGGGTTTGAGGGCTGCCTAGTCCATGAAATCAGGAGGCATTTCTATGCAAGGCTGAAAAGTAGGGAAGGGTCAGAGCTCAGTAGTAGAGCCTCTATCTGCCTTGCACGCAGAAGGGTCCCAGGTTGAATTCCTGGCATCTTCTTATTTGGCAATCTCATAGCCAAGTAAGATTGTCCTCCATGAACACAGTTTTAACAGTGAGCCAAGGCTAATTCTGAATCCACACGTCCTTCCATAGTGGGGACATAGGTTTCCGGGCTGTAGTTGATCATGGTGAGGGTTTACCAAGCATGCTTTCCTCTTAGCACATTTCTCCCTTTTGTCCGGAGTTCAAGCCTCTTCAAAGCCCGTGACACCTTTGGTAGAGGCTGTTCTCCAATTGGAGCACTTGCAGGCCAGTGTTTCCCAGTTGTCTGTGTTTATACTACATTTTTTTAGATTTGCCTTGGGAGTCTTTAAACCTCTTTTGTTGACCACCAGCATTACACTTTCCATTTTTAAAGTTTGGAATAGAGTAGTTACTTTGGAAGACGATGATCAGGCAGCCGCACAACATGACCAGTCCAATGAAGTTGATGTTGAAGAATCATTGCTTCGACACTGGTGATCTTTGCTTCTTCCAGTACACTGGCATTAGTTCGCCTGTCTTCCCAAGTGATGTGTAAAACTTTTCAGAGACACTGTTGATGGAATCTTTCGAGGAGGAGATGGCGTTTATAAGTGGTCCGTGTTTCACAAGCATACAGTATGGTTGGTAGTACAATAACTTTGTAAACAAGCATTTTGGTTTCCCTGCGAATGTCCCGGACCTCAAACACTCTGCACTTCAAGTGGGAGAAAGCTGAACTCGCAGAGCTCAGGCGATGCTGGATTTTGGCATTGGATGCCAAATTCCTGGCATATCTAGGTAGGGATGGGAAACTAAATTGGCCAGTGGGTCTGACTTGGCATAAGGCTGTTTCCTATGTTCTTAGGAATACAAACTACAGTGGTACCTCGGGTTAAGTACTTAATTTGTTCTGGAGGTCCGTTCTTAACCTGAAACTGTTCTTAACCTGAAGCACCACTTTAGCTAATGGGGCCTCCCGCTGTTGCCGCACGATTTCTGTTCTCATCCTGAAGCAAAGTTCTTAACCCGAGGTACTATTTATGGGTTAGTGGAGTCTGTAACCTGAAGCGTCTGTAACCTGAAGCGTCTGTAACCTGAAGTGTATGTAACCCGAGCTACCACTGTACATATATCCCAGAGGGTTGGCTGTATGGTATTTAGTTATTTGCAGCAAAAACAAGAAAGAGTCTTGTGTTACCTTAAAATGCCTTACGGCATAAGTTTTTATAGACTAATGCTCAGTTCATCTTGCAGGGTATATGATCCTCATTTGTCAAGTGAATGGTGTAAAGAGGCAAAGAAGAGGAGATTAGAGTTAAATGCGAATGGAATGCAATTCTGTTGTTGCTGCTGCTGCTGCTTCATTATCTAATGTTTATTGGATGGATTTCCCCCCTAAATTGATTTTTGAACTCTGAATTTATTGTTATTCACGTTTTATACTGTATTTATGCTGTTTTTTGTTGCATCAATTAAGTGTTTTAAATTTGTTGTTAGCCGCCCTGAGCCCGGTTTTCTGAACCGGGAAGGGCGGGGTATAAATAAATTTTTTTTAGTATTATTATTATTATTATTATTATTTAACCTGAAGGTCTCAAGGACAAGTACTTAACAGACAAGTCAGTATTAACCCCACACATCAACCGTTAACTAAAAACGACCACACATTCAAACCTCAAATGTAAACCTCAAACCTCAACCCAAGCTCGCATGAAAGAAGTGATTGCTATATAAAATAGCAGACTGAACCAAAAGCAGCCACAACAGGAGAGAGATAAGAAGAGGAGTAGCATTCAGAAAAGTCTTGGTCTGGTGTGGAAAAGACATCAGCATTGGCACCAGGCCCTTGGGGGTAGCCATGGGGAGACATGACATTGCTCTGTACTTGTGGGAATTTTTACCTCCTAGCCTTCTGTTTGTGTTTCTGGGTGAAATAATAAGAATGTGCTCACACTAGAACACAGTAAAGTTGCCCCCCATGTGTTTCACAGCTTTTTCCTAGCTGTTTTCATAAACATGTCTTCAAGGACTGCCTCTCTCCATAGGAACCTACCTGGACCCTGAGATCATCATCTTTGTGTGCCTCCTCCACAAGAGGTCCAGAGGATGCCAACATGAGAACGGGCCTTTTCTGTGGTGGCTGCATTTGTGGAATGCTCTCCCCAGGGAGGTTCACCTGGTGCCTTCATTATACACATTGAGGCGCCAGGCAAAAACGTTCCTCTTTAACCAGGCCTTTGGCCGATTGACATCCAATGCTCTCTTAAATGTGTTGCGGAAGGGGAGAGGGGTTATTGGTTTGGTTTTTTGTTCTTATTTTTTATTATGTGTTTGGTGGCTTTTAATATTGTAATCATATGTTGCGAACTGCCCTGAAATCTATGGGTATAGGGTGGTATACAAATTTAATAAATTAATTAATTAAAATAAAATAAACATGTCAGAATTGTTTCTGTTTGTATGCACACCAGGGGGTCTGACAGGCAAGGATGCTTTTAGCTTGTGCAAAGCTCTTCACCTATTGGCTAGAGATGGGTTGCCATGTGTCCTCTTTCTCGTGGGTATGGAAAATGAGAGTCGTCATAGCGATTGATGGTTAAAAGTAAAAGTCGCAAAGCAACAACAAATCTTTGGTTACGTGAAACATATTTAATAAACACACAAGACATAACTGGCTGTGTGTTTGAAAAAATAATATATTCATTGTATTAAATTGTAGATTTCAACAGAAGTAGTTCATAAAGTTCAACAAAGAAAGTAGAAGACCTAGTGGATCAGTTCATTCTCTAATCAGTTTATGCATAAAGTCCATATATGTGAAAGTGTCTATTCCACCTGTCTGTTCATCCAGCAATCCACACAAAAGGTTGTTGCAGTTCCACAGAATCCTTTCACAGAGTCTAAGACAAGGATTTCCGGAATATTAGCCTTGTTTCGCCGTCCTAGGCTTCATCGGTAGTGCAGACTCATATATGATATCACAGGACAGTGGATCTTATAGCATAGTAGTCTCACATAGTAGTTTCACATATATGGACCTTATGCATAAACTGATTCAATACAATGAATAGTATATATTATTTTTCCAAAAGTACAGCCGGTTACGTCTTGTGTGTTTATTAAAAGTAAAAGTCAGCAAATGTGTCCCCTTTTCTGCTCTTCAAAAATGGGAACCCTCCAATGGGTGTGGAGATGGTTTGAAAAACAATGCATCAAACAGCAGCATTACACTGCTTGGTACCTCAAATCACCCGGACCCTGTGCTTGGCATCCGAGGCTCTCCATTCCTTGAGAGGTTCCAAGTTTGACAACATGAGAACAAGCCTTGGTGGCTTCCCATCTGTGGAATGCTCTCCCCAGAGAGGCTCAGAAAGAGCCGTTCCCCAGTGGAATGGGCTCCTTCAAGAAGTGGTGGGTTCTCCTTCATTGGAGTTTGGGTGGCCATCTGCAAAAGTGGATCTAGGGGAGCATAACCAATTCGGTCACCCTGGGTGGAGATCTTCTGGGGTGCTGCAGCAAGCACCGCAACTATGAAGTCCAATGGAGCGTGAGAAGGAGGTGGCGAGGCACCGGACATTTGCATTGCCCAGGGCACCACTGAAATTCGAGATGCTAAGCTTTTGAATTATGGTGCTGGAGGAGACCCTTGAGAGTCCCATGGACTGCAAGAAGACCAAACCTATCAATTCTTAAGGAAATCAGCCCTGAGTGCTCACTGGAAGGACAGATCGTGAAGCTGCAATACTTTGGCCACCTCATGAGAAGACCCTGGAAAGACCCTGATGCTGGGAAAGATTGAGGGCACAAGGAGAAGGGGACGACAGAGGACGAGATGGTAGGATAGTGTTCTTGAAGCTACGAACATGAGTTTGACCAAACTGCGGGAGGCAGTGGGAGACAGGAGTGCCTGGTGTGCTCTGGTCCATGGGGTCACGAAGAGTCGGAAACGACTAAACAACAACAAGGTCTGGCACTACCATCTGTCAGGGATTCTTTAGCTGCGTTGCCTGCATTGAAGGCGGTTCGACTTCCTTCCAACTCTCCAATTCTATGATCCTATAAACAAATTCCTAAGCAAACAAAACGAGAAAAAGCGTGTTGCGCTGCAGGCAAAATTAGATTGCTTAGCAAATGAAGCAAGGAATAAAAGTTGCCAGCGTCGATTTCTGACGCTGAGGACAACACCAAAAAGGGCTTTCCCTTTTCCGAGGCAAGGCGGCTGGTGGTGCTCAAAAGCATCCCAGCAGCGTGAAAATCTGACAGCCATTCCCGGGGGCGCAGTTGCCGCCTCCCCGCCTTGGCTCTGCGCTCGGGCGCGCAGCATGTGATTCCGGGCCGGCCGGAGCCAGGGGAGGGGCTGCCGGGACGGCCTCTTCCTTCTCCCGCTTAGCCCTGCCCGCGCCGGGGCGGGGAGGCTGCCTGAATCACGGGCATCATGTGCCCGATGCCCGGGCTCCAGCGGGGCATTTAAATGCCAGCGGGCGCCGGGCCCGGAGCAGCGCCAGCTTCCGCCACCATCTCCGCCGCCGGCCCGAAGCAGACGCCCGGCCTGATCCATCTCGCCCGGAGAGAGACGATTGCGCGCTCCTCGACCGGGTCCTGCTTCGCGTCCGTCGCCGCGCTGTGCGCCCTCGCCGAAACCCCTCGCCATGAGAGCCATCCCCGCGCCCGGGATCCGCTTCCTGCGCTCCTTCTCCAGGGACAGCTGGTAAGAAAGGGCAATCCGGGCCTCGCCTTGCCGGGCCGGCTGCTGCTTGGGGCGCCCTCGGGGCCGGCGCCGCGGCGCGATGCGCCTAAGCACGGTTTGGAGAGGTCGCCTGTCGGCGCTGGCGAGGGCGCTTTCCCTGATCCTCTCTCGCCTCCCTCCATTGGCTCAACGACGGAGGGTGGAGAAAGAGAGGGCTTTATTTTGCAGCTGGGGTGACAACCCCCCCCCCCCGCATGGGTTTGGGAATCTGGCTTTAGGCTTGGAATCGAGCCGGCCTGGAGAGAGGGGGAAGAGTGTTTGCTGCATCCTCCTCCTGATTCAAGGGTTTGGTTTTTGCTTTCTTTCTTTTCTTTTTCCTTTGTGTGTGTGTGTGGCGGTGGTGGTAGTTTATCTCTAACTGGTGGGAAAAAGAGCACGCTGACTCAGAGAAACAAAGCCCAGCTGTGTGTAGAGAAATGCCGCAGAGAGGCTTCTGGCTGGCTGCAGCTCAGCGGCGCGCAGCACGTGCCCTGCATGCAAAAAGGCTTCAGGGTTCAGCGCCAGCATCTCCAGGTAGCGTTGGAAAGGACAGGCGGTGCAGACAATAGCGAGCGAGATGGGGCCTGGCTGGGTTCATTTGCAGACACACAAGCCTCTCTTTTCCCTCAAAAGAATTCTGGGTGCTGCTGTTTACCCTCACAGAGTGGCAATGCACGGGCAGATCCTGGCGATAAGGTTTACCTGTCTGTTTTTACTGTATTTTGTTCCTTCCAGAATTTGAACAGCTCTGCATTAAGTGTGTGTGTAGAATCATAGAATCATAGAGTTGGAAGAGACCACAAGGGCCATCGAGTCCAACCCCCTGCCAAGCAGGAAACACCATCAGAGCACTGTAGAGAGAGAGAGAGAACGCAGTGTAAGAAAATAGAATATAACCTTAAGAACATTATGTTAAGAACATGAAACTGGCAGGAATTAAAAACTGCAGGAATAAAATGGACTAATAACTTGGGGCGGTTTGAGGGGAAAGAAGCGTTTTCAACCAACAGCAAAAACATAATGTTGAGGCTTGCATTCTTTCTAGAAAAAGAATTTTGGAGAACTGGTGCCACAGTGCTGAAAGCAAGGTTGCAGTGCACTTGGTGGCACATTTATTTGTTCTGTAAAGTGGGCTGCTAAAGTGGATGAGTTACAGCCTCTAAGGCTTACCTGCCTCACAAGGTGGTTGGAAGAAGGAACACCCTCTATGCTGCCTTGAGCTCCCTGGGGTATAAATAAATATAAATGATTTGTGGGCAGAGAGATAGGAAACCTGTGGCCCCCCAGATGTTGCTGGACTATAACTCCCATCATCCCTGACCAATGGCTATGCAGGGATGGGAGTTGTAGTCTAGCAAATCCCAGGTACCTCAGCATGTTAGACTGGCTTTTGTAGGAAAGATCTACTATCAAGATACTAAAATCTGGAAGACTTCTGCACGAGGGTTTTCCATTTGCAATCCAAATGGGATTTCCATTCTTCTGCAACATTTTTCCAGATATTCCTCCACAGGAATTTTTCTAAAGTAGATGCAAAACGTAGCCTTGGAACCAGCCCAGAGTTGTGACATAGTTAATCTTGGAAGCATTTAGATTCACAATCCTAAATTATTCTTAAATCTGAGCCTTAAAACTGAGTGGTATGCTGCTGTTACGCCATCCATTCACACTTCAAAGTTATCATTTTGCAGATTGGTCCTTGTTGTATCAGCTTCTTGCTGGTTTCAGAAGTACTTTGTCAAAGCCTCTCATTGCTAGTTTATATAGAGTACCCAGGGCTTGCATTTTCACTTTTTCGTAATTTATTTTCCGTATTTATAGATGGCCTTTTGAGGTTCCCCCTCTCACGGTAGCTCCCAGCATTGTTAAAAACAATCGAAGTAATACAAACATAACAATAAAAAAAACACATCAACAAACCTAACAATCCTCAAAGCAATATTATAAAAAACAATTATCAGTAGACTCAAATAATACAAGTGTAAAAGCAAGCAGAAAAAATTGGGAAGAGAAAAATACCAACATAAAAATGAATTTAAAGCAGTTTGGGGTTTTTTTTAAAAAAAATCTTAAGCAGGGAGTTCCATGGGCATGGGGCAATCACGAAAAAGGCCCTGTCTTCTGTGGCAGCCTTTATAATGCTTCTTGATGTCAAACCAACAAACAGGGCCTCAGAGGCTAAGCCTAAGACTCGGGCAGGTTTATACAAATAGTCCTTCAAGTATTTTAAGGCAGGGTAGGGGGAACCTGCGGTTGTCCTGATGTTGTTGGACTACAACTCACTTTCATCACCAACCACTGGTAATGCTGACTGGGGCTAATGGAAATTAAGAGTCCAGCCACATCTGGAGAGCCACAGGTTCTCTGTTCCTGGTTTAGAGCTTTGAACCATCACCACTTTAAGTTGGGCCCAGAACTGAAGGAGCTGATGCAAAGTAAACTTTGCCTGCTGTGCTTGAATCAGCTACATTTTATCTCATTCACGCAGGTGTTGAAAGGAAAATAAGTTCAGGCTGATTGCATGGGGCTGGAAGAGGCTCTTGTGTTTACCTGGCTTCACTTAATCTTAAGAGGATATCACATCACCTGCAAGAGACTATCTAAATCTCAGTTTAATTACTCCAACCGCAGGGGTTATACTGCCTTTCTTGGGAAGCAGTTGCAGACATTTCCTAGCAGAAATTACACTTCGATCTTTTGAGGTCCAATTGCTACACTGTGTGACCCACATGATTCAGTTTTCAGTTGTGTGTTTGCAACATTGAATAGTTCCACCCCCACATGTTTCTGTATGCCATTGTTCAGTAATCAGGTCATCTCACTGCAGCGCCGTCTTACAAAATGAATAGAATAAGCTTCCAATGAATATACACAAGCAGAACACTTTGGGACTAGGCAAGGCATTTTGCATCCTTTTGGGTTTTTGCTTTTTTGTAAGTACCGTACGTAGCTTTCTTCTAATTTCTACGTGGATATTCATTTCTTGATGCTTGCAGGGTCAAAGCAGTAACTTGCATTTGTGAACGAATCTCTGCGGGTGAAACACACTCGACTCCATCCATTCCATACTAGACACTGTTTTTCTGTGTGTGGGGGGGGGTTGCATGCTAATCTGCAAGAGAGCAAGTTGTGCTTGTGTTGCTTTCGAACGCTAGCCCCCAGTTGGGGTGGCCCTGTGCCTTACTTACAGAGGATAGTCCTTTACATTTATCTGAAGGGCTGTTAGAGGGAAGTCCTCTATTTGAATTGTCATCAGGTCCTCATCTGGTTTGCGGGTGGCGCTGTGTGTTAAACAACAGAGCCTAGGACTTGCCGATCAGAAGGTCGGCGGTTCGAATCCCTGCAACAGAGTGAGCTCCCGTTGCTCAGTCCCTGCTCCTGCCAACCTAGCAGTTTGAAAGCACGTCAAAGTGCAAGTACAGATAAATAGGTACCACTCCGACGGGAAGGTAAACAGCGTTTCCGTGTGCGCTGCTCTGGTTCGCCAGAAGCGGCTTAGTCATGCTGGCCACATGACCCAGAAGCTGTATGCCGGCTCCCTCGGCCAATAAAGCGAGATGAGCGTCGCAACCCCAGAGTCGGTCACGACTGGACCTAATGGTCAGGGGTCCCTTTACCTTTACCTCATCTGGTTTAAAGATAACACATCACAAGGAGGACGGGCCCTTTAAATTGCTTATCCACGACCAGCAGCTGGACACCAGACTGAGCAGATACATGGATCACCTAATCCCAGCCTCCCCTGCTTTTTGATTCAGATTATTCCTCTCTAAATTTGCATCTATATGTATACATTAGCACGTGGAAATCAGTGCCCTCTTTCCCCTCTTGTTCAACAATGTAAAAGCAGCCGCCCATGCCCTGAATTATACTTGTGGTTGATTCCAGCAGTCTTCATGATAGTCAAGAATATAAGAAGAGCTTGTTGGGTCAGGCCAGTGACCCATCTAATCTGGCATCCTTTCCTCATAGTGGCTAGTGAGGGGATGCAGGTGGCACTGTGATCTAAACCACTGAGCCTCTTGGGCTTGTTGATCAGAAGGTTGGCGGTTCAAATCCCCCCCGATGGAGTGAGCGCCTATTGCTCATCCCCCACCAACACTAAATGATTCTTTCTTTTAAAAAGGTAGAAACAATCAAGTTAAGAGGGAGTATCAGTCAAAGACTCCCTTCAGTAAATCATTCTTTGCTGCCTTTGCAAAAGTAAAGCTATTCCAAATCTTGGGTGCTTCCCCCGCCATGGTTCTGGCAGCAGAAAAATCTTTCGCAGGGCCTCCGATGGCGAGTGAAATTGCCAATCAAGCTTATGTGAAGGAAGGCAACTCCTGAGAAGAAAAGGAAAAAAATGCAATTCAAGCAAAAATTCTAGAGGGAAGTAAGCAAAACAAAAACAAAATCCTGAAGAAGACAACTAAAACAAAACTTTACAAGCTAGGCCAAAGGCATATTCAAGTAAAAAAATGTCAGAAGAGGCCTCTTGCATCAGACGAAAAGCCCATTTAGCTCATGATACTGTTTTCTATAGTGGCCAACCAGACATTTATACAAACCCTAGGGGCAGGACATGAGAGCAATAGCTCTGCCCTGCTAATGCTCCCCAGCAGCTGAGGGCAGTAGCCAAGAAAAGGAGTTCGGCTAGTGCAAGGACTTTTGTCTCTGCAGCAAGACTTCCCTTCCCCATCCCCTGCAGCGCTTAAATCTGTTCTGGGGTTACCCCCTACCCCTCTGGAGCAGAGCAGATTTGGAGATGGTGTGCAGAGAGGAAGGAGAGAGAGAGAGGAAGTTCCATTCTCCATCATGCCAGTGGGAATCCTTCTGCTAAGGGAAGTACTTGGAAGTATGCGGGTGGCGCTGTGGTCGAAACCTCTGAGCCTCTTGGGCTTGCCGATCGGAACATCGGCAGTTCGAATCCCCACGACGGGGCGAGCTCCCGTTGCTTTGTCCCAGCTCCTGCCAACCTAGCAGTTCGAAAGCATGCCAGTGCAAGTAGATAAATAGATACCACTGCAGCGGGAAGGTAAATGGTGCTTCTGTGCGCTCTGGTTTCTGTCACGGTGTTCTGTTGTGCCGGAAGCAGTTTAGTCCTGCTGGCCACATGACCTGGAAAGCTGTCTGTGGACAAACGCCAGCTCCCTCGGCGTGAAAGCGAGATGAGCGCCACAACCCCATAGTCACCTTTGACTGGATCTAACCATCCAGGGGTCCTTTACCTTGACCTTGGATTCTACTGTGGTTATTCAGAAGCATGGTTCATGCCCCAGTCCTGGAAAGAGCACATTGCCATCATGCCCAGTAGCCACTGTTTGCTTTATTCTGATGTCTAAAGGCAGACGGGCAGAGAACTAACAAACACAGAATTCCACAAAGTCCAAATGCATTATTAGCACATGCACACAACCACACACGTTCCTCCCCTCAGGTAATGAAGATCATCTTGCAGATGTTTTCTGCCATGACCTCTTCCTTGCCAAGCAGCGCTTTCCAAGACTTTGTTTCCTTCCGGCATTCTTTGCCTGTACACATTGCGGCCGGCCGCTCTCTTCCTTGTCTGCCGCTCCTTCGTTTCGGAATCCTTTAAAGTGATTTGTTAGGACATCCTCCGGATGACCAGTTGGTTCATTTTAAAGCGGTGGTGGTGGGATTCAGATCCAGGGACCGAGGGCAGCCTTCAGGGCAAAGCCTTCATTGCATCCCCAATGCGTTGGCCTGGCTGGAATGTGTCCTTAACCCCCCATATTGCCTCTTGCTCTGCACGGAGGACAGGGAGGGGTGTGTGTGTGTGTGTGTGTGTGTGTGTAAACTACACTACTGCACAAAGGTAAAAATATACATGCATTGGTCTGCCCACATTTGCCTCCAGCTCCTCCTGCCATTGCCCTTTGGCCCTTGGACTGAAATAACGTTTCCCATCTCTGTTTTGAAGCAGTTGGACAAAGGCTCAGATAGGCAATGGTTGCTCAGAGTTGGGTTCACCACCAGAGGATTTCTCCAATTGTACATGAGAAATAAAGAACTTACTTTAATGTGGAGGAATGAAATGGACCAGTAGCTTTGGTGACCGACTAAAGGTAAAGGTAAAGGGACCCCTGACCGTAAGGTCCAGTAGCAGACGATTCTGGGGTTGCGGTGCTCATCTCGCTTATTGGCTGAGGGAGCCGGCGTACAGCTTCTGGGTCATGTGGCCAGCATGACTAAGCCGCTTCTGGTGAACCAGAGCAGTGCACGGAAATGCTGTTTACCTTCCCGTCGGAGTGGTACCTATTTATCTACTTGCACTGTGTGCTTTTGAACTGCTAGGCTGGCAGGAGCAGGGACTGAGCAACGGGAGCTCACCCCGTCGCAGGGATTTGAACCACCGACCTTCTGATTGGCAAGTCCTAGGCTCTGTGGTTTAACCCACAGCGCCACCCGCGTCCCTTGGTGACCGACTAGCCTGGCTCTATTTCTCTTCTGTTTATCATGTATGGCCACCTTTGCTTTCCCCAGTCCAGATCGTCTCAATTATCCTGGGCTTTGGCTCCTTGGAGACCTGACCTGCTTTGCATCTTCCCATTAACCTACTGCTCTAATTAGAGGGAGGGAAGCCTTGAGTGTGACGCAGTTAGCTTGGTTGCTTAAGGGCCCACTCATCTGCCTAATTATGAGTCTAATTATGCCACTACCTATAAGGAAGCAGGCACAATAGAGGACAGGCCTCCTTCCTTTTAGCAGCTGGGTACACAAGAGGTTTCGTTTTGTACAGGAGAGGGTTTGTGGCTTGGTCGGTGCAACCTGTCATCCGGGGATGACTTTAAAAGGCACCTGCTGATAACAGACCTCTTCACTCAAGGTCCTAAGAACATTGTGCCTAAACTAGACGTGATGTTGGGGTCGGTCCATCATTAGATCTGCAGTGGCTTCTCTTTTCTTTAAAAGCAACCTCCAGGACTTGGAAGAGGGGGCATTGGATTTGGGGATTTGCTGCTAGAGGAGGGGAGATTAACTCTCCCTGTGATAGTCCTCACTTTGATTTCCTCCTCCTCTGAAGGTCATATTAGCTGTGGAGGACAAAAAGGCAGCTATCCAGATTGTACCTGGGTTGTTGTTTTACAAACAAGCAAACAAACCCCATACTGTGGCTCACAGCAGCTTGGGGAAAGTGTTTCTGTTAGGAAAACTTACTTATTTTGTTTGCTTAAACCAGGGGTGGTGTAGTGGTTAAGAGCGGTGGACTCGTAATCTGGGGAACCGGGTTTGCATCCCTGCTCCTCCACATGCAGCTGCTGGGTGACCTTGGGCCAGTCACACTTCTCTGAAGTCTCTCAGCCTCACTCGCCTCACAGAGTGTTTGTTGTGGGGGAGGAAGGGAAAGGAGAATGTTAGCCGCTTTGAGACTCCTTAAAGGTAAAGGGTAAAGGGACCCCTGACCGCTAGGTCCAGTCTCGGATGACTCTGGGGTTGCGGCGCTCATCTCGCTTTACTGGCCGAGGGAGCCGGCATACAGCTTCCAGGTCATGTGGCCAGCATGACTAAGCCACTTCTGGCGAACCAGAGCAGCACACAGAAACATTGCTTATCTTCCCGCCGGAGCGGTACCTATTTATCTACTTGCACTTTGACGAGCTTTCGAACTGCTAGGTTGGCAGGAGCAGGGACCGAGCAACGGGAGCTCACCCTATCGCGGGGATTTGAACTGCCGACCTTCTGATTGGCAAGCCCTAGGCTCTGTGTTTCAACCCACAGCACCACCCACGTCCCTTTTTTGAGACTCCTCAGGGTAGTGATAAAGCGGGATATCAAATCCAAATTCTTCTTCTTCTTCTTCTTCTTCTTCTTCTTCTTCTTCTTCTTCTTCTTCTTCCCTCAAGGCTGCAGCTCCCATCATCCCTGACTACTGACCACCTTGTTGGCTGGGGCTGATGCAAGTTCCCTGACATCTGGAGGTCTGCAGGCCATTTAGATAGGTTACCATTAAAATGTGAACTAAATCAGATTTCCCCCCCACCCTTGCCTGTTACTCAGTGTCTGACGAAGCCGTTTCCATAGATGGCGCCTTACTGAATCACAGGCTTCCAAAGAAATAATCATAGCTGGATAAGTTTCCATGTTCTTACTGAAGCTGGGCTCTTGATGAGTCGCAATCAAGAAGCATTGGGGGCGGGGTGGAATTATGTTATGCATCATGATTTTTGCAAATGATGCTGGAGGAGAAGAAGAATATTTTGTGAGTGCAGAAGTGAGCTGAGGGCAGGGTGGATAAAAATCAAGGATTTTTTTAAAAAATAAAAAATAAATTTTTTTATTTAAATCAGATTTTTTTATTTAAATCGATTTTTTAAAATTTAAATCAATTTTTAAAATTTAAATCACTTTTTTTAATTTAAATTGAATTTTTAAAATAAAATGCTTTTGGAGGAAAATATATTTCTAAAGATAGTTTTCTATTTAAGTTACATTATAGTCCAAAGGCCATCGGGAAATAAGGATTTGTTTTAAGTTTTACTTGTGTGCTGAAAATCAGTCTAAGGGTTTTTTTGTTTTTGTTTTTTTAAAAAAAATGTTTAACTGCATCAGTTAACAAACATGGATACATATGCTATAATGTTATTGTTTTAGTTAAATAAATTGTTAAAATTATTGTTAAGGAAATGATTATTTTTCTCCTTCCAGTAAAGTACAGCAGAAAAATTGTCCAAATATAAACAGTTAGCTTATTAAACCTCACACTAATTTCATAATTATCTGTCTATGTATTTCTAATAATATAACCAAATCAGCAATTTTTGTTATAACTGTAAAAACTACTCTGAAAATTTATTATTTCAAAAATGAAACCTTTATCTGGTCGTAAATATTAAGATTATACCAGTAGGAATGCCTTTCTGTAAAAAAAAGAGCTTTTCCCACGTCACTCCCCTTTGACTATCAGCATCTGTGACGCTTCTTGGTTAAACATCCACAGACTTATTGCTCTGCCTTAATCCCCAGCGATTTGTTGGCCGCTGAATGTGTGCGGGGAGTCCCTTTGCAAGGAAGGCTCAGACACAGGATCAGGGAACCTATGTTTCTCCAGATGTTGTGCATCTCCCACTCCCTTCAGCCCCAGCCATCATTGGCCAAGGATGATGGGAACTGGAGCCCAGCAACATCTGGAGGACCACAAGTTCCCCATCACTGCTCCAAACTCTCTCTCTCTGTGTGTGTGTGTCTCCTCCTACCTACTGCTCACATCTGGTTCCCTGTAAGGTCGGCAGTCCAACATGCAGTTGGAGAAAAACAAATACGATGGATAAGTCTTTATAGTTGGGTGGTGATGGGGGAAAGCAGGTAGGGTGACTGACAAGGATGTGCAGGAATGTTCCTTAGAGCGGATCACGCTGTACCTTTTTTCTCCCACGCTTTCAACCGTTGGATTAAGCATGCTTGCTTTCTTCTGCTTATCTTGCTTATTCTGATGCTCCCCGTCTATCTCTATGTAGATGCTTGATAAGCATAGGGAAATGTCAAGTGCTGGTCGGCCTCTAGCATGGAAGGAAGGAAGGAGCACACTGCTCAGTGCCAGAGGGCATGGTTTGCAATGTGCAGGGTTCCTTATTCAGCCAGCAGCATCTCCAAGGAGGGAAGAGGAAGACCTAAATACCGCGAGAACCGCTGCTGGGCAGGGTAATGTGCTGAGCTACATGAACCAGTGAGCAGAAGCATCTTCCTAGGAAAGCAAGGGGTGTGTAAAGCCACAGTGATCCATGCGACGGTCACCTCCAGGCTTGACTACTGTAATTCGCTCTACGCGGGGCTGCCCTTGAAGCTGTCCCAGAAACTCCAGCGGGTGCAGAATGCTGCAGCGAGGCTCCTCACGGGGTCTCTGCCATGAGAGCATATTCACCCAGTGCTTTTCAAGCTGCATGGGCTCCTGGTGGAGTACAGGGCCAGATTTAAGGTGCTGCTTTTGACCTTTAAAGCCCTTCACGGCCTAGGACCCTCGTACCTACGGAACCGCCTCTCCCGGTATGCCCCACGGAGAGCCTCAAGGTCCATAAATAGCAACACCCTAGTGGTCCTGGGCCCTAAAGAAGTTAGATTAGCTTCAACCAGAGCCAGGGCCTTTTCAACTCTGGCTCCGGCCTGGTGGAACGCTCTGCCTCATGAGACCAGGGCCCTGCAGGATCTGATTTCTTTCCGCAGCGCCTGTAAGACAGAGTTGTTCCGCCTGGCCTTTGGCTTGGAGCCAATTTGATTCCCTCCCTCCCTCTCTTTCTTTTTTCTTTTCCTTCTCCTCCTGCGATGAGGCTACATTTTAATATTTTAATGTTTCATTGTTTTAATGTTGTATTTTTTGTTTTTAAGTTGTAATCATTCAGCTTGTTTTTATTATTGCTTGTAAGCCGCCCTGAGCCCGGCCTTGGCTGGGGAGGGTGGGGTATTAATAATAATAATAATAATAATAATAATAAATTCTAAGTAGACCAATCCAGTGCAGCCGTGCATGGGCTGTTTCAATGCTGAGTTATCATTGGGGATTGGGGGGGGGTGCTGAGTCCCAGCTGTATTTCCTGTCCAGCTGTCGCTGTAACAGCTTAGAAGAGTGCTATGAACCTAACTGTAGCTGAGCATGATGCTGTTGCATCACATTGATCATGAAACATCCCTCCTCACCTTGCCAATGTGCAATCCTGTTGGGGGTGATGCCAAACAGAAGAGGTTGCCCCCTTGAGGTTTATACTTGCTTCGTTATTTTGCATATTTCTTTCTTTTTTAAAAAAATCATCTTTATTGGTTTTTCAGTTACATACTCCACATACACATATTGTATTACATTTTACATTTCTACTTGCTCTTGAGAGCTGACTTCCCTCCTTCCTCCTCCCCACTTTTTTGTATCGCATCTGACGTTTTCGCATTGTTTTTATCCATTTTGCATATTATTGTTCTTCTTCCATATTTGTCCATAGAGTATTTGTACACAAATAAATCCTTCTATTTACACAATTCTTGTTGTCTATCTATATTCATTTGCAACTACTGTTAGTTACATTAGTCATGTTATACATTTTGCTTCTTTTTATTTTTATTATCCGGTAAATTTCTTTGTATTTCACATTATGAGGTTTATTTCAGTTCTACTGGTTTCATTATTTCACCTTATCTTTCCTATATACAACATAATTTTTTCCCATTCTTTTTGAAATGTTTCATCGCCCTGTTGTCTAATTTTCACTGTTAATTTAGCTAATTAGAAGAAGCAGTATTTTGCATATTTCTTGTATGATTGCTGTCCAGAAGAGTTGGATTTTGGGACATTGCCACCACATGTGGAGGTATGTGTCTGTGGAGGTGCATCCTCTCCAGCATTTTGGTGAGGTTCTTGGGCGTATTAGTGCTGGTGATACCCAGATGCCCTGGCTAACACACCACCAACTACATGCCCTCCGTTGGGGTTTTTGAGGGCAGTTATCTTTGGATGGGCTAGCAGGCTCCTAGGTGAGAGATTGGGGGTGGGGGGGTACTGATGTGAGTAAATGTGGCTTCCCAACGAGAGACCGAATGCTACAAAGCGGCCTCTATGTTGTGAGAGCAAGAATGTCATTGTGGGTGTTGGCTGATTGCGCTGCTTTATGTAATTTTGGCTGGTAACATTTATTGTACAGTACTTGTTTACCATCCTTTGATGGTGGGGAGGAGGCACTTACCTGACCTTCTGGCAGGTGAGTTGCAGCTACTTACTGGGAGCAGTGTAAATGTACTAGCAGGAAGCCCAGATGGGCTCCTCTAATGTTTCTAGAGACCAGGCAGGTCTCACAGCCAAATCACCTATTCCCCTCCTGGTTAGCAGCTAGAAGGTCAGGTAAACAGCTCCAACTCCACCTTGACACCTGCTGCTGCTGCTGCTGTGTACTCTGATTTGGGGGGAGGCTTTATATAAACAAACCATATTACAAATTTTTAATTTAATTAATAATTTAATTAATTTATTTAATTAAATTAATTAATTAAATTAATTAAATTAATTTATATACCGCCCTATACCTGCAGGTTTCATGAAAGTTAACAGGATAAAATCAGAAGATAAAAGCAGAGCATAACAATATTCTCCTGCTCTTCGCTGCTTCTCTTTTTCTGTCTCTTTCAGCTCCTTTTTGCCTGTTCAGTTTTGGCTAATTTTAAAGCAGAAGTAAAACTGGGCGTGAAAAGAAAGAAGAAGAAAAAAGAAGTAGTTTCATTACTTCCTGAGGAGGATGAAATTGCAGCAGCGTGGCACTCTGTGCATGCAGGGAGTCTAGCTTTGTCAACAATTGCCACACAGTCTGTTGTGTCTAGGATAGAGAGGACAGGAACAAGGATACAGTGACAGATCCTCCCGCCTCAGCAGTGACTAAATGGATGTACAGTCATACCTCGGGTTACAGCCGCTTCAGGTTGTGTTTTTTCAGGAATGGGTTACTTCCAGTTTCAGCGGTCGCGCATGCGCAGAAGCACTGAATCGCACTTTGCGCATGCGCAGAAGCGCCGAATCACAACCCGCGTCTGTGCACGCACAGGTTGCGAACACTGCGGGTTGCGAACGTGTCTCCCGCATGGATCACGTTCACAACCCGAGCGTCCACTGTAGTTGACACGTGATCTCTATGATCCGCTGATTCAAAAAACAAAACATATAGGTGGGAAAAGAAAAGAAAAATTCTTGGAGGGGGCTTGAGATGTCTATTACTAAGTGAAAATGCTGAGTAGTGAATGGAAACCACCAAATATGTTTCTTCGAACTCCTTTGGCAACGTGCTGTTACACCAGAGGTGGGGAAGCTGTAGCCCTTCCGAGATAGACTCCAATTCCCATCAGTTGCAGCCAGCATGAACAATGGTTAGGGATGAGGGGAGTTGGAGTCCAACAAGGTCTGGAAGGCCTCAGATTCCCCATCCCTGTGCTATTTATTCATTTATTTCTTTTATACACCACCTTTATCTTCCAAGGTTCTCCTCCAGGGCCGTCTTACCCATAGGCATGAGGGGTGCGGGGCACCTGGCTGCCGGGTTCTCAGGGGTGCCAGGCCAAGAGTTGAGTCCAGCGGGCTCTTCTGTTGTGGGCAGCTCTGCGCTGCAAGTTTGGGGGTGACCGAGCCAGCTGGCGCCCTCCTGCGTGCCTGGGACTGGGCGACCAGGGGGGAGGTGCTGGGCGGATCTTTGCACCTCAGCGCCACATATGCTTAAGACAGCCCTGTTCTCCTCCTCCCCATTTCATCCCCACAAACAACCCTGCGAGGTAGGTTAGGATAAGAGATGGCGACTGACTCCAAGTGAGCTTCATGGCTGAGTAGGGATTCAAACCTTGATCTCCCAGGCCCTAGTCCAGGCTTCCTCAGACTCCGCCCTCCAGATGTTTTTGGCCTACAACTCCTAGCAGGACCAGTGGTCAGGGATGATGGGAATTGTAGTCTCAAACATCTAGAGGGCCAAGTCTGAGGAAGCCTGCCCTAGTCCAACACCCTAACCACTTACGCCACACTGGCTCCCAGAATGTTTCCAAGCACAATTCAAAGTTGGTGCTGACCTTTAAAGCCCTAAACGGCCTCAGTCCTGTATACCTGAAGGAGCGTCTCCACCCCCATCATCCAGCCCAGACACTGAGGTCCAGCGCCGAGGGCCTTCTGGCCGTTCCATCACTGCGAGAAGCCAAGTTACAGGGAACCAGGCAGAGGACCTTCTCGGTAGTGGTACCCGCCCTATGGAACACCCTCCCAGCAGATGTCAAGGCAATAAACAACTATTTTACTTTTAAAAGACAACTGAAGGGACAACAGGGACAACTTCCCTGTTTAGGGAAGTTTTTAATGTCTGATGCTGTATTGTTTTTAATATTCAGTTGGAAGCCGCCCAGAGTGGCTGGGTTAACTCAGCCAGATGGGCTGGATATAAATAATAAATTATTATTATTATTATTATTATTATTACCGACCAGATTATGAAGTTGCTGCCTTAATTTGACTTCATGAGAACCTAAGAAGGACTCCCACTGGATCACAGCAAGGACCTGTCTGGTCTGGCCTTCTGTTCTCACAATGGCTGGCCAGATATCTATGGGAAGGAAGACCACAAGAAAGACTGGTATTCAGAGTCACACCGCTTTTGATGCCGGAGCTGTTATATAGACCTGGAGGCGTTGGGAACCTTGCAGTCCATGAATGTAGCCAACCCACTGTCCAAATTAGTAGTCACCACTATGTGAAGAAGTCCTTCCTTTTGTCTGACCCAGATCTCCAAACATTCAGCTTCAGTGAATAAATGAAAGCTCCTGTCCTTCTTTCCACTTTGAAGGCATTAGTTACAGAATCTGGCGAAGGACATACCACCATTGTTCTAATCGTTCCTCCCGATCCTGTGTAGTTCTTTGCTTCCCCTTGTAGTTCTTTGCTTAGCTTCCCTGATCAGGCTGCCTCTCTTGAGCTGAGTTGCTGAGATCCCTCTTTCCTTGAAAGGCAAAATGAGTGAGTCTGTGGCTTCTGCTCCTCACCGCAGGCTGAGTAGAGCTGTCCTCACATGGTTGAGTTTCCACCGCTGATCCCATGTGATTATGAAAACATGCTTTTCCCCATCGCTACTCACTTACTTTGGAGAATGGAAATATGCCGATGTTATTTCCATTAACAAAAAAGGAACCAGCAGTAAGCAGCAGGCTGGCTGACTTTGTCTAATATTTTCTTACACCTGAGGCTCAAATTCTTCACTTCCCACCTCATTCCTTTAGCAGCTTAACTAGGAACAAATCCAGTTGAACTCAGCTACATAGGAAGCTGCCGTATGGAGTCAGATCATGAGCCCATCAGTATTGCCTACACGGACTGGCAGCAGCTCTCCAGGATTCCAGGCAGTGGCCTCTCCCATTCCTACTTGGAAATGCTGGGGATTAAAAAACAGGACTTTTTGTATGCACAGTGTATACACTGAGCTTTGATTCCTTTCCCGAAAGGAAGATTGTATTCCTCAAGGTTCTATATAATGATCTGTTTAAATGGAAACATAGGGAGCTTCCTGATATTGATTTGGATCATTGGTCCATCTAGGTCAGTATTTTCTACACTGATTGGCAGCTGGCCTCCAGAGTTTCAGGCAGCTAAATCAAAATTTACTTACACATATTTATATCTATATATGTATATATAGTTAGATTGGAGGGCATGGCCTGCCACACTCCTTTGCCATGCCCTATTTATGGGAACTAAATAGTAAGATCTATAAATAGTGAGATCTATAAATCTCATCTATAAATCTCTCTATAAATATAGTGAGATCTATAAATAGTGAGGTCTAAATAGTGAGAACAGGCAGCCCTGTTTAGGGAAGCTTTTGATGTTTAATAGGTTATTGTATTTTAGTGTTCTGTTGGAAGCCACCCAGAGTGGCTGGGGAAACCCAGCCAGGTGGGTGGGGTATAAATAATAAATAATAATTATTATTATTATTATTATTATTATTAATTATCTTTGCTTCTTTGAGTAGGACCATTTGGGGGAATATTCTGTATAGGAAGAACCATAGGAAGAACCATTCTGTATAGGAAGGAGGCAAACACTTTGGCTAAGGAAGATATAATCCAAACAGAGAAAAGGCAGAGAGAGCCAAGGTTTTGGATTAATAGCATGTTGGGGCCTCTTTTAGATCTGCTTTGAAAGCAGTGGCTTTCGGTTGTTGTTGGGAGTGTCTCAGTTGTGCCTCCACCTACATTTGGCCAATATTCTGTAGGCAACGATTACAAAACACCAGTAAGCCTCTGCTTCCCTTGGTATTTTCCATCCTCAGGGGTGACCTCGATTACTGGGACAGTTCCTGAGCAGTTTTCTTAAGTGCTGCATAAAATGCTTGGAAGCAGCAGTCAAGGAAGTGTTTTGATGCAAAACATTGTCCTGCCCTCTCTCAGGAAACCACAAGACAAAGCAGGGAGGTTCTGCTGGCGTGGCTGATACTGGACAGCCCCCGATTCCTACATCCTAAAAGCAGAGGGGAATTTCCCCATGCAGACGGGGGCCCCAAAGGAAAACACATTTGACCCTTGCAGAACAATGTTAGCAAATCTGCAATGGAACTTCCTGGATCTCAGAAGTCTACCTGTAAGGATGACAATGTCTTGATCACTGAAAAAAAAAGGCTGCAGATAAGGGGGAAACGCCAAGGAAGGTGGAGCAAGCTGCTGTCTAAAAAAAGGAACGAGACCTTTGGAATATTTGCTGGGGTCGTTTTCAAGCTGGAATGTTTTGAGTAAAAGTATTTTTTATTTTTATTTTTGTAAAAGGCTGGAATGGGTTCTAACATGTCTGGGTGTGGTGGCTACATCACTGGGGTGATGGCCAGAACCAATTGCATGGAATTATTATTATTTATTTATTTATTTATTTATTTATTTATACCCCGCCCATCTGCCTGGGTTTCCCCATCTGCCTGGGTTTCCCCAGCCACTTTTAAATACTGTTAAACATTAAAACATTAAAAGCTTCCCTAAACAGGGCTGCCTTCAGATGTCTTCTAAAACTCTGGTAGTTGTTCTTCTCTTTGACAGCTGGTGGGAGGGTGTTCCACAGGGAGGGCGCCACTACCGAAAAGGCCCTCTGCTTGCTTCCCTGTAACTTGGCTTCTCGCAGTGAGGGAACCGCCAGAAGCCCTCGGAGCTGGACCTCAGTGTCCGGGCTGGACGATGGGGTGGAGATGCTCCTTCAGGTATACTGGTCCGAGGCCGTTTAGCACCAAGGTCAGCACCAACACTTTGAATTGTGCTCGGAAACGTACTGGGAGCCAATGTTGATCTTTCAAGACCGGTGTTATGTAGTCTCGGTGGCTACTCCCAGTCACCAATCTAGCTGCCGCATTCTGGATTAGTTGTAGTTTGTGGGTCACCTTTAAAGGTAGCCCCACGTAGAGCGCATTGCAGTAATCCAAGCGAGAGATAACTAGAGCATGCACCACTCTGGCGAGACAGTCTGTGGGCAGGTAGGGTCTCAGCCTGCGTGCCAGATGGAGCTGGTAGACAGCTGCCCTGGAGACAGAATTGACCTGTGCCTCCATGGACAGCTGTGAGTCCAGAATGACTCCCAGGCTGTGCTCCTGGTCCTTCAGGGGCACAGTTACCCCATTCAGGACCAGGGAGTCCTCCACAGCTGCCTGCCCCCTGTCCCCCAAGAACAGTACTTCTATCTTGTCAGGATTCAACCTCAATCTGTTAGCCACCATCCATCCTTCAACTGCCTCCAGACAGTCACACAGGACCTTCACCGCCCTCACTGGTTCTGATTTGAAAGAGAGGTAGAGCTGGGTGTCATCTACATATTGCGGATTCAATACAGTTTACTTGGAAATGTCTTAGGAAACTGCTTTGTCCCAAGCCAGCCTCTTTATCCATTTAGCCCTAGTGCTGGGATAGACTCACATAATTATAAAGTTGGAAGGGACCCTGAGGGCCATCTAGTCTAGCCCCCTGCAATGCAGGAAACTTTTGCCCAGTGTGGTGCTCAAACCTACGATCCTGAGATTAAGAGTCTCATGTTCTACTGACTGAGCCACTCCAGACATATCTAATACAGGGCTGGTACTCTGCCACTGTGCTACAGTGCCATCCCTTAAACCAGGGATCAGCAAACTTTACAGCAGGGGGCCGGTTCACTGTCCCTCAGACCTTGTGGGGGGCCAGACTGTATGAATGAATTCCTATGCCCCGCAAATAACCCAGAGATGCATTTTAAATAAAAGGACACATTCCACTCATGTAAAAACACGCAGATTCCCGGACCATCCGTGGGCCGGATTTAGAAGGCAATTGGGCTGGATTCAGCCCCCGGGCCTTAGTTTACCCACCCATGTCTTACCAGTGGTGTCCAAATTTTTTTCAGAGAGGGCCAGATTTGATGAAGTGAAGGGCCATGAGGGCCGACCAAAGGGCCAACCAAAGTTGTTAACCTTTTTTTAGGATTGAAGTTTTTGAGCTTTTTTATGATTTGACCCCAAAGTTGTTGAGTTTTTTTTTTAGGATTGATGTTTATGATTTTACCCCAGGAAATAAACTGCCACAGGGGCTGGATTAAACCAACCAGCGGGCCAGATTAGGCCCCCAGATTATGCCTTCCTTATACTGAATCAGAACCATTGGTTTACCGACTTCAGCATTGTCTCCTCTGGGGATGGGGAACAAACTCCTGTCCTGATGTCAGCCAGAGGTGAAGGTGCGGGTATGAACTGGCCTTGGCTTTACACAACAGAAGAGCGATCTGCAACCAGCAATGATAAAAAGGATGCAATGATTTATGCAGCCAGCTCTCCGAGGATAACATAAAAAGGATGAGTCAGGTGACCTTGCTGGCTCTTGCTCAATTTATTCCAGCCTCTGTTTCACCTCTTGAAGGTGAAGAAGATCAGAGGCTGGAGGGACTTTGCGACATGCAGTTCCGTGGTAACGGATGATGTAAATTCTCTGCCCACTTGCTGGCTGGCTTTCACAAACTATGCCTTCCTCTGCATTTACTCAGAAGTAAATTTTGCTGAGTTTGACAGGGCCTATTCTTATACAAGTGTGTAGGGTTGCAACCCAAGTGGATGATAAACATGCATATAGTGTATATATCAAAAGAAAAAGCATCCCCCTGGTCTTTATAAAATGCATTTAGTACTGCTGGTTTAATTTTTAATTTTAAAGGATTAATACTAGTTGCCTGTTTTTGGAAATCTGATTGAACTGTTTGGGAAGAAGGAAACTTACATTTTAACCTGGAAACCCTTCATATTTTAAAGTTGTCTTCTGGGTAGAAATTGAGCTGTTTCCCCCCTCTGTAGTGCTGGAATTCTATTTCTAATGATATAATAAAATTGTAAGGATGTTGTCACGCTGCAGTTTGGCAAGTTGTAAAGGAGTGGGGAAGGGGATTTGCTCAGGTGTAAAGGGAAGGTGGTAGCTGGGGTTGGCGAGCAAAGCGAGCAGGAAAGGTGGCCCTTATTTTTGCAGTAGTAGTAGATCATGTGATCTTTTCCATGTGGTCATGTGATCTTTTTCACGTAGCCTTTGGCTTATATGCCATTAAGCTCTTTGGGTCAAGAGCCTGCCCTATCGTACTTAGTAGTGCACCATGCATTGATGGTTGTAACAGCAGAACAACAGGCTTTTTAGGGTTGTAGCACCTGTCCTTTCGAATGCCTTCCCCAGAGTTAGGCACCGACCCTGCTGTCTTTTCAGTACCTGCTTGAAGAACTTTTTCACACAGCCTTTCATTAAGTTGAAATTGTTCTCAGTCTGCATCTGCACTGGAATTGTTTTAAATATGTTCGTATTATTACCACATGCCATCTGCTGCCCCGGGCTCCTTTGGGAAGAAGGGCAGGATAGAAATTTAATGATAATGAAATAAGCAGTAGGGTTTTCTTTTGATACACGGTGCCCTTGGATGTAGAGTTAAAGCATACCAGTTTCTGTAGCTTAAACGGGGAGTAAAATGACCTCCCATCTTTGGTTCTCTTCCCCCCAGAGGATGTGGTAGACATTTATTTTTCTGCAGCTGCTCAAGCAAGCTGGTGAGACTTCAGCCGTCAGCCTTCAGAGATAACAGTTAAAGCTTATCACTGTTTTCCATCTTTCTCGCTGTTTGCTCTATCTTTCATGTGTGTCTTCTTTTCTAGGTACCGGGGATTAATTCTTGTGTTGACGTTCCTGTGTTATACCACTTTCCATCTCTCACGGAAGCCCATCAGTATAGTAAAGGTACGTAGCATCGGTCCCCAGGGGTGAGGGGCTATCTTTGGACACAAGGGGCAGGGCATGCAATCCTATACAGGTTTCCCTGGGAAGAAGCCCCATTGAATTTTAGTGAGATCCACTTCCAAATAGACATTAACTGGCTTCAGCTGTAAGAAGGCATATTTGAACTCTTCCCCTTCCTCCACTTCTCTCCTGTTCCTCTGGTGTATCCCTGTAATGTTTGTAAGCCCCTCGGGGCAGGGACCTGTTGTCTTGTGCCCTTTAAAATTGCATCCATGCTGATGGTGCTATATGAAACCAGCATGCCTGAGAACCTGGTTTATGGCCTGTCCCTTTTTATATACTTGTTTTTATTAGTTTTCCAAATTTTAACAAGTCAATCCAAATTATTTAAATGTAATACAATTTTTTAAAAAACAATAATTTGGTTTCCCGCTCCTGTTACAAGCATATGTCCATTGCTTCCTGATGTTGCCACTTCATTCTTCTTCTTTAATTGCCTTCTCATCCTTCTATTAATTTTAATCCGTTTTCATAGCTGGCCTTTCTTGTTTCCTTGCAATCAGCACCTTTGTTGTTTGCCAGATGTATAAAAATACATTTTCACATGTGTATCCCTTCCGGCACTCTGTGTGTAAAGATAATTTATTGGGTGTGTGGCTTGTCCCAAGGGTGCCAAGTTGAATAAAATATTGAGGGGAGGAGAAGCTAAGCCCACCCCACATAATCACAAGATGCGCACATGCTGTTTTAATGGCACTGCCCCCTCAAATATTTTATTGGGGGTCCAAAGGGACCACAGCCCCTAGGAGTTGGCTCCCATTTCCTGTCATGAGAGGGGTTTCATTCCCATTGAAGGAACAGGTTCAGAGTACATTTCCAAGCACAATTCAAAGTCTTGGTGCTGACCTTTAAAGCCCTAAATGGCCTCGATCCTGAAGGAGCGTCTCCACCCTCATCGTTCAGCCCAGACACTGAGGTCCCGCTCCGAGGGCCTTCTGGCGGTTCCCTCATTGCGAGAAGTGAGGTTACAGGGAACCAGGCAGAGGGCCTTCTCGGTAGTGGCACCTGCCCTGTGGAACGCCCTCCCTTCACATGTGAAGGAAATAAGCAGCTATCCTATATTTAAAAGACACCTGAAGGCAGCCCTGTTTAGGGAAGTTTTTAATATTTAATGCTGTATTGTTTTTAATACTCGATTGGGAGCTGCCCAGAGTGGCTGGGGAAATTCAGCCAGATGGGTGGGGTATAAATAATAAATAAATTTAAAAGAGAGTCTCTGCGACCTCCTGGATTCCAACTTGCCACTAGAATCTCGAGTAGGTAGGCTTTTGTAGGTAGGAGTACTTAAGCCCAGTTTAGGCTGCTTAGCTAGGGCCATTCCTGGCCTCAATTGTCCGGTGACCTCCCATCTGACTACTGCAATGGGCAGGGCTGCCCTTGAAGACATTTTGGAGGCTACAGCTAGTGCAGCGTGGCTTTATGGTGATTTTCAATCGTTCCATTTCCTGCCGATTGTTTCTATGTACGCCTCTTAGAAATGTGAATCGTTAGGCGGTATAGAAATGTCTTAAGTAAGTATGTGACTGCTGGGCTGGTTAGCGGGGCAGCCTGATGGGGCCATGTGTTGCTGATCCCAAAACTTCTGCCCTGGCTGTCAGTGAGCTACCAGACCAAATTCAAGGCATTGGTGCTAATCTTTAAAGCCCTTAATGGCCTGGGACCAAGGACCTAAAAGTGTGCCATCCCCACTATTCGCAACCCCTACGTTTGGCAAGTGAAACCTTGTTGGCAGTGCCACCACCTGAGGCTGCCCAGTTGGCGTTGACCCACGACAGGGCCTTTTCAGTGGTGGCTCCCCATTTCTGGAATGTTCCCCTCGGTGAGGTGCATCTGTCTCCCTCATTATTGACTTCCAGGAGATATTTTAAAACATCCCTATATACCCAGGCGTTTGGTGGCTGAAGCATGCCGCTCCTGGCAGCCCCGAAATCACCTGTGGAGAGAATGCTTCGAAACTGTGTTTGCTGTTGTTTTAAATTCCTAGAATCATAGAATTGTAGAGTTGGAAGGGACCACAAGTATTGTCAGGTCCAACCCCCCTGCAATGCAGAAATATTTTGCCCAATGTTTTTCTCACCCTGGGCTCTTTGGGCAGGATGTAAATTTAATGAATGAATAAAGAATCTCTGACTCATGCGTCTGTTCTCTGTGTGTGTTTCCCCCCCAGAGTGAACTGCATTATAACTGTTCTTCGCGGGGACCCAATCCGCACAATGAATCAAACAGCACTACCTGGTGTGACTGGAAGCCTTTTGGTAAGGCTGCATTGGTTTTCTGCTGTATCTTTCCCCAGAAGAGCAAACATACACCCTCTCTTGGCCTTCCTAAAGTGATGGAGGACAGGGCAAAATTGTGTAGCATACAGGCGTTGTAAGGTAGGGAAGGACCATAGGTCCATGACAGAGCAATTGCTTTGCAGGTAAAGAGTCGCGGGGTCAGTTCCTGACACCTCCAGGTAGGACTGGCAAATCTTCGAGAGTCAGTGTAGTACAGACAGTATTCAGCTCAATGGACCGATGGTCTGAGCTTGGTAGAAAACAACTTTCTGTGTTGGTGGATATGGAAAAGCTATTTGTGACTTCCGCAACTTGGACATGTGGCTTTCAGAGTTGCCGTCTGGAAAACAGTAGGAGTGTTGTTCCTTCTTTGACCCTCCTGCTTTCCACAGACGCTTGAGTCGTGGGCTGTATCCAGAGTCCTTTTCCTGGAAACCTCAGGTGACTAGGCAGCCTTTATGGCCAACTTAGGCTCTCTGATCCCAACTGATTCGTATGCAATAACCGGAACGGGATGCCTCGAGGGCCAACAGTTTATTCTGATGTGATTAGCAACCTTGGCGTATCTTATCTGCGTTTGTTTGCAATGTCGTTGTGCAGCCTCATTAGCAGATTGGTTGCAGGTTGGTTCCCACTGTGCAGTCAGGCTTTCCACAGATATATTTCTACAGTGCAATTTCAGGGTAAACTGTACCTTTACAGAGCTGCTTAGGCAAAAAGACACAGGGCCCCGTTTGCAAGGAGCTTACAGCTTGGAATAGGCAATAGGTGAAACAGCAGTGGGAGGGAGGGAGAGTTGGGAAACTGCCTTAAGCTGTCTTTCACCATGTGTCCATTTGACCCAGTGCTGTCCATTATTATTATTTCTTAAATTTATATACTGCCCAGCTGACAGTGGGTCTCAGGCCAAGGTCTTTCGCAGCAGCGGGAGATTTTCTGGATGCAAAGCATGTGCTCTTAAGTGCAGGCAAATGCAGTCAAGCGTGTGTCCAGGTTATACTGAGAATGGGGAATTAAAAAGGCAAACAAACAGCCACATGGACAAGGTGCATTTTGAAGGGGGGAGAAAGGTGCTGCCGTCCATATGCTTGGAAGAGAAGTTCCATTTATAAGGATGCAGCAAGGAGAATGGGCTGCAAGGGAGGCTCATCTGTACAACAGCCCTGCGAGGGAGGCTCCCCGTGTTCCCATTATGCAGCCGCAACCTTGATGCATGCATGGCTGCATTTGACTGCACTTAAGAGCACATGCTTTGCATCCAGAAAATCTCCCCGTGCTGTGAAAGACCTTGGCCTGAGACCCACTGTCAGCAAAAGAAATGGAGAGGTGGAACGCAGACGTGTTGACGTTTTAAAAAAGCCTGTGCTATAGTCCTGCTGGGGACGCAGGTGGTGCTGTGGGTTAAACCACAGAGCCTAGGACTTGCCGATCAGAAGGTCGGCGGTTCGAATCCCCGCAACAGAGTGAGCTCCTGTTGCTCGGTCCCTGCTCCTGCCAACCTAGCAGTTCGAAAGCACATCAAAGTGCAAGTAGATAAATAGGTACCACTCTGGTGGGAAGGTAAACGACGTTTCTGTGTGCTGCTCTGGTTCGCCAGAAGCGGCTTAGTCATGCTGGCCACACGACCTGGAAACTATACGCCGGCTCCCTTGGCCAATAAAGCAAGATGAGCGCCACAACCCCAGAGTTGTTCATGACTGGACCTAATGGCCAGGGGTCCCTTTACCTTTACCTTATAGCCCTGCTGGGACTGTACCACTTCAGGGTGCAGTTAAGAGAACAGTACACAGGAGTTGACCTGGAAACCTTGAAGGTCAGAAATTCGTAAGACCGAAATAGACAAAACGTGTGATATTCTGCTCCAAAATTTTGTGTGGCTGATCAGCAGCCAGGAACTGCTCTTCCTTGCCCACTGCAAAAATGAAAAAAAAAAGAGTGAGGGGGGAGCCAGCTGCCTCAATACAGGAACCTGCGTGAGCTTGATACTTCTTTTCCCCAGTGGGGTACGGCTGCCACTGAACGTAACCCATACTGTTGCTTCTTCCAGATCAGGACAACTACAAAGAACTCTTTGGAGCCCTGGACAATGCGTTCCTGGTTGCCTACGCTATAGGAATGTACATCAGGTATGTACTCAGAATGCAGGAAGAAAAGAAATGACACATTTACTTGTTTATTTCATTTATATACCACCTTGATCTTCCAAGGAGCTCAGGGGGGTGTACATGGGTCTCCTTCTCCCCATTTCACCCTCACAACAACCCTTTGAGGTAGGTTAGGCCAAGAAATGGTGACAGGCCCAAGGTTGCCCAGTGAGATTCATGGCTGGAGTGGGGAATCAAACCCTGATCTCTCAACACTCTAACAACCATTACTCCGCCCTGGGTCTCTAGTGTGCACTGAGTTTGTATAGATCTACAGTTGAAGTCAGAGGGACACGGGTGGCGCTGTGAGTAAAACCACAGAGCCTAGGACTTGCCGATCAGAAGGTCGGTGGTTCAAATCCCCGCGACGGGGTGAGCTCCCGTTGCTCGGTCCCTGCTCCTGCCCACCAAGCAGTTCAAAAGCATGTCAAAGTGCAAGTAGATAAATAGGTACCGCTCCGGCGGGAAGGTAAGCAGTGTTTCTGTGTGCTGCTCTGGTTCACTAGAAGTGGCTTTGTCATGCTGGCCACATGACTCGGAAGCTGTATGCCGGCTCCCTTGGCCAATAAAGCGAGATGAGTGCCGCAACCCCAGAGTCAGCCACGACTGGACCTAATGGTCAGGGGTCCCTTTACCTTACAGTTAAAGTCATAAGCATGCCTGCTTAAAAGGCTCTGTTGGTTCCATAGGACGCATTCCTTAATGCTGCAATCCTGTGCACATTTAATAGGGAGTAATTCCCACTGAACACAGTGGGATTCAAGCCCCATCTACACTGTGCATTTAAAGCAGTATCATGCCGCTATAAAGAACCATGGATTCCCCCAAAGAATCCTGGGAACTGTAGTTTGTTAAGGGCAATGGGAATTGTTAGGAGACATGTGTCTCTCCCCCCCCCCCCCCGGCGCGGGGTTATAGGAGTCAGATCTAGCAAAGCAATCCTTGTGATCTTAATTTCACCAGCTCCTTCAGTGGCATTTGCAATTTAGATTTGGTCTTGGTTTACCTACACCACAGGTGGGGGACCTTTTTCCTTAGCCCAAGGGGCCACATTCTAGTGGCGGGCAGTGCCAAAGACAAATGTGTGCTGAGCAATGAACGTTGACCTTTGCTACAGTAGGTTAGTTTCTACAAACATGCAATGTTCTCTCTTCTGGCAAGCTGGAAGCATGGTCAGAGTTCAAGCACATAGTCCAGCCAGGCAAAAAAATAACCACTCAAAGAGAATGCAAAGCAGGGCTAGTGGTTTGGGAGGGGGCGTGGTCTGATGAGATCCCCAAGGGCCAGGCAGAGAGGCCTTAAGGGCCGGATATGGCCCCAGCCTGTTTCTCATCCACAGGCCCTGCCTGTGATCAAACCACTGGCTGATGGACTTCAGTATCCTGGCTGTTGTTAAAAGGTCTCAAACAACCCAAGAGGTGCTCTTAGGACAAATCCATAAGATTTGATTACTTTGGCATGGCATGGCAGGTGCCAGCTGCACCGACAGCAATCAGCTCACCTCTTAAACCACGCAGGAAACCGATCAGAGATATAGAATTCCCATAAACATGGTCATAACTGCAGACAGATAAGAAATCTGCTAATGGAGGACTCGAGACGTCAACAGGACTCTTGTCCACATGATGGATCCTGTTTGCTCTCTTGTCTCCTAAGTAGTTATTAAACAGTTCCATGGGGTTATTTCCAGGGCTGTGTATACGCCATTTTTATCACCACGGGACAGCTTAATTGACCAGGCCAGGGCATTGCAAAAAATTGTGTCCTTCCTCAAAAACAAGGGCGTCCAAACCACAATGCAGCCACGACGGCTTCGCTTCCGATGCTGCTCCGTCGGTGTGGGAAATGCGACATGGGAAATAGCTGTGTTGTTGACGATGGTTTTCCAGAAGGTTGTGGGAAGAAGCAACACCAGCTTCCATTACTACCGCAGTTACTCCTTTAATTTAAGCGGCCCTAAGCTGTTTCCACGTTCATTTCTGGTTGGGTACTGATCCTTGAGAACTGGCTGTTGTGTTTCATGCGCTCTTCCTTCCTGTCTCCCACAGCGGGGTCTTCGGTGAGCGCCTCCCATTGCGCTACTATCTGTCTGGAGGAATGTTGCTGAGCGGGTTGTTCACTGCCTTATTTGGACTGGGCTACTACTGGAACATCCATGAACTGTGGTATTTTGTTTCTTGTACAGGTACAGAGATTCATCACGCTTGCCAACTAAGTTCTCTAGAGCTGTTTCCTTTTCCTACTATGGGGTCTCTGAGCAGGTCTTGTATCATCTGTTGTGCTCCAGAGGTGGGTCTCCCAAGGAGCTAGGGTCCAAGGCCCAGCCAGGAGGCCTGCTCTTACTTGCTTCTATCATGGATTCTTCTAGACCAGCTGTTTTTGAACTACAACTCCCATCAGCCCTAGCTAGCAGGACCAGTGGTCAGGAATGATGGGAACTGTAGTCCCAAAACAGCTGGAGACCCAAGTTTGGGAAACCCTAGGCTAGATGGCCAACTGTGATTCTGTGGGTCTTTGCAGTTCACACAGATAGTGAGGAGGGTTCTTGGGAAAATCATCTTTAGGATAATGAGAGGGGCATATCCGTAGGGCCAACATAGCTTTCTCATGAAGCAGGTGGTAGGCAGATGGACCTGGCTGTCAACCTGACTGATTACCCATCTCCCAAGGTGGAGCAACTCACAGCATGAGGATTCATCTTGGTTCTGGGTTCCACATCAGGGAGAAAGGTGTCAGGAGTTCAGCCTACACTCGCAGAGACACATGCCCGACTGGCATGTTCCCTCCCTCCTGGTCGATTGTTCGGGAGCTTCATAAGCTTTCTTCAGCCCGAACATCACAGCGACCGATGCCAACCGACACCTGCACACTTAGGGATCCGCAGAGTTTGCGCAGTGGCGTAACAGACCTCAGCAACTCAGCATTTTGGCTAATCTACTTTATTTAAATATAAACGTACACTGAGCACTGCAACATGGCTCCCTCTCTCTCTAGCATCAGACAGCAAAGAGAAAAAGAACAAAGGACAAATAGTCCCACTTCACGGAACACAGTAACACAAACATCCTGTCTCCGTCACTTCCCACTCTGTGGAGTCAAAACATATACCGTCATGTGATAGACAACAACCCCATGACTGCAATCATGGAGCAGGAATTCTAACAAAGAGAACCGGCCACTGCCCCTCTGGCAGCTGTCCCAGGTTTCCCAATACACTGGAATGTGTGCACCTTTGTGTATGGGTCCTAGTCTCCAGTTAAAGGACAGTAGGACAGGGACTTGAGTCTTCCTGGGCCACTTCAGAACTGGCTTTGAAACCAATTGCAAAAAAGAAGAAAGGATTTATTCTATGGATTTGAAAGCGTTGCTAGCCTGATTTAATATAAAGTGGCTTATTGCACACCCTCATCTGGGAAAGGGCCGTAGCTCAAGGACAGAGAATTGGCTTTGCATCAGAAGGTCACAGGTTCAATCCGCTGGAAAAGACCCCTGCCTGCAACCCTGGAGAGCAGCTGCCAGTCAGTGCAGGTGATACTAAATACACCAGTGGTTTGATTTCATGTAAGGTGGCTTCTAGGGCCCCTCTCATTAACCTTCTAAGTTAGATTGTGATTATCTTTTGCCTAGGTC